>NC_143020.1:27382598-27682598 GCF_055824585.1 Amblyomma mixtum | reverse complement strand
CAGCAAGGCTCCTGGAAAAAAGCAAGATCTGGTTGCCTTCCGCGGCTCCTTCAAAATGCTGCACAGTTTTGACGCCGACAGAAATCATGAGAATCGAACTGCGTGAAATGGTGACGTGGCCATCCAGGATAAAAAGTGCGGCCGGGTGGTCTGAATCACTCTGTATTCAGGTGTTCTCTGTGGAGAAACACACGGCCTTTGACTGGAGGTCGATGACCGCGGCATTCTCAGTCAAGAAATTCATTCCGAGAATGACGTCACGTGAACATGTTCGAGTATGACGAACGTTGCCAGGTAGGTGGCGCCTTCAGCTCTCACTCTTGATGTGCAAAGTCCCTCTCGGTGTAACCAAGTGACCCCCGGCTGTACGAATCTATGAGCCCACCCAAGGAGTCGTGCCCATTTTAAGAGGTGCGGCGAAATGTCGAATGCGGATAGAGTAATCGGCCCTTGTGTCGACGAGTGCAGTCACGTCGGTTCCGTCGAGGGAAATGCTGACGTTTGCTGTCGTAGAAGTCGTGTCAGAGGTACGGCGCGGTGTTTGGTGACGACTGCGGTGTGGCGCGTGTTCACATCGATTTGTCAGGTGGCAGTGATGTCGAGTAGGCGTATCATGGTTTTGGACGGCAGTCGGTCGTGGCATCAGGTGGCCACCTAGTTGCGGCGTAAGAGGGTCTTGCACATTGCGTCGATGAGCAACCTCCCCGTAAGAGGTTGCTGCTTTTAGTTCTCCTGGCGGGGGCTTGGTGACCTTCCCCGCGGAAAGTCACCGTAAGACCGACGAGGAGAAGAAAAACGACGTATGGATGCCGACCTGCGTGTCCCGGCGTCAGATTCGGCCTGATAATTGTCTATTTCCCTCGGTCCCTACCCAGGATGCGGATGTGCTGCATCGGCAGGGAACCCCGGCAGGCCCATCTAACGATACCTGCCATTGCGGTACAGGTGGCTCGGCTGAGCGCAGTGACAGCAGAATGGTCGGTAGTTGAGAGTGCGCCGCCAGATGTCACTTTTACGTGGGTATGCTGTAGCCGGGAGAGCAGGTGGTCGCGGCCGCAAAAAGGCCGGGGTTTCCTGAAAGCGACTTGGTGGCGTTTGTGCGCGACGAGCAACAGCGGCGTATATCATTAACGGTGGGGCTTTGGGCGGCTGAAAGGGAGCTGGGGTCGTAGGCGCCGGTCGCATTTCTTCCCGAATAACCTCGGGGAGGCTAGAAACTGTTGCGGCAGGCGGCGTAGCCGGGAACAGCATCTGGAGCTCCTCACTAGCGACAGCTCTGACGGTTTCGCGAAAAAACATCAGTGGTATTGATGTCAGTGGCTCCCGTAGTCATGGCCAAAGGCGGACGCTCGTATTGCTGCAACCGCATATCGAGTGTCTTTGCTTTGAGTGTCTTTGCTCAAACGTTGCTCTGCGTTCGTGGTATATATTGTTACGTAAATGTAGACACACAAGGAGTAGTCACTGAGGGATGCTGACAGCAGCTCAATCGAACGACCAACGGCGCACAGATCACACTTCGTCCTCTTCGCGCTCCGCGCACGAGCCCAGCACTGTCTTCTTCGTTGTCCACTGACACAACTCCCGGCGGCGAAAGCATCGTCCCGATGCTAAGTGGAAGACGTAGCAGGTGCACGGTACCGCTTGAGGCGAACCACGTGAACAACGTCAGTGGCAGGGGGGGTGGATGACGACGGAGGATCGAGATGGGCAATCTCATAAGTCACGTCGGTCACCTGACGGAGCACGCGATAAGGGCCCTTATACTGATGTAGGAGTTTCTCTGAAAGGCCGACACGGCGAGAGGTATACCAAACGAGGACGAGTGACCTTGGCGTGTAGTGTACTGGGCGATGTCGGTGGTCGTAAACTGACTTCTGGTAGGCCTGGGAGGCGGTGAGACGGTCGCGGGCGATTTCGCGGGCCGAGGTTGCTTGAGCGATGGCGTCACGTGCGTACTCCGCGGTCGAGGCCGAAGAAGGCGGCAGGAGTGTATCCAATGGCAACGCAGGATGCCGGCCATACAAAAGATAGAAAGACGAATAGCCCATGGTGTCATGCCGCGATGAATTGTAAGCAAATGTTACATAGGGCAAGGCAGTGTCCCAATCACGATAGTCGGGTGCGACGTACATAGATAGCATGTCAGTGAGGGTCCTTTTCAGGCGCTCGGTAAGCCCGTTCGTTTGAGGATGGTACGCTGTAGTGAGTTTATGTTGCGTGGAACAGGACCGGAGTATGTCGTCAACTACCCGGGACAAAAAGTAGCGACCGCGGTCCGTCAGCAATTGGCGTGGGGCACCGTGATGAAGGATGACATTTTGCAACGGGAAATCGGCGACATCGGTGGCACAACTGGTTGGTAATGCACGTGTGATAGCGTACCGAGTGGCGTAGTCAGTCGCGACGGCGATCCAACGGTTGCCGGAACTGGACGTAGGAAAAGGTCCGAGGAGGTCTAGTCCGACACGATGAAAGGGTTCCAGAGGTACGTCGATAGGCTGCAGCAGGCCGGCAGGCAAAGTGGAGGGCCGCTTCCTGCGTTGACAGAGGTCACAGCTGGCAACGTAACGGCGAACACTACGGTAAAGGCCGGGCCAAAAGAAGCGGCGTCGGACCCGATCGTACGTGCGGGAGACACCGAGGTGTCCCGCGGTGGGCAGGTCGTGTAGTTCCGCGAGGACAGACGAGCAGAGACGTTGAGGAACGACGAGCAGGAGCGGAGGGCCGTCAGGGCGAAGGTTGCGGCGGTAGAGGATGTCGTCCTGAAGAACAAAGAGTTGCAGCGAAGGATCGGGTTTGGCATAAGTGAGGCGGTCAATAAGGGGACGCAAGGAGGAATCTTGGCGTTGCTCGGCCGCGATGTTAAGCAGATCAGAGATAGCGAACAAGCATGGGCCGAGGTCACTGTCTCCAGGATTTGGCGGCTCCACAGGGTGACGAGACAGGCAGTCAGCGTCTTGATGTGAGCGCCCGGACTTGTAAACAACAGTGTAAGAGTACTCTTGCAGGCGCAATGCCCAACGACCAAGCCAGCCTGTGGGGTCCTCCAGCGAAGAAAGCCAGCAAAGAGCGTGGTGGTCCGTCACAACTGAGAAAAGGCGGCCAAACAGGTAGGGTCGAAATTTAGCGACCGCCCATACAAGGGCGAGGCACTCGCGCTCCGTTATGGAGTAATTGCGCTCGGCGGTGGAAAGAAGACGGCTGGCGTATGCAATGACACGGTCTCGACCTTGGTGACGTTGGGCGAGCACAGCGCCGATACCATATCCGCTGGCGTCTGTGCGAACTTCAGTTGGCGCCGAAGGGTCGAAATGGTCCAATATAGGAGGGGAAGTGAGCAATTGGATTAAGGAGGAAAAGGCCTCTCCTTGGGCAGGGCCCCAGGTAAAGGGGCTGTCTTTCTTAAGGAGGTCGGTGAGGGGACGAGCGATACCAGCAAAATTTCTGATGAAACGTCGGAAATAAGAGCACAGGCTTACAAAGCTGCGCACGTCCCTGGACGATTGCGAAAGAGGGAAGTCTTTGACAGCTTGAACTTTAGCAGGGTCCGGGCGGACACCCGAGGCATCGACCAGATGTCCAAGGATGGTCAGTTGGCGACGAGCGAATTGGCATTTCGACGAGTTGAGCTGCAGCCCGGCTTTACGGAAGACAGAAAGAATGCTCGTCAGTCTTTCGAGGTGCGTGGAAAATGAGGGCGAAAAAACCACGACGTCGTCTAGGTAACACAGGCATGTAACCCATTTAAATCCTCGAAGCAAGGAGTCCATCATTCTCTCGAAGGTAGCTGGCGCATTGCAAAGACCGAACGGCATAACTTTGAACTGATATAAGCCGTCTAATGTGACGAATGCAGTCTTTTCACGGTCTTGGTCACACACAGCAATTTGCCAATAGCCGGATCGAAGATCGATGGAAGAGAAAAATTTGGCTGCGTGAAGGCAATCCAAAGCGTCGTCAATTCTGGGGAGAGGATACACGTCCTTTTTCGTGATGCGGTTAAGGTGCCGGTAATCAACGCAAAAGAGCCGGCTCGCGTCTTTCTTTTTAACTAGGACAACTGGTGAGGCCCAAGGACTCGACGAGGGCTCTATAATGTCTTTGGTAAGCATTTTGTCCACCTCCTGCTGAATGATGTTCCGTTCAGTACTGGAGACCTTATACGGACGTCTGTGGATAGGAGCGGCGTCACCGGTGTTAATGCGATGCGTAACCACAGAGGTCCGAGCCAGAGGGCGGTTATCGAAGTCAAAGATGTCGTGAAATGAGGAAAGAAGACACCTGAGGTCGTGAGTTTGCGCTGGTAAGAGGTCAGGGGCAATCATTTTTGCGTATTGGTCAGATGGTGGGACGTCGGACTCGGGGCATTTCGGCGAGGGAGGTACACAGCCGGTGACAGCTGATACAACGCAGTCGGAAGCAGGGCACCGAGCACGGGAGACACATTACGAGCATCTGGGCAACTAATGGAGCATACAGGTCGGATCCCGAGATTGGCGAATTCTTGTCGGACAACAGCCTGTATAAGGGATACTGCAGGGGCACTGTCCGGTACCGATAACTGGGAAATTGTGGGAGACTCTGCCTCTAGTTCTCGGCGTACAAGTCTTGTCAGGCTGTCGGATGTTGGCAGGGAGCATGGTTGGGATGAATCTACGCAGGACGACGTTGCCGCCGTGTTCGGCAACCGCGTGAACTGGGGGGAAATACGGCGGCTTTTCGCTTGTTCAAACCGGCGGCATTCTTTTAAGATGGCGTCAACCGTTCCACAGTCCTTGTATACCAGCAAGTTGAAGGCGTCGTCTGCAATTCCCTTGAGAACGTGACCGACTTTGTCACTCTCTGACATGGCGGAATCAACTTTCATGCAGAGGGCTAAAATGTCCTGAATATAAGACACATATGACTCTGTTGACGATTGTGCGCGGCATGCAAGCTCCTTCTTCGCAGCCAGCTGACGTCCGAATGGCTTACCGAACAATTCGGTAAGCTTCTGCTTGCACAGGTCCCAACTGGTCAGTTCTTCCTCGTGTGTCTCGAACCAGACCCTTGCAGTGCCCGTCAAGTAGAAAATGACGTTGGCCAACTTCATCGTGGGGTCCCACCTGTTGTGTGTGCTCACACGCTCGTACAACGAGAGCAAGTCTTCGACGTCCACGCCATCGGTACCGCAGAATGTTCCCGGGTCTCGAGGGTGGGCTAGGACGACAGTTGGCGTGGCAGGCGCGTCGGTAGCTATCTCGACGGATCGGCTCGTCGGCTCGTCGGCTCGTCGGGTCAGCGGCATGGCGGCTCGAACCCGCGACCTCCCCCAGGAGATGTTACGTAAATGTAGACAAACAAGGAGTAGTCCCTGAGGGATGCTGACAGCAGCTCAATCGAACGGCCAACGGCGCACAGATCACACTTCGTCCTCTTCGCGCTCCGCGCACGAGCCCAGCACTGTCTTCTTCGTTGTCCACGGACAATATGTGTGTGTATGTGCGCGTGTGCGTGCGCATGTACGTGCGTGTGCGTGCCTGCATGCGTAATTGGGAAACGCTTCCTTTCGGTGAAAATTTATTGCAAGTCGACGTTTCGGACAGGGAAAGACAGAGCCGGTCCTTTATCAGGAGTGAAGTTACGCGGTTCTTGCTTGCCTTCTTAAGGGGTTGGCGAGGTGAGGTTGGTGACAGTACAGCGCAAAGTGAAATAACTAGTTATAATTAACATATGACCTCAACTGTTAAGACGCTGAAGTTAAGAGGCTGATAACATCAATAACTGTAAGTATGTGATCACTAGATGTACCACAATAAACTGTCGGTCAACTGAGAACAGGAACACATGGTCTGGTGGAAGTTAAATATAACACAAAACACGGTTTGAGCACTGAGAAAGGTGGCCGAACGAGAATTCATGGACGTAAGACTGTTTTCTGTAACCCTGTGCCAAAGGCGTTTGCCGCCGAGATCTGTCTTATATCCTCATGAGAGATGATGTGAGTTAATGTCGCCGGCCAAGAGAACTGACTTCTGACAATTAACTAGTATGAGATCTAGCGGCCTGGTATCCTACACACCACAAAAAAAAATAAACATTCCCTAATGAAAAGGGATAGCACCCTAGAATTTTAAAGTCTAAAGCAAGCAACTCTCAGTGTAGAGTAGAGGCTGAAAAGTAAAAGTATCCCGTAGACAAAACTTTCAAGAAACTATTGTGAGCAACCCTTCTCCTCTTGACTGTCGATCTAGTCGAAATGAAGAATAATTTTGCAAATCGAAATGTTTCTGAGTTGTCTGCCAAATTTCTTGCAAAATAATTATGTTTGCATTATGTTGTGGTGAAAGATGGAGAATAAGCTTAAATAAGTGACCTAGAGTTCCACAGAACTCTAAATACCCCTATGGTTATGTAATCCGGGCACCAGCGACTTCCTGCCCCAAAATACTTTCCTGTGGCTTAGAGCCAAGCTGTTGCTTTTATTTCGGCTCAGGATGTGGAGAAGACATGTTAGACATAGCAGCCACTCGGTTTGAGGATTCACGTATCTGAATCCCCAATCTCTGCATCATGAGTGATTTGAACATCATCTGAATTACCGGAATAATAAATAGGGGATGCAGCACTAATTTGTTCCTGGGCGGAGGCAGCATAGAGTAGGAATGTTGGGTCATTAATGAAGGCATGGTTGCCATGAGAGGGGTTGTTGCAATTTCCATGGCCTGTGTAATCTGCGTTGCCAGAGCGTTAGATTTGCACTCTTGGGATGGTGAGTACTGCCCTGTTAACCGTTTGAGCCATAGAGGCTTCCGCAGGAGGTGCAGCCTGAGATACGGATGCGTTTGGTGACACTCCAGTACGGGCTTACGCACACGCATTGATGTCTGCTCTCTCTTTAAATACTAATATTGCTTCACGTCGCGCACAGCGTTTGCGGTCGAATATTTTGCAGAATTTGGGTTCACGTGCCCGAGAAAGGCAATCCGAGGAATTTTTGTTCTGAGCGCCACCACAAAGGCAACAGTACTTCTGTTTTCTGCATGAATTCGATGGATGGCCATTGCAACAATTTCAACACCGCATGGTGCACTTGCAACCACGGGCGCTATGACCATAGCTCCAGCAGTTGCTGCTCTGCAGTGACGTGGACGGAAGGGGATCAACACGGAAGATTAAGGGCCATGCTCTTCCGACAGGCAGGCAGTACACGCAAAAGTGGCAAGCGATTCCGTTGGCACCCGCACAATGGTCACCTCCCGGCTACAGCGATGTAGACAGCAATAACACCTGCCGCGGAGCGGAAGTCCAGGTTCTCATCTCGAGACAAGCAAGAGTCGGCACCAAGGCACCAGTCCTTGTGTGCAGGCCAGTTTAGAAGGAATGAAGCTGCTTACCGGAAGAGACCTAAAAGAAGAGCAGTTTAGGGTATCCTATATGCAGGAGAGGTCTGTGGAACTACGTACTATACCGCCGCGTCCAAACTGCCTTACCTCAGAAATATCTTAGAAGAGGGAAGTGGCTGACTTGAAAGCATATAGAACCATCCCTGGTCTATTGATTTTGATGGCACCAGCGCCACAGGAGTGCTGTGCACGCCTGAGCATTGCAAAGCATCCAGAGACATCTCATGAGGTGATAGGGATGCCGACCAGGGGGAGCTCCCCTGGATGGGAGACGACGTACGTCGACATTAACTCGGTTTAACGAAATCACCGCAACGCGTTACCCACACAAGGCAAATGCGGCAAAGGCGGAAGGGGAAAAGAAAAACAGGACCAGCCACCAAGCACTCAGCTGATCCGCGCCTCAAGCTGCGAGCCTGAGGTACGCACGTGCGCACGAGACAGTGCGTGAGGTCTGTTGTACTTTCTCCACAACTTCGTTACAGTTTCTTGTGGTCCGAAGTCGATAATGACCACAAAAACATTATCAATGGGACATAAAATTTCTCACAGATCCCCCTATTCCCGAAATCCCTTCGATATTTTCACCCTATGGCCAATGTCCAGCCATTTGGACATGCTGGAAGAGCCACGTTTACTGTGTTGGTACTGAGTTAAAGTATTTAAGACACCCAATTTTTGCTTGCGTGCTTTCTTCTTTCAAAGCGTTAGGAATTAGTACACATAATCCACTCCGTGGTATTCTCCCTGGTGCTGCTTCGGTTTTATCCCCCGAACGATGGCTGTTACGTGTAGTTTTTGCTGTGTTACCGTGATTCATAAAAAAAGCCGCAGGATGAGACTGATACGTCGTTTAATGTGTGATTTCAGCTCTTGAAGCAGGTTAGTTTAAAGGGTGACTGAAGTTGTTTTAAAATTTGACGATATTGATGCAGTCGGAACTGAGAAACATGCAGGCAAGCCATGCGAAGTGCTTGCAATGGTGATACATTTGCCGATTAAAATCACGACAGCTTCAAGCTTCTTCGCAGTTGGCAGCGCATGGGGGGGGGTCATGATAACTCAGAACATAGTCTTCTGACAAGTCCTTCTCTTTTACACAACACACCCTCCTTTGTTACGCACTCCTACTTTGTAACAGCAAAGCTCTCAGTCCTTTTCTTATGAGATTACCACCTTGGTTGCTCTCCCCTTTCCCGCGCTGCAGTCACCTTCAGCCGGAAGGCGAGATTATCAGGTACGCTTTGACACTGAGATGCCCAGTCAAAATGTTACGCTTACTGCCCCTACTGCTGAGCGCATTCTAGGATCTGAGGATTCTATTCAGGCAGCAGGTCTACATCCCACTATGGTGCACAGCCAACATAGAGTTCTTCTTTCGCCGGATAGGCGTGCAACTGAGCCTAATGGTTCAATACAGGCACCTACACAACGAATAACTGATCTGGCCACTCCCTATGCTTTCTATAAATCATCTAACGCTCATGTCTCTGAGCCTTCGTGCTCACATGCACTTCTTCATAAGTCTTCGCTCCCTGCTGGGCCTGAGGGGCCCTCTCAACCTCGATCAGCGTCTGAGTCCGTGTCTCCCTCTCTCTTCAGGCGGCCGTCCCAGCGTGCCCTAACGTGCTATGGCGTGGCGTTCTACGCCGATACAACAAGCCTCACTATAGTGGGGGGTCTTTCGCTCGGCGATACTTCGCTGCTCTTCACCAGGAGCGCCTGGATTGAATCCTGCTGGAGCTCCTGCTGGTGGCACCAAGGCTTTTGATTCCCCTAGGTTGCACCTCGACCAGAGTCACCGCGCTGGCTGATAGCGCGCCAGGATCTTAAGAGCACTGAAGCGGTGTTCCAAGAGGCTGTCAAGATGAACGGCTTCTCAACAGGAGGCCTCGGCGTTCATGCAAAGCCGGAGGGTTCTGAACCTCGAAAAGGCCAAACTGATGCAGGCCTCCACAAAGGACACAGAGAGGCGCGTTCCGAACAACGTACTGCGTCGCGCCGTGGTCATCCTCTCGGCGTCCTTCCCCGTCATGAACGCGCACTACGCGGTGCTCCTGGCGTTCGCGGATTGCAACAAGCCCTGGATGAGCTGGGCGTCCATGACCACCGACTCTGCGCCCTTTGCGCACTACCATCGCGTAGTGGATACACTCGACAGAGTGAACATCGGTACCATAGTCTACCTTCTAGCCGGGACCAACTGCTTCTTCCTGACCGTCATAATAGTCAGCAGCGCCTCGGAGGTGTTCTCCACGGTTCTACTCATCCTGGGCAAGGCCGTCAGTGCCGTGGCCTTGGTTATAATGTCACTTTGCGCCCCCGAGGTGCTTCCATCACTCGGGCGCGGCCTGTGCGTGTGTCTGTAGGTATCCAGTGGTTTTCTGGGCGGCGTGTTAGCGGTAGCTGCGTGTAACCTCCGCCTGTCGGGACGGGAGGATGTGATGGCGGTAATGGCGGAACCGTGCTCTATTTGCATCCCGCATCATTGAGAGGCTGCCGCGCTAGAACGGTCTGTTCGACACAGATGTATAGCGAATAACCGCAGCCAACGCAGGCGATATCATGAAAGTGACGAAGGTGTCTCTGGAGCCATTAGTCAAAGCCAAGGTTCGCAGAAACCGGCGCTCAACCCCTGGTGCTAGTCAAAGCAGTATCTGTAGCTAGCGATCACTGAGCCAGCACCGTCAGCCTTGCAAAGGGAACCATGACTGAGCCAGAGCTTTAAATCCACCCTTAACCTTTCCTTCATCGAGGCTCGCCGGCACCCCTCTTTCTGTTGGTTTGGTTTACTTTATTAGCTGAAAATGCTCGTATTCGTGTTCGAAAAACTCTTCGCTTGACTATTCTTGAACACCAAAAAAGTTGTTTTTTTATTGCGTTTTAGTCTTTTCAGTCGCCTTTTTTCAGTGGTCTTTTGATTTTCTTTTCTCTTTCTTTTCTAAGACTTCCAAGGTTTTATTCTGTGCATCATCATAGCTTATTAAATGGATCTTAAAGCCCTGCAGCAGCCCTGCTGGACAAAACGTTTTCACTCTGCACCCCACCTTCCATTTTAGTTAAGTATGCCTGTGTACTTCTAGTTTCTGAGTTAGCCAACAATGGTACCAATTTTCGTGTCTTACAAATAGTGCCGACGACGGCAGGATAATGAGGGGCATACGTTCATTATATTTAGTACCCCTTGTAGGAGCTTGGTGCTAGTGAAAAGGCTTTCGTGACGGAAATGCTAATTCACGAACTTTTTCCAGAACACGGGGTTCTGTTTTAATTTCTCCTTGTGGAACAGACTTTTGTAACCTTTTGTGAACCTATATCGCATTGTGTGAGTACCGTGCGGCTCTTCGCGGTCATCTTAAGTTTACAAACATCGTGTATAAGGAAGCCTTCTAGCCATCGAGATAATGGAAACACTGCTTGCATGGCTGGTCTGGAAATGAATGATGAATGCAGCACTATCATTACTAGACAGCCCCGCCGTGGTGGCTCAGTGATTAGAGCACTCTGCTCCTGGCCCGAAGGACGCGGGTTCGATCCCGGCCGCGGCGGCCGAATTTAGATGGAGGTGAAATTTCAGAGGTCCCAGTACTGTGAGATGTCCGTGCACGTAAAAGAACCCCAGTTGGCCGAAATTTCCAGACTCCTTCACTACGGCGTCCTTTGGGCTTTGGGTCATTGAACCTCAGTAAACCAAACCAATCGTTATTTGGCAAAGTGAAATCTCAGTGTTTGCTTACTTACATTCTATAGAGCCAGCCCGAGTTTTCAGTTAAACCCAGTCTAGGTTGCTTTTGCCTTAATAGACGCAAGTGTCTAACACTGCGGGGAAAGCTAATAAGATGTGGGAATCTTAACGCTGAGACAAAGCGTTGCTGCACTCCGCCAGCTTTTTACATAGTCCAGCAGATTTGTGGGACTATTTACTTTGGTCGGTGCTGGACAGAGTTGCGCAAGCATGTGGCGTATTGAGAGACGTTTTCATCACCTGTGTTCATGCTTGTGTTGAAACACGCAACCTGCACGCAGGGCCCTATCCTTCAACGCATCACGTGCGCCAAGGGCATTCTACAAGCTCCACCTGCTCAGCGTGTGCTTGCCAATGTTCCGTGTTACATTGTGAAACTGCTGCAGAATGCGATGAGCCCAGCGGCCAAGCGTAACTCTACATTAACTCACCATGAAACTCGATGGGTGTCTGTAGATTAACCTATGCTATGAAAGCTTTACAACATGCATGCTTTCGAACATATGCTCACAATCTTTGGTGAACAAGTAGTCCTTGGAAATTTGGCGTTCGCAACATGGGCTGCTTTTTAGTCGAAAGCATGCAGTACATATACTTCAATCCTCGTCAGTGTTCTCTACTGGCTTAGATGTATGCCCTTGTCACTAGCCACAAACAACATCATTTGATTGGTTCTTGGTGTTTAACATCGCAAACGGCCCATGCTATAGGAATGCCGTATTAAGGGCTCGCGAAACTTCGACCACCTAGAGTTCTTTAACGTGCACTCACATCGAACAGTATGCGGAGCTCTTTTTTTTTGTCACCAGTGGCAGTTTATAGTGTATCACTTGTCGCACGAACCCTAAGGGTTAGCGCCGCAGAGCTTATTAGTTGCATTATTACTTGCGGTCGTCTACAGTATATGCGTAAGCTTACTGTCGTCGGGACCCTTAAATAATTTTGTTGGGTCCATGAAATTGTGTGGTCATTTTTCATGCTTTGTACTAAATAAACAAAGTTTAGAACTTTCACACTGCGAATAGAGTGGAAGTTCATTAGTTTGTTAGTGTCATTAACCCCACAACGCTGCAACATTGGCTCTAAGTCCGACGCATGCCATAGCCAGATGCAGTCTAAACAGCAAGGCAGGGTCGCGCGGCATATTTTGTGTGAACACTTCGGGTTTCAAGCTTCCATTCGAAGTAAAATACACGGGGCGAATTTATTAGCAACTCTTGAAGAGGATGTTTTAGTGGTGCGCGGGGGTAGAGTGTGTTCGTACACTATAGTTAGAGGCTTTTTTTTTTGTCGTGAGAATAAAGAAGCCAACTCTTATTTAGTTTTTGCCGAAAGGCCGCGGGCATGGTGACGATGTCAACAGAAGGAAGAAGCGACTGAAATCTGCATTCGAAAGATGTGCCATTAAGCCTGAGGAAATCATCATCATCATCATCATCATCAACATACGGGCTGAAGGTCAGTCCTGCTAAACATTTCTTCATGAATAAATCGCCTGAAGCGCGTATGTTGAATAGGCAACGCGTTTTGTGTTTTATCAGTCATCCGAGCATTCTACTAAGGGGCAGTTACAATTGCTATTACTGTAATATTACTGTAATATTAGCTTGATGATGCTTTAAACCCTTTTGGTCGCACCTGTATCAATTTGCGACGCGAGACGCGACCGGATTTATCTGATATGATCACGGCCATGCGTAGCTGATTCTACGTTGTCAGACACTGTGATAGTTGCTTTGAGTAGACTATCTAGAAAGTTCATTGTCATCTTCAAATTGAGCTCGGCCGAGAGCGGCGGCGATTCTGACGACCGCCGGCAAATTTGTAGGCATCGCCTCTGGTCGTTTCGCAGTTTGTGGGCGCAACACAAAACAACGAAGTGTTCCTTTTGGAAGCCTTTCGGTGCATTCTAGAAGGTCGGTCGGCCGTGCCCACGTCGTCGCAATCACAAAGGCGTAAAAAAGGGAAATTTGAAGATCGCCCTTACTCTAACAACAAAAGCCGTGCAAGGACTTGAGCTAGCATCCTCTCGCAAGGACTCAACGATTTTGTCCGTTCGGAAAATAGCGCTTGAATTTCTCGTTTCTTTTTCTTGCAGTTAATGTGCTTACCTGGGGGAAAATACCAAAGACATCGTGCGTTCATGCCGTGCTTTGTTTTTCGATGCGGTCCTAAAGCGCCCATAAACTGTAAAACATGCCACTGTGCTCTGCGGTGTCAGCGCACGCTAAAGAACCCTAGAGGGTTTAAGTTGTTATTATGCAATGAATAGATGACGCAGCATGCCGCTATAATTTACTACTAATAAGGATCCATATTATGGTAAGTAATCGAAGAAGAAAAGGTTGATGATTGGATCTGAAAAGCTCGGTCTTGGAATCGCTTATTTTTGATGGGTTGTCGCTACCTACCGACCTAAAGGTGACGTGGAAGGACGTAAACGATTATAGTTAGAAGTTTTTCATCGCAATGTGATCTCTAAAAAGACACTGGACACGGCATTTTCTGCTTCGTCTCTCTCGTCCCTTGTTCTCTTGTCTCGTGGTCTGGTTCCTTGTTGCTTTAAACATTTTGATGTATACAGTACCAACTCCTCGGGCAACATCTTTTACTAATATAGAACAATTCCTTACAGAGTATCTGCCTAAATTTACTCCCCATTTTATCTTCGCCCTGACGGCGCTGTGAGGACGTTGACTTTAAGAGAGTTTGTGTCTTTCCTTTCTTGTCAATAAATGGCTTCAATCGACACGCCTGCGCGCCGCTATTTCTGAACAGTTCGCAAATAAGCACCGATGAGCAGTGGTCGCACGTATACATTGCAATTCCAGCACTGACGACATAGATGCGTGCTATCTCCATTCCTCGTTTTCTTGAAGCCTGCGCTCGACTGCGCGTCCAAAGGATCGCGAGCGACGACTTTACCAAATTAGATGGAATTTATTCGCCTTCTTCGTTGTTTTATGATTGATGTTCGTAGTAAGCACTTCGCAAGAGAAGTTAAATATTTTGCGCTCTCTTATCCAAAGCACTCTGCGTTATTGATGCCAAGGCCAAGGGTGTGCCATCAACATCACCACGCCGTAGAGATGGCCGGCACAACACCATGTCCCTGTGGAAGGCATTGGCGCGGCATCAACATACCCACACCGAAGACATGGGCGTGCCACTAAAATTTCGGCGCCAAAGGCGTGGGCGTGGCATCAACATTGTAAGGGATCGGTAGTGTACGCGGGGTCATCGGAACGCGGCTGGGGGCGCTCAAAGCGAAGCGTCTCCTATTTGGAACGCGGCCGCTCGCGAACGCGCCAAGAAGTACGGGTGTCCACCCAGCCACGCGGTACCGATTCGCGCACGTGTTGGCACGAATGTCTATTTGTGTTTGTTTTTATTTTGTGGTGGAGAGAGTGCTCTACCTTACGGAAGCTGGAGGGCTGGCCATGCCCTGGATGAACCAATGATGTTAAGACCGCAACATGATTGGAAGCTACGGAATGTGGGCCGGGCCTTTTAGGGCTTTAAAACTGGGCCCCGGAGCCGGAAGCGGGGTTCTGCGCTAAGGTGAGATGCTACGCATCTTCGGCTGCGCCGAGTAGGGGCCTCCTCTAGTATTAGCCAGTTCCACCCTTTTTGTTGTTTGTCCTTTGCTGTTTTAATTTGTCTCGAGTGTCTAAACTTCTATACGATGTAAATATCTGTATATAAAACTTCAAGTGTTCGCCTTACCCCTGCATCTCAACTCATCACGAGAGCGTCTCTGACGGGGCACCTCTGGTGCAGAGATCAAGCTTCAGTCTTCCAGTTGGAACAAACCGTCTCTGGCGGGGCACCCCTGGTGCAAGGAGAGTAGAAGAACCCGAAATTTACTGGCGCAGTCGACAGGATCCTGCGGCCATCGGAAGACGGCGCAGGAAGAAGACTGAAGGCAGGGAGAAAGGCGACGATCAGGCAACAGCAGCGTTCGAGAAAAGACCTGCGGAGAGACGGCGGCAAGGATGCAAGGACCACGGCAGTAGTCCAGCGATACGGGACTGCATACGGTCCAGAAAAGCAGGGCGTCGATAACTTGACGGTCACTGGCGGCGGACCAGCGGCGTGCGAGAGCTCATCGCAGCGTTCGCGGAAAGTGGCGGTGGATTCCGACGCCAAGGAGCTGGCAACGCGGATCGACGCATCGAAACCGTGAGTTTCCTTGGTCGCATTGTTCACGTCCCTGTGTTCGAGCCGGTAGGACAGCTGAGGGGTACGGAAGGCGGTATGGAGAGTTATCCATGCCGGCCCTCACTCGATGTGAGGTATCGAGTGGAATTGGCGAAGGCGCGCTTAGCTTATTATCAGGCTGAGCTTGGAAAAGTGAATGGAGGAAAGGCGCCGCAATGCGAGGAAAAACCTCCGGATTTGCAGGCGTTAGAAGTAAGGCGCCAGCAGCTAGAGCTCGAGCTGGCTAAGCTCAAAGAGTCTAGGAGAGCTAGCCAACTAGCCAGGGAGAAATGCTCCGAGTCCCGAGCAGAGAGGTCGCCAGTGCTGGAAGGCAAAGGCAAAGGCATGCCTGTCAAGCATAGGAAAAGAAAACAGCCAGAGAGAAGTAAAAAGAGAGCCAGCTTTCCGCGAAACTGGAATCTCTCGTGAAGAAAGTATCCTGACGGAACGCAACGTCGCGGTGTTAGAGGCGGTGAACGCGCACTCCGACGTTCCAGCTGCACAGGTTAGCTCTACCCCAAATGACACCAGGGACGCGGACGCGAGCTCAAGAATAAAAACTCGGTCTCAGGCAAGCTGCGAAAAAGAGCAGTCGGTTCAGCGTGAAACGAGCAGCGACGACAGACGTCAGACTGGCGAGCTAGGGATAGGAGGAGGTCAAACGTTGCCGCAACGGCACACTGTGCCAGGCATGTGGCATGAAGTGCCACGTAGCACTATTGATGGCAAAGTCCTTTCATTTGAGGACAGGGAAATTCGTGGCGACTTGCCACCAGGCAAATTAGGATTAAGTGGCTGCGAAAGAGCGCAGATAGCCTCGGAGTTATATGATGCCACGAAATCGGCAAGCGCCTATAATGCAGGGAGCGGAAATTTCATTGCATGCCCGTGCAGGAACGGGCCAAATGGCTCCAAGCGAGGCGAAGTAACAGGAGGCAGGGGCGTGGCTTTCAAATTGAAAGTCGGTGCGATGAACAGTACGTTCCGGGCTGCGGTACGTCAAATTAGATGTAGCAAAGCCGGCCGCACTGTTATAGTTGGACTGGAGAAGGCTAATGTTCCTTACGCAGTACGCTGTTCGTACTGGTGCGCCGGAGAGAGCGTTCCCTTAGGGGCGTCGCATGGTCAAAGATTTGGACCTATCGAGGATCATAACGTGTTTGATCCTGGAGGACACCAGCTGTTGAGTTCTTGCCCCGCTGTGGCATCAGTCTAATGAGCGTAGCGGACATTAGGCGTTAATCGTGTCGATCGAGACACGTGTTGGCTCGAAACGCACACAGGGACGCTCGGTGCGACTAAGGAGGCTCACGTGGCCACTTACGGACGTCGTGCGAGTGCTACTGATCGCTCCAGTTGCGAGTGCCTGTGTGTGTGTGCGTGTGTGCGTGCGTGCGTGTGTGTGTGTGTGTGTGTGCGTGTGTGCGTGTGTGCGTGCGTGCGTGCGTGCGTGTGTGTGTGTGTGTGTGAGTGTTTGCTCGTTCGCGAGCAGGACGAGGGTGTGTACGTTGAGGTGGTGAACTGGGTGCAACCCACCAACTTGAACGCTGTGTTACGGCGCATGGCAGGCATGCCACTGTGTGTATTTAAGTGTGCATTTTGCGTAATGTTGTGTTGGTGCCCGTGTGCATTTTTTTGTTTTTGGTTTTGTTCGTGCCAGTGCTGGTCTAGCTGCGGCATGTCACCCACAGGGTGGTTTTGTGACCCGTACCGATCCCTTTGTTATAATTCTAAAAGTGGCATTTGAGCCCTTTGCAGAATCTTGGGAAGGGCGTGTAAGGGATCGGTAGTGTACGCGGGGTCATCGGAACGCGGCTGGGGGCGCTCAAAGTGAAGCGTCTCCTATTTGGAACGCGGCCGCTCGCGAACGCGCCAAGAAGTACGGGTGTCCACCCCGCCACGCGGTACCGATTCGCGCACGTGTTGGCACGAATGTCTATTTGTGTTTGTTTTTATTTTGTGGTGGAGAGAGTGCTCTACCTTACGGAAGCTGGAGGGCTGGCCATGCCCTCGATGAACCAATGATGTTAAGACCGCAACATGATTGGAAGCTACGGAATGTGGGCCGGGCCTTTTAGGGCTTTAAAACTTGGCCCCGGAGCCGGAAGCGGGGTTCTGCGCTAAGGTGAGATGCTACGCATCTTCGGCTACGCCGAGTAGGGGCCTCCCCTAGTATTAGCCAGTTCCACCCTTTTTGGTTGTTTGTCTTTTGCCGTTTAATTTGTCTCGAGTGTCTAAACTTCTATACGATGTAAATATCTGTATATAAAACTTCAAGTGTTCGCCTTACCACTGCATCTCAACTCATCACGAGAGCGTCTCTGACGGGGCACCTCTGGTGCAGAGATCAAGCTTCAGTCTTCCAGTTGGAACAAACCGTCTCTGGCGGGGCACCCCTGGTGCAAGGAAGATAAAGAACCTGATCTTTACTAACATGTTCAAAGTATTTGTCCAAGAACGCCAGACATGGAACTATCAAGATAGTTTAAAGGGCAATATGGAACTTTCCACAAATTATTCTAGCCGCCTAAACGTTTTTTCTTTCAAAGGAAAATATTCACCTCAGATGCGGTAGCAGAGCGCAGAGTGAATGGTATAGAAAAATAAAGCTAATCAGGGTTTAAGCACGGTTATACCGAAAGGTCGAGCGATAGCAATGGCATGGCTAGAGGATGCCGACTCCTTCCATGTCTAATGAGGCAAGCGTGGCTAGTTTTGAAACGCGCCATACGTTGACGTCGCGTTAGGTGACTTGAGAGTAGGGGCACCTCGATGAATTTCATTTAAGGTGGAAGTGTAAGGTCAAAGGTCGAGGTTCAAAGGGGAAGCCACTATGGTGTACTTTTGGTAGACATGTTGTACCATAGGGTTTTAACTCGGTTATCATAGTGGGAAAGCATTCTCAAATCTCCAAGGAAATACTTGGCAATTGACGGCGCCAAATTTGGTGCTCGCCAGCGTGTCAGGCACGGTCAGATATGGTTGAGCATCGATTTTCCATATTGGCCATGATAAATTTTCGGGGTGACCCGGCCCAAACGTTTCTAAATGACCGGCACAGATTTGAAGGTCGCCATTGTTTCGGACACGGCCAATTATGGTTGGACATGGATGTTATACAAATCGTCAGAGGTCAAATCTCGGCGGTCGTCCTGGCCAAAGGCTGTTGCTAAGCGGCTTTTGAAGGTCATACTTACCCCAAACTTATGCTCATCCCAGAGATAGACCTTTTAATCAAGTAGAGCTATCGGTCTAAAACATCCGTGGCCACATACTGGGGCACACACTGCATGTTTTGTTTCTTATGTTAAGTTCTCTCTTTAACGCGATATGTACGTGCCCTTATAATTTTTTCGTTAGAGATGACCGCCGATTTTTTATCCTACTAATCTCATACTCCTCCTACTCATCATAGTTCTTTACTGTCATTAGACTGAACGCTGTCGAGGACAACAGGGAATCATATGGACAGCGACCGCTACGGTCGCTTGCTGCTATCGTTGCCGCCGAGATGTTTCTGCAGTTTGCGGCCACAGGTTGGCTCAATAAATTGTTCGGGTTTCCCGTCAGCCTTTTGTCAGCCGTCAGCCTGTGCGTTCACCTGGTCAGGTGTCAAAGCTTCACGAATTATTAAATTAATTTTTTTTTCTCAGTTTAACCTCCCCAAGCGACTCAGCCTATCAGAAATTATACTGATTTGTTTGTGATTTCTGCCCGGTTTGCACAAAAAAACGAAAGTCATGCCTTGCAGATTGACATCAAATAATCTTGCACCCTTGCTGGCAAGGCCGAAAAAAGGGGACTAGGTTGGCGTATTCGTTTAATGGAGTGTAACGTCCCAAAGCAACTCAGGCTATTAGGGACGCCGTAGTGAAGTGCTATGAAAATTTCGACCACTTGGGGTTTTTTAACGTGAAATAACATCGCACAGTACACGGGCCTCTAGAATTTCGCCTCCAGCAAAATTGGGCCGCTGCTGCCTGGATCAAACCCGCGTCTTTGTGCTCAGTAGCCGGGCACCGTAACCACTGAGGTACCGCGGCGTGCGAATAGAATGCGAATAATAGTAATTTAAAATGATGTTCATTGCCTTCCTTGAAGATCAGTCGAGTATTTTACAGTCATAGGTTTTCTCTATAAAATCAGCGGTTAATTCCTTTCATTGGTGTATGTCCTGAAACGGCGATGATAAATATATAGATACGTAATACATTCATAAAATGCGCATAAAACCTATAGCGTGCATTGTGGATGTCTCTAATAGCTCATTAATCCTTTAGATCCCAAAGGAGTACTTCACACTGTATCTGCTTGTAGCACTGCTTGCTTGCTCCGTAGTATTCACATCGTAGAAATTTACTACCACAATGACTGCTTTTAAAGCTGTCTACTTGCTTGGAAACTACACACGACCATTTTTTACTCCCGTATGTAGTTAAGCTGGTACATCAGAAGAGCCAGCCGCCTAGTTCGCCTAAATCACTTCACACAGTCATTATGAAATTGATATGCGCAAGCAAAAGATCAAGCATCGTGCTAGCCGCATTTCTCTGATTTTCTTTGTACCGTGGAGCGCCGAGATGCGATAGCATAATCTCAAACAACACAAGCAGTTCATGCGGGGAACGAGTTTTTTTAACTGAAAGGGACAAATACGACAGTGACAAACAGAAGACTACCGATATGGCAAAGCACCTCGAATATGTGGTATTCTTTTTTTCTAGCACACGTGTCTGGTTGTGGTAGTTCACGATATAAGGTACATAAGAAAGTATAAAAACAGGAACGAGCCAGACGCAATTGCGCGCCTTTTCCTGTGTACCCTGTGCCTTTGATGATTGACGGTTAACAGTGCAGGTTGCGATGGAAGAGCGCTTACTTATTCTTAGACGGGAGTTCGTTCTCTCTATGCTCTTTTCGGCCATTGACGACAGAAACAGATCGCCCGCTTCGCCCACGGTCTTCTCCTGCAACACATGCGGCAACCATTTCGCTACGCGGCATCTTTTGGAAGTGCACATTAAGATCAAGCATCCACAGAGGCCAAGGTACCACTGCAGCTATTGCAAGTACTCCTGCAAATACAAGTAAGCACGACTTTTGACCACGCTATTCGCTTCGCAGTTGTTTTAAGTATCGGTCGCCAGCAGGGGTAGCGTTAGACCGAAGAGAACATGAAGAAATGCTTGGAATCCGCTGGTCACACAGTTACCGCCGTCAGAATGCTTAACACGAACGCTCGAGCGCGTCTTCTACTCATTATAGCGCCGCTGGGGGTCGCCCGTCGCACCTAAGCAGGGCACGAGCTGACTCCAACCGCCACAAACACATAGTGCAGCATTGTCTCGGTCTCGGCGCCCAAAGCTCACGGGCTCTAAAACCAGTGGAGGACGCCCAGTCGAGCGTTCTGTTAAGCGTGCTACGGTGGTACATATGTTTACACCCCGAAAAGACTCATTTTCAATCATTTTGTTCTTCTAAAGATAGGGAGTAGGAAATACCTTTGTATTCTGGTCATTCAGATAGACAACTGCGCAATGAGAACAGATTGCATGTCGTCGCCTTCCATAGCGAAGCTGTCATGCCTGCCCTCTTCCTCCAGAACGAAGAATTGCTTTCCGCGGCGTTTATACGGCACAGGCTATAGGAGCACGGAGGCGAGTTTTGCTCGCCTCGGCGTGATGTAAATGGTACAGTTCGCTACGGAAGCAGCGCCCTAAGTTCGAGCGGCAGCACTGATTAGGACCATCAGCTTTTCTTTTCCCGTTGCTAAGAAGTCCTGTGTCTGGAAATGAGCCTATGCTCGCGTCTTAGATCTGATGAATCCATGCAACCAACACATGTATGAAGAACACAATGTGTCTGCCTTATTTTGTCTTTACTTGTCTCAGATATAATGCAAAAACACAGACTGCGTTTTAACGATCATCGAGGCGTCACTATGTCGACTCATCATAGTGGATGCTATAGATTGCTGAACGGCAGCACATTATTTTTTGTATGACTCAATGCTTGTACTATTCTTCGTCCTCTAAGTACGCATTGTTATGCTTACCGCGCCCCCTCTCCTCTTCTTTTCATCTCTTTTAACCCAGAGCAAATCTCACCAGACACGAGCGGACCAACACGGGCGAGCAGCCCTTCGTGTGCGGAGATTGCAACAAGCGCTTTGCAACAAGTGGCAGTCTCAACCGACACCATCGTGTCCACACGGGCGAAAAGCCATAAAAGTGCCTCGACTGTGAACGGTGCTTCAGCGATCCTTCCAGCTTGAGGCGTCACCGCAAAAACCGGGGAATTCATGGCATCAGGTGTCCACCGCTTTGATGTCCTCACTGCCACCAGACGTTGTCGCGCGTAGACGACTTCGAGAAGCACTACTTGACGCGCCGCCTGCAAAGACTCCAAGACAGCTCTTATGCCGCTGCTCCAGAGGTGCCCGAAGTGTGGCCAAGCCCAGACGCATTAGAGTGGGAGAGCATCCGCAGGCAGCCTCTTCCCTGGGCGCAGTCTAGCATTTGTAGCTTGAAGGATCTGACACGCCATACGCATGCGCTTTCACCACGCTTCCTCTGGAACGGTCAGCAAGGATGAGGCAGATCTATGGGCACTAACGAAAAAGGCAGGTAAGAACTGCGTTTTGCATGGCCGTAATGACCGAGATTAAAAATGGGAGATCACTGCAGCGACCCGCACTGGGAGAATGCGAAAGCATTGACGGCTCCTTGGCACTCGTCGCCTGTCATTTTTTTGTTTGATATTATTTTAACTTCTTTATTAGCATAATTTTGTTACGCTTTCATTAAAGATGGATTTATTTGTTCTGATTGTCGTTCTTTTTTCTCAATCATCCAATTTGGTTTTTCATGTTTGGTGCCGCCGTTTCTTTGCTTTCCCGTTCATTTACGTTATGCCCGTCCAGCCTATTCAACCGTCTAGTGGTTATTGCTGACTATACTGTGCTTGATTGTGTGACTGTGACTGTCCTTGAGTGTGTTGTGACTTTAGTTTTGTCTCGTTTTGTTTTGATTATGTTATTTTTCTGATTTTTGTTGTGGCGGACACTCGATGCTTTGTCTTGAGTGTTACGGCGAGCATGACTATGCTGGGACTTTGGTGTTCTCTTTTTTTCATTCATTCTGCGGTGGGCACGCTCCGCTTTGATTGTCTGCCTTTGACTGTAACTTTTACTGTGATGTGCCTTTTGTTTCCTCTTCTTTTAGTTTTTTTTTAGTGTTGTGTTTTTGTCTTTAATTCTATTTTTCTTCTTCGGAGCATTTACTTTTCTTAATTTATCTTGAATAGGCGTTAAGCCTGGCAAAGCTTTGCTGGTCCGAGCACCCTCTCTCCTTCTTTTATGTTTTTTAACCTTTTATGAGGGGACCAATAAAAGGGTAAAAGGGCAGCGTCGTCACTCGGTGGTCAGGTTGTCCATTGTCGGCCGCGATGGCCAGGCAACGTTACTGATCGCATGCGACCACGCCGCGTAGAGCGGACTGGACGCCGACGCTGCCAATGGCCACCAATCACCGCCGTGGAAGTCACACTCCGGGAGCACGGCTGAGAAGACGCGACCGTTCTCTGCCAAGGATTCTTGTCTGTCATTGTTGTCTCTGTCGAGTGCTGCCGCGTGTCACCCGCGTTTCTGCCTTCTCCTTTCCTGTCCCAGCACTGGCACGTTCCACACGATCAAGAAAAGGCACAGCGCACGTCCCAGCCCGGCGACGTATATTTTTTTCGCAATACAATGCGTTTCCTAGGTTTTGCCGTTATATCAAACACCTGAAACTATCACCACGACAACCCCATGAATCCTGAAAGCGCTCCTGGTCAGCCGGAGCCTGTAGCCGGGTCAGAATAGTACGGAGTGTCACTCAGGGAGGAAAGCGTACCCCTCGCACATCTCGACGCACCCGACATCGACGTCTTTCATGTAGACAAATAAAGTTATCTCTACAGCAAAAACCGCTTAT
Organism: Amblyomma mixtum; assembly: GCF_055824585.1. Lineage (NCBI taxonomy): Eukaryota > Metazoa > Arthropoda > Arachnida > Ixodida > Ixodidae > Amblyomma > Amblyomma mixtum. The sequence continues at coordinate 27,659,292 of NC_143020.1, read as the reverse complement.
TCGTGCATTCGGGTCAGGAAGACTAGAAGATGCAAACCAGATCGTAAGAGTTGGCACCACAATTAAATTGGCACAGAGAAGAGGAAAGCGAGAATCGAGGTTTACAATGTGGACAGGGAGGGACAAGGAGGGTCATATGTTTACTATTTCGAGTTAAACATGAAAACCCTGGAACGAAGATGCATGTGCCAAGTGCGAGAACCGAGTGCGTTTCATGAGTGTCCGATCACTGACCGCATGAACTTCATCGCTCACTATTTTTATAGGCGAAGGTACGCTACTATAGCTGGGATGCATTTCACCGTGAGCCTCACAATGACCCTGAAACGACCTTGAGATAAGGCCTAGCTAGTGTTACTATGCACGTATACCTACCCATCTTTGGTCCACTTAGTGGACCACCTTTTGCACTTGAACTTTGACCTTGACATTTGACCTCGAACTTTGACATTTAATTTTGACATTGCAAGTTGTAGGCAGAATCAGTAAAAAAAAGTCACGTTGTAATCTAGTTCCGACACGTGATCCAATTCACAGTCGTCACATCAGGTATGGAGTACTTGTAACCAGAGCTGCCCGCTACATACCATCGATCAGTCTTTGTCTCCATCAAACCAGTCAGTGAAGACAAATGAGCAACTGTCAAGTGGAGGGCAATTGAGAAACAAGAATAAATGTACCAAATGTAAACCATATGTAATCTACACAGGTCTGGTTTCGCCAATGTTCCCTTTGTGCGTTTCTACCGTGAGACCAATCCCATCTATTATACACGTGCACAATTCTCGGGCAAAAGTTTTGAAGATTTGGAAATTCTACGATACTGTATAGGAAATATCGATGGTAATGGTGCATTCTTTTCAAAAGTAGCAAAATCTTCCTTTTAAAGTGTTTCCATCGATCGCATCGAACAGTTAGGACTGCCATGGAAAACCGATAAGGAACGCTTTCATGAAAGCAAAACCGTTATTAGAAAAAAATTCAAGACAGCTGTCGGGTGATCTGCGGAAGTAATGATGGTAACAGTGAAGTCTTTCATTATGTAAAAAAATTGCATACATAAAAGGTTACCGCTGAAAAATGCGTTTGTCCAGAATTGTTGGGTATGTTTGGCTCTATTGTCGCCGCTTCTCCTCTTCGATAACAAGGCTGCTGGAGGAGCCTTACAGCATCTTGGCCTTACTTTGAGCAGCAGCCCACTCTTGCTATCATTTGGCGCCGCCACACCTGGGTGAAGCCACAGATCTGTATGTTCTGCTGTTCAAAGTTTCTTGCTGGAGTCTCATCGTCTGCCTTACTAAAGCTTCCAATATTTTCTCCTCTTCGCATTGTTACATTTGACAATATATACACATTAATTTTTTCTTTTTTTTCATCCAAGCTCTTGCCCCTTTACAGTTCATGCACCGAGTTGGAACCCACCGGTGTTGCTCTCCCGCCTGCATTTTCCCCTTTATTTTGTACAGGTGTCGAGCAATGAATGCCTCCTGATTCTTGGCTGATTGCACAGCGTGTTGAGTCGGTATGTGCGGTCTTTGGTAATGTAGTATCGGCCGAGGCGGCTGTACGAAGAGACCACAGCTGCACTCTAACTGTGGCAAAAGACTCAATTTATTCGACGCGCACATGTATTAATAGAAAACAAACATGTTACACAAACAGCCGATCCACAAGTACACAAACAAGAAAATAGCCGATTCATCAATTCGAAACTGAAAATAAAACCAATGGATACAAATAAGGTAAACAATTACGACCAGTAGGCTGTGCTGCCATATGTTGCAAAGAAAGGAGAAAAGAAAGCAAAAAAAGAACGAAGGACAGAGAGAAAGGAGGAAGGAGAGAAAGAAAGAGTCCGTCTTTTATAAAGAAAGCAAGAAAGAAAGAAATGTTTTAAATGGAAGAAATAAAGAAGGAAGGAAAAATACGGTCTGATGTGCGAGGACAGGCTTAATTGTAGAGATATTGAAGCGGCCGGTCTGGAGTGGGCGCAGTCAGGGTGATGATGATGATGATTACTGGGTCCTTTTTTTATTAGTTTGCCCGCCATGACAGTTCAATGAATATGGCTTTCGGCTTTCGGAAGGTGGCGGGTTCGATCCCAGCCACATGGCCAAATTTTGATGAGGGGAATAAACAAAAGAACCCTACGTGCCTATAAGCATATTTTGTCCGACCACAATTTCCTTTCAGTTTTGCGTGAATTAAACACTGCCACGAAATTTGGGTCAGTTTCTATTCCGATCTTGTGAAAGCAGTGTTTGGTGTAGGCAACGCCAAGCCTTAACCGGTGGAATAAAGTCCCATGACGTCGCATTAAACTAGATGACAGATGAAATCGTGAGCCAGCGTCAAGCTTACAGTCGCGGTCCTGTGGGTGGCTCGAATCGTGCAACTGCTTTGCGAACCAGTGCTACTGCTTTGCAGCTTGCAATAAATGTGCCAGCAAGGCTCCAATGTCAGAGCTGGAAAAAGCTATTTCATTGAAAGCGCCATCATCATGTGCCAGCCGACCATCGGCATCAGCACGCTCATTTTCCGCCATGCCGAAATGGCGTGGTATCCACTGAAGCTTTATTTGAATGTTTATTTGAATTATGACGTTAATTGTTTCACGGACTCTCTGCCTGTAGGGGGCAGAAGTAAAGGCAAAATGCCTGGCAGAGCCTATATGATATGGCCGCGGTGAAAAGCCTCGGCTAACAAGAGCACAATCTGTTGAACCAGCTGCTCGTATGTCCGTGGTTTAACATACTTGTATGACGTGCAATGGCAATCTCGAGTAGCAGAATATAGTTCATTGGAGCGCTGAGAGTGCCACACTCCAGAGACTATTGAACACCTTCTTTGGAAGTGCTCGGACTACACTGGTGTAAGGAGAACATTGGAAGCGACCGTGAGACAACTGGACTCTCGCCCTGTCTCTCAAAAAACTCTTCCAGGTGCTAGGGCGAAACGTTCTGACTGGTTGTGTGTGACAAAGGCCGTGCTAAAGTTTCTGTGTGAAACAGGCCTGGATACCCGTCTGTGACCGCCTGTGCACTACCTACGCGATTTACAAAGTTTACATGGTTTACGGATGCAAGGCAGATCCGGATAATGAGAGGGAAATAACTAGAAGAATAAAAATGGGGTGGAGCGCATATGGCAGGTTCTCTCAGAACATGAATGGCAGCTTACCAATATCCCTGAAGAGAAAAAGAGAAAAAGGATACAACAGCTGTATCCTACCGGTACTACGGCAGAAACGTGGAGGCTAACAAAGAGGGTTCAGCTTAAGTTAAAAACAACGCAGCGAGCTATGGAAAGGAAAATGATATGTGTAACGCTAAGAGATCGGAAGAGGGCGGAGTGGGTGAGGGAACAAACGCGGGTTAACGACATCTTAGTTGAAATCAAGAGGAAGAAATGCGCTTGGGCAGGGCATGTAATGCGAAGGCAAGATAACCGTTGGTCCTTAGGGTAACCGAGTGGATTCCAAGAGAAAGCAAACGCAGCAGGGGACGGCAGAAAGTTATTTGGGCGGATGAGATTGAGACGTTTGCGGGGATAAAGTGGCGGGAACTGACAAAGGACAGGGTTGATTGGAGAGACATGGGAGAGGCCTTTGCCGTGCAGTGGCTGTAGGCAGTCTGATGATGATTATGATGGCATGGTTTACATTTTTGTTGTCATGGAGCCCCTACTCCAGTATGTATTCATGACGTGTCGGGGTATGGGTTGAAGACACGAGATTTACGTGCATTTATTCACCGCGATGCGACTGCCAACCAGTGTGTGTGCGTGTGTGTGTGTAGACACCACCCATCAAACTTGGTATGGCATGGTTTACATTTGTGTTGTCATGGAGCCCCTACTCCAGTATGTATTCATGACGTGTCGGGGTATGGGTTGAAGACACGAGTTTTACGTGCGTTTATTCACCGCGATGCGACTGTCAACCAGTGTCTGTGCGTGTGTGTGTGTAGACACCACCCATCAAACTTACTGTATTATGCCATCATCAACCTTCCTTCACAATTTCCCTTTCCTCCCCTTTCCTTTCCCCTAGTTTGGAGTAGCAGTGCAGTTCCATGTTATCCCCGGCTGACCTCTGTCCTTTTCCTTTCATCAAAATTCTTGTCTCTTTCCTTCAACACTGAAACGAGGAGTTTGCAACGTGGCAGCTCAAGAAGTAAAGAAAAAGTGCAAAGGGACGGATGGCTAAAGCCAGCGCTACGAAGGAAGCATTCCAGCGGGGGCAACTCCAACCGCCATGTCTGCTCCGCGCTACCCATGTTGAACATTCTCCTGTCCCGCTTTGGCGCGGTCGGATCACAGCCTAGGGAGGCCCTCGACTGCGCCGATTCCTTCAGCTACGGCAACTTCACGTAAGGTACGCTGTTCTTTAACATACACTTCGTGTGGGCCATGCACTCGAACACGCTCGTAGTAGTGTTTCCATTATTCCATTATGATGGTTGCGAACAGCAGCACAATACCCACACAATGCGATAAAAATTCACATAAAGTAACGCAAGCTTGTTGCACGCGTGAAAATTAAAGATGTTGTGGAAAATGCTCGTTAATTAGAACTTCCTACCCGAAAGCTATTTAACTAGCACAAAGTACCTACTAGGAACAATAAATATAATAAACATATGGCCCTCATTTTCCTGTCATTGTGGGCTGTTTATGTAAGGCAGGAATATTTTTACCAATCTTGACTGATTCCGAAAATCTTAATCAGAACAAGTACCCTGGGATAAGTAACAAAAATATCAGAATCGCGAGCAGAGTGAAAACATTTTGAAGAGCAGGGGTGGTGTAATGGTTTAAGATACAATAGTAAGTTTTGGTGACGCAAAGAATGACCCGAATAGCCGGTAGGAAACAGAAAGAAAAAGAAAAGACAGACCAAAAAGGTGACTGACCTTTACACAAAACTTTTCGCGAAGTTCAAGAATTGTATTGCCAAGAGTTTTTTAGAACTGGTATAGAACCGTTTTCAACTAATAAGCGGTGTGTGTTGGCAAAGCTGCCTCCGAGTTCCGCCACCATCAGAACGCACGCCGCGATCAGAATGACTGGTCTGCGGCCGACGACGTCCGTGGCAAACCCGGACGCGACTGGGATCCCCCCAAGGTGCCGGATAATGGAAACACTACTTCCATGCCTGGGCTGGGAATGAGTTGTGTTGTGTTGGGTTTAATGGCACATAGGCAGCTAAGGCCGTCATGCATCAAGCACAAGGTAAGGAAAATGTTTTCAGTGGCATTTAATAAAAATGTGGAAAGTGATCAGTGGTGTAAAGGGCCTAAAGAGTTTAACTGCCTAGTAATAACGGAGAAGGCGAGATCTAGGAATGGCTAATGGTAAAACCTTTAAAAAGGTCAGGTAGCCTCAGCGGTCATCCTTGGCTGGCCAAGGATGTCGAGGATCCCAACCAATAAAATAAAAACCTCAGCCGTCTTCACATGAATGAGAAAGTGGCTGAGGTGTATCATGCAAAAAAGTGAGCCAGTGGTTCAATAATTATAATTTCTTTAGTACGCCTGCTTCTTTTAAAAAGTTAAATATAGAAGGAATGTTAACAATGGCATTATCATCTAAGAGCAGTGCTGGATAAAAAGGAATGCATTCTCTATAAAATTGACAAAAGTACTTTTTTCTATGTATTTCAAGTTTAACACAAGAGATTAAAATATGTTTGACCATAAGTTCGTCTCCGCATTCTTTACAAACAGGTTTGTCTTGTTTTGTAAGCAGGAAGTTGTGTGTAAGGTGAGTGTGGCCTATTCGGAGACGGCATAAGATAAGTTCTTTAAAACGTTCCTAGTGCACACACGACTTAAATTCACCTAAAACAGGTTTTAACAAGTGCAGTTTATTTTTTACTTCGCTATTCCAAGCCGACTGCCACTTTTTCCTTAGTTTCCTTTCTATTGATTTCAAGCAGTCATTACAGGGTATACTTACTTTTTTAATTTCCTTTTCACGAGCCTTAGCAGCACACAAATCTGCTCTCTCGTTGCCTGTTATTCCAACATGACTAGGTACCCAGCAGAGTTTTATGTTTTGTGCTCGAGCTGTGGCTGTTACTATGTCGTGTATGATGTCACCAAATATAGGAGTGATAGCGTTTCCAGAGTGGAGAGCTGTAATTACACTTAAGGAGTCAGTATAAATAATACTGTTTGGGAGGTTCTCGTTAACTATTTTTTCTATGGCCATACAGATTGCGTAACTTTCTGCAGTGAAGATGGATGTGCACTGTGGAAGTCTTATTGTTTTCTCCGAATTCCCTCGTACCACTGCGCTTCCTACATAAATATCCGTTTTGGATCCATCCGTGTAGAGATCCGTAAAACTATTGTATTTTTCATGCAGCGCAAGGAATTCTTTTATTATATGTTGTTGTGGAGTTTGTGTTTTATGGAAGTGTGTAAGAGTGAGGTCACAGATTGTAGGAAAATTGTACCATGGAGGCAGTGGATTTCGTCTTCGTGCAATGGCAGGTAATATGTCTAGGACGCCGAGGTTTTGGCACATCTCTTCAAAACGTAGGAGTTGTGGCCTTATAGCTAGCGGCTTGTTGTTATACAGTGTTCTTGATGGGCATTTTGTGACTATGGGGTAATATAGGTGTTTGGGCAGCGAACGGATTTTTAAAATGTACGAGCATGTGAGCATGGTTCTTCGGTCTGTAAGTGACGGTTCGTTGGTTTCTGCATAAAGACTGTTTATGGGTGACGTCTTGTATGCACCGGTGGAAAAAGGCAAACGTAAGTTGTGTACTGGATCTAGCCGTTTAGGGTATGATGGTCTCGCTGACCCATACACTATACATCCATAATCAAGGGTAGAGCGTACTACAGAGCGGTAAAATTTTAAAAGACATGTTCTGTCAGGACCCCAATGTTTTCGTCACAGTCTTTTTATTATATTCACGGACTCAGAAGCTTTCTTTTTGAGGGTGTTTATGTGTGGCAGGAATGTGAGTTCTTTGTCAAAAGTTACTCCTAAAAACTTGTGTTCATAGTTCACTGGCAATGTGACCTCATTAAGGAAAAGAGTGGGATCAGTGTGCAGCCCTCTTCTAAGCGAGAAGAGTACAGCTACTGACTTTAGCGAGGAAAACTTCAAACCATTTTTATCTGCCCATGTTGCTACTCTGTTTACTGTCAGCTGTATTTGCCTTTCACACGATGTAACACTAGAAGATGTGCAGACAATCTGGAGATCGTCGACATAGATTGAATACATGATGGACTTTGGAATTGCTTTTGCTAGGGAGTTCATTCTTACTATGAAGAGCGTAGTGCTTAATATGCATCCCTGAGGTACGCCATTTTCTTGAGTGAACTTCTGAGAAAGAGTGGCACCGAGACGTACTTGAAATGAACGGTTGGATAAAAAGTCACTCAAGCATTTCAGCATCCTACCACGTATGCCGAGGTCTCCAAGGTCCCGCAGAATGCCGAACCTTCATGTGGTGTCATAAGCTTTCTCTAAATCAAAAAAGACCGCAAGGCAGTGTTGTCTTTGTATAAATGCTTCTGGAACTGTGTTCTCAAGGCGAACAAGATGGTCTGTTGTAGAGCATGCTTTTTTGAACCCACACCTATGAATGTCAAGATGTTCACGGGATTCTAATACAAACATAAACCTAATGTTCAGAACGCTTTGAAAGGATTTTGCAAGTATGCTTGTCAGGGCTATGGGTCTGTAATTGTCAGGGGATGTAGGCTGCTTTCCGGGCTTTAACAATGGTACCACAATGGCTTTTTTCCAAGCCTCTGGTATCTCTCCTGATACCCATATTTTGTTAAAAAACGTCAGAAGTGATACCACAGCAGGTTCAGACAGATGGGCGAGCATTTCGTAATGAATGCGATCTGGTCCTTGTGCTGTCTCTTTACCGGAAGAAAGTACGCTCTTAATTTCTTGTAGTGTAATTGGGATATTATATGCTTCGTGAGCATTGCCGACAAGAGGCAATGCTCACGAAGCATATCACGAAGTTTGACCTTGAACTCTGGCATTTTATTTTCACATTGCAAGTTGTCGGCAGAATCAGTAAAAAAGTCGCGTTGTAATCTAGTTCTGACACGTGATTCAATTCACAGTCGTGACATCAGGTATGGAGTATTTGTAACGAGAACGGCGCGCTACTTACCATCGATCAGTCTTTGTCTCCATCAAGCCAGTTAGTGAAGACCAATGATCAGCTGTGAAGTGGTGGGGAATTCAGAAACAAGAGTCGATGTACTAATGGTAAACGATGTGCAATCTACACAGGTCTGGTTTGGGCAATCTTCCCTTTGTGCATTTCTGCCGTGAGACCGATCCTATCGATCATACACGTGCAGAAATCTCGGGCAAAAGTTTTGAAGATTTGGAAATTCTACGATACTATAAAAGGAAATATCGGTGTTAATGGTGCATTCGTCTTAAAAGTAGCAAAATCATTCTTGTAAAGCGTTTCCATCGATCGTATCGAATAGTTAAGACTGCCATAGAAAATCGATACGGAACGCTTTCATGAAAGCAAAACCGTTATTAGAAAAAATTGAAGACCGCTGTCGGGTGATCTGCGGAAGTATTGATGGTAACAGTGAAATCTTTCATTATGTAAAAAAATGGCATACATAAAAGGATAACAAGACTGCTGGAGGAGCCTTACACCATCTTGGCCTTACTTTGAGCAGCAGCCCACTCTTGTTCTCATTTGGCGCCGCCACACCTGGGTGAAGCCACAGATCTGTATGTTCTGCTGTTCAAAGTTTCTTGCTGGGATATAATCGTCTGCCTTGCTAAAGGTTCCAATATTTTCTTCTCTTCGCATTGTTACATTTGACAATATATGCATATTCATTTTTTCTTTTTATTTTTCATCCACGCTCTTGCCCCTTTACAGTTAATGCTCCGAGTTTGAACCCAGCGGTGTTGCTCTCCCGCCTGCATTTTTTCCTTTATATTGTACAGGTGTAGAGTAATGAATAATGAACGCCTCCTGATTCTTGGCCGATTCCACAGCGTGCTATCCTGGTATGTGCGGTCTTTGGTAATGTAGTATCGGCCGAGGCGGCTGTACGAAGAGACCACAGCTCCACGCGAACTGTGACAAAAGATTCAATTTATTCCACGCGCACAAGTATTAATAGAAAACAAACATGTTACACGAACAGCCGATCCACAAGTACACAAACAAGCCAACAGCTGATCCATCATATCGAAACTGAAAATAAAACTAATGGATACAAATAAGGTAAACAATTACGACCAGCAGGTTGTGCTGCCATGTGTCGCAAAGAAAGGCGAAAAGAAAGCAAAACAAGAACGAAGGACAGAGAGAAAGAAGGAAGGAAAGAAAGAAAGAGTCCGTCTTTTATAAAGAAAGCAAGAAAGAAAGGAATAAATATCTTACATGGAAGAAATAAAGAAGCAAGGAAAAATACGCTTTGATGTGCCAGGACAGGCTTAATGGTATTGATATGGGAGCGGCCGGTCTGGAGTGGGTGCAGTCAGGGTGATGATAATGATGATTTCTGCGTCCTTTTTTTTTTAGTTTGCCCGCCGTGGTGGTGCATGAATATACGGCTTTCGGCTTTCGGAAGGTCGCGGGTTCAATCCCAGCCACATCGCCAAATTTTGATGAGGGGAATAAAGAAAAGAACCCTACGTGCCTATAAGCATATTGTGTCCGACCATAATTTCCTTTCACCCGCCAGTTTTGCAGGTAGTTGAGGTTTGCGTGAATTCAACACTGCCACGCAATTTGGGTTGTTTTGGATTCCGATCTTGTGAAGGTAGTGTTTGGTATAGCCAACGCCAAGCCTTAGCCGGTGGAATAAAGTCCCATGACATCGTATTACACTAGATGACAGATGAAATCGTGAGCCGGCGTAAAGCTTACAGTCGCGGTCCTGTGGACGGCTCGAATTGTTCCAGTGCAAATGAGCTGTCGTGATGAAGCGTTCCTGCAGCTCACTTGTAAATGTGTAAATTCCTGTATAAAGTCCTCCCTCATTGTCTTTTTCCAGCAGCCTCGTCTCAGACGTCCCTCATTCTCTCTCCGGCACACGACCATGCTACCTCGTCTTTAACAAACTGGTGGCAGCGGTGGGGTGCTGCTACCTCATATTTAACAAACAACTGCTTTGCAACTTGCAATAATTGTGCCAGCAAGGATCCAATGTCAGAGCTGGAAAAAGCTATTTCACTGAAAGCGCCATCATCATGTGCCAGCCGAGCATCGGCATCAGCACGTTCATTTCCCGCCATGCCGAAATGGCGTGGTATCCACTGAAGCTTTATTTGAATGTTTATTTGAATTTGAATGTTTATGGTTTCACGGACTCTCTGCCTGTAGGGGGCAGAAGTAAAGGCAGAATGCCTGGCAGAGCCTGTATGATATGGCCGCGGTGAAAAGCCTCGGCTAACAAAAGCACAATCTGTTGAACCAGCTTCTCGCATGTCCTTGGTTTAACATAATTTTGTATGGCTTGCAATGGCGATCTCGAGTAGCAGAATATAGTACATTGGTGCGCTGAGAGTGCCAAGCTCCAGAGACTATTGAACACCTTCTTTGAAAGTGCTCGGACTACACTGCTGAAAGGAGAACATTGGATGCGACCGTGAGACAACTGGACTCTCGCCCTCTCTTTCAAAAAACTCGTCCAGGGGCTAGGGTGAAACGTTCTGACTGGTTGTGGGTGACAAAGGCCGTGCTAAAGTTTTAATGTGAAACAGGCCTGGATATCCGTCTGTGACCGCCTGCGTGCACTACCTACGCGATTTACAAAGTTTACATGGTTTACGGATGCAAGGCTGATCCGGATCATGAGAGGGAAATAACTAGAAGAATAAGAATGGGGTGGAGCGCATATGGCAGGTTCTCTCAGAACATGAATGGCAGCTTACCAATATCCCTGAAGAGAAAAAGAGAAAAAGGATACAACAGCTGTATCCTACCGGTACTACGGCAGAAACGTGGAGGCTAACAAAGAGGGTTCAGCTTAAGTTAAAAACAACGCAGCGAGCTATGGAAAGGAAAATGATAGGTGTAAAGTTAAGAGATCGGAAGAAGGCGGAGTGGGTGAGGGAACAAACGCGGGTTAACGACATCTTAGTTGAAATCAAGAGGAAGAAATGCGCTTGGGCAGGGCATGTAATGCGAAGGCGAGATAACCGCTGGTCCTTAAGGCTAACCGAGTGGATTCCAAGAGAAAGCAAAAGCAGCAAGGGACGGCAGAAAGTTAGGTGGGCGGATGAGATTAAGAAGTTTGCGGCGAGACAGTGGCGGCAACTGACAAAGGACAGGGTTATTTGGAGAGACCTGGGAGAGGCCTTTGCCCTGCAGTGGACGTAGTCAGGCTGATGATGACAATGCTATGGTTTAGATTTGTGTTGTCATGGAGCCCCTACTCCAGTATGCATTCATGACGTGTCGGGGTATGGGTTGAAGTCACGAGGTTTACGTGCGTTTATCCCCCGCAATGCGAGTGCCAGCCAGTGTGTGTGCGTGTGTGCGTGTAGACACCACGCATCAACCTTACCGTATTATCCCATCATCAACCTTCATTGCATTTTCCCTTTCCTTTCCCCAGTTTGGAGTAGCAGGCCAGTGCCATGTTGCCCCCAGCCGACCTCTCTTCTTTTCCTGTCATCAAAATTCCTGTCTCTCTCTCTCAACACTGAAACGAGGAGCTTGCAACGTGCCAGCTCAAGAAGTAAAGAAAAAGAGCAAAGAGACAGATGACTAAAGCCAGCGCTACGAACGAAGCATTCCAGCGGGGGCAACTCCAACCGCCAGGTCTGCTGCGCGCTAACCATTTCGAACTTTCTCCTGTCCCGCTTTGGCGCGGTCGGATCACAGCCGAGCGAGGCCCTCGACTGCGCCGATGCCTTCAGCTACGGCAACTTCACGTAAGGTACGCTGTTCTTTATCATACACTTCGTGTGGGCCGTGCACTCGAACACGCTCGCCTTCCCGCTCATAGCTGGCGAGCTAGACCACTGGTGTGCGAAGCTGGCGGACATCGACCTCTCGATAGCGGCCTGGAAGGAGACTGTCATTCCCGTCGAAGACAACGGGCGCCGAAGCCACTGCTACGTCTGCGCGAATCCGAGCGCCCCAGCGGGACTACGGCGAAGCGATCGCCCACACCACTATTGTGAACCTCTGGAACCTGGTGTGCCACCAACGTTGGCTCATTGTCGTGGCCAACGCCGTCTATATGGCCGGCACCTTGGGTGATCCTAGCCGCGTCCGGGTTTCCCACGGACGTCGTCGGGCGCAGAGCAGTGATCCTGATCGCGCCGTGCGTGGTGATGATGGCGGCGCTTGGGGGCACCTTCGCCTACGCGCACCTCTTCTTTGTTGAGAACGGTTCTATACCTATTCTAAAAAACTCTTGGCATGACAATGCTTAAACATTACGAAAAATTTTGTTTAACCTTTTTAGTCACCTTTTTTTTTGTCTAGCTTTTCCTTTTCCTTTCTTTTTCTTACAGTCTGTTCGTTTTTCTCTTTGCATTAGCAAAGCTTATTAAATGAATCTTAGAGAATACCACCCCTGCTCGAGAAAATGTATTCACTCTGCACAGGATCCTGCTATTTTTGTTACTTATCCCAGTGTACTTATTCTGATTAAGAGTTTCTAAATTAATCAAGAATGCCAAAAATATTCCTGCTTTACATAACAAGCCGACAAAGGTAGGGAGATGAGGGCCATCCGTTCAATATATTCACTGCCCCTGGTAGGAACTTTGTGCTAGCAAATTGGCTTTCGAGTAGGAAATTGTAATTCCTGAACATTTTACAAAACATTGTTTTATTTTTGTTTTCGTCTCGCGCAGCAACCTTACTTTACTTTATGTGAACTTTTATCGCATTGTGCTCTTCGCGAACATGCTAGATTAACAAACTTCCTATATCAGGAAGCGCTCTAACGATCGAGATAATGGAAACACTACTTCCATATCTGGGCTCGGAATGAATGCAGCGCTAATTTTCATTATTAGAGAAAGTGAATTCACAATGTTTGCTTACCTGTTCACAGTGCATCCTATAAAATAGCCGCTGTATTCAGTGAAACACAGTCCAGGTTGCTTTTATTGTATGAGACGTAACGACCGTAGCTGACGCAAGTGAAAAACAACGTGGGGTTAGCTAATAACAATTGGGCATCTTGAGAAGTTAAAACAAAGCTTTCATTCCACTCCTCCTGTTTTTTACGGTGTCCAGCAGATTCTTGGGAGTATTTTGTTTGGTTGGTGCTGGGCACAGTTGCGTGCGCTTGCGGCGTATTGATGGTCGTTTGCACCGCGTGTGTTCAGCCTTGTGTTGAAACAGAGAATCTCCACGCATGGACCCATTCTTCACGCATCACGTGCTCCCAGGGCTTAGGACTTGAACCGAACCTGAGCCAGAAACCGGAACCAAACCCGTATTTTTGCTCGGAACCTCAACTGGAACGATTCAAAGGAACCGTTCCGAACCGGTTCGTTACTTTGTTGAGCAGTAGTTTTTTGCAACCCGGCTGTTTTTTTTTGGCAGAATGAGGTGTACTCTCGCGTAGATCTAACCCCCGAGAGTTGTCCGCGTTAGTGCGAAAATGACAACCAGTATATGCATAAAAAAACTAAAGAAAATCTGGTGTCAAAGAATAACCTTTATTGACGCTGCGCTTTCGGTAATTATAAAGCAGTGTACTCCAGTCTCCCCATTTTACATGTTTGTTTGAGATTTTAATTACATTTTTAGCACTGCTATGACTCATATGCTACCTAGTGAGAACAGCCTCCCTTTCTTTGTGTCATGTGCCATAAAACAGGCGCGAACGACCCAACCATGTTTTGCTACATTTAATTTCGAAGGCATTCGTTGTCTCGCACAGCAGATATTAAAACGACCCCTTATGATGCCTCAGTGGCTCTCACGGGCGGCTACTGATCTCAAGGTCTGAGGTTCTATCTCAGCCACGGAGGCCGAATTTCGGTGGGGGCGAAATAAATATACTGTGCGATGTGACCGCACATTGAGGAACCCCATCTGGTCTGCGTTGATATTGAGTCATCCAATAGAGCGTCCACGATAGGCTCGCGTCGCTTCGGCTCGTTAAGCCCCATTTATTACTAATATTGTATTGCCGTGTAGAAATCCGTTTCCACTGTTCCTAACTGTCGCATTCTTCACTACTTTGGGCTAACAGCCGATGTAATCTCGGCATTGCGACGGCTGCTCACCACAATGAGCTAATGAAGATGCGCCCGAACTCTCGACTAAGATTAATGTTTTTTATTTCTTTTTCATCTACATGTCGCATAATAGGCAAAAAAAGCAATGCCTCTCGTCATCTCAGTTTCATTCTGGTTCATATAATTCATACTGCGCTTTACTGCTTCTTGGTTCTTGCTTTCAGTTCAGTGCAGCACAGCTGTATATTCTGGCATGTCTGTCCTATTTACATGTCCTATAACGTTGTCCTATAGCGTTGCAAAATAAAAACAACCATTCATTGATTTATTGGCGGATGACTTTATTATTAGCAATAAAGTAAAGTAGGCAGGATCTGTGAATCAGACGGCCGGTAGCCCCCGAGCCCCGATGCCCTCCCCAGCCCAGGCCACTACAGCTTCCAGAACGGCAGAGCTAGAGCTGCGCATCAGTGCCTCCCACTGCTCCCAGGTGTGGAGGTAACAGCGTGAGGTTGATATTTGCGGGCATGCCCACAGATTGTGATTTAGGCTTGCGCGTTCCTTGCAAAGCTTACGTGCAATGGAGTAGGGGCTGGGATAGATGCGAACGAATGGAGTGGTATGAGAGTATGTTTCGCTTGTCCCGCTTTGCGTCCCACCGGGTACGTCCGGTGGGTCAGTCGGTAGGCTTGTGTTATTTTGTTGTAGTTGGTGAGTGTATCCTTGTGGGCACCCTCAACATCCCCTCCTGCCTCTTCCCTATTCTGTGAGAAGATCTAATGTGGGAGAGCACTGGGTTGGCCAGCACTATTTTCGGTTTGGTTTGGTTTATGGGGTTTAACGTCGCAAAGCTACTAAGGCTATGAGCAACGCTGTAGTGAAGGGCTTCGGAAATTTCGACCACCTGGGGTTCTTAAACTTGCACTGACATCGCACAGTACACGGGCCTCTAGAATTTCTCCTCCAAAGAAATTGAACCGCCGCTGCCGGGCTCGAACCCGCTTCTTTCTGGCCAGCAGCCGAGCACCATTACGGCTGAGCCACCACGGCAGCACAACGCTAATTTCACCAAAGTGTTTGAGTGATTTAGCATAGCGTAAATTTTTTAGCGAAGACGTTTGACGGTGCACCCCACAGCGGGTGCTAATTCGCAGTGGCCCACGCAGTGCTTGGTATTTGCCTCACGATTGCCAATTAGCGTGCACGCGAGGCGTCCGCTCATTCGATATACGCGTCTACGGTGGTACGTCTGCGCTATGCTAAATCTCTGTCTCATCAAGCAATGGAAAGGGTCCTATCGTGCACAGAGTTTTAACTGAACGGAGCCCTGCCAAACAGCACGAATAATCAGTTCCCATAACGCCGAAAGCAAGATATGAGAACGGTAAGGTGCAAGAGAATTTGGGCTTGCCTGGAAAGCAGCGGTTCCAGGATATTTCATTGAAGCGCTTGCTTGCGGGCACAAGCCCTGCAAGAAGTCAATACCTATAATTCGGTTACAGATAATATTCTCTAAAATGTAAATGGAACAGTGCTTCAGACACGCGCATGTGGTACACTGTTGTACATAAAACTGGGTATCTTAACTCTCACAATGTTCCACATATTTTACTGGTTTCAATGTCCTGAACGCGGTTCTGTTTAAGTCAAATTTTATCTGAGTCAAATAGCTTCCAGGTACTAATTGGAACCTGAGTTGAACCAGATTGAGTGTACTCTTTGGTTCATGTCCAGTAATCTGTTTTTTTTTTTTTTTGGGGGGGGGGGGGGGGGCTTTGTCTTTTCTTTGACTCAATTTCAGCTCAAGTGAACGCAGACACCGTGTTTGCCCTCTTACTACACGGGAGAAACCTTTTCTTTCCTATGTAATATTTGGGCTAAATTTTCCAAATACGTCCAAGTACTCTCCGTTTGTCCCTTTGAATACCTCGGCTTCCTTGAGCTCATTGAGCTGTGCATGAATGCTCTCTTCGGGAACTCTGGCATAACTAGCTTAGTCTCGGTTGCATAAAAGATAGACAAAAAATGGCGTCTTTCATTCACTGTGACTGCACTATTTACTCTGATGTCGCCGAATGCGCCTTTCAATTTCACTACATTGACTAGAGCAAGAATCAAGTCACTTTGTATGGCCTTTAATTATCTGGTACGAATGAATGAGAGCGGCACGTTCGCACTACTAGCGCGTTTTAAATTTTTTTATTGTTTATCGTTTCCAGGACTCTCTCCGTGTAGGGGGCGGAGGCAAAGGCAAAATGCCTGGGAGAGCCTCTGCGCCCCCACAGTTCAAGGCAGCATGACGTCTCACTCACAAACATATTAGCCAAACATATTTTTAACACACAGCAGACAGCAACAAAAAATTCCATTATTCAGATCGCATGTCTTCAAAGCATTACTTTTCTTGAACATGGTAGATTTTGAAAAGGCAGAAAGTACATATAAAATAGGTATTATGCAATAACAAAATCGGCTTACATCAGAAGTCAATCAAAGAAAAGAAAAAACACATAATTCATTGGTCCAGAAAACAAATAGCATATGCAATAAATAGATCAGTACATAGAAGCATTTCAGAAAAAGACAAGGTTCAGACTGATGTGCAGAGTACATGCTGAAACAATGCCAAATATAATTTATAACCGATGAGAGAAATAACATAACGTAATATAACAACTAATAACACAGAAATAACATAACATAATGCAACGTAGCTGCGGTTACGTGTGTTATCAAGGATAAGCGCAAGTTAACAAATGAGAATGCAATGTCACTGCCCACTAATAGCTTTTTACAGCCCTTTTTGATGTTGTGAAAAGATTGTGCGTATTGTACGTTAAAGTGATCACCGTTTAATATATTAATTGTTTGACAATTCAATGTTTGCCTTCCGTAATTAGTTCTTGTGGCGGGCTTGAGATGGTGTGGCCTACTTATTATGTATAAAGTGCAACTGTCTACTGCTATTGTGTGCAGCCTATTTTTATTAATCTACTGGATTAGTTTGAAATAATAAACTTGATATGCTTTAAGCAAGATGTATTTAATGAAGAGCGCTTTTGTTCGGAGTCCTCATTTGTCACCCACGTAATTTTCACATATTCTCAATATTTTCTATTGTACAATGATTAGCTTGTTGAAGTTTGAAGCTGTCGTAGTTCCCCATACTAGAAGGCCGTAACACTGTTTTGAATAAAAAATTGAGTAGTATAATGCTTGTTTCAACCAGGTGGGTAGTATATTTTGTATTTTATACTTGCAGCCAGTAAGTCGAGATAGCTCACTTTTAAATTGGTTAACGCTAGTATTCTATGTAAGGTCCTCTGTAAACCATACGCCCAAGAACTTTTGCTCTAACTTCTTCCACTAGCGTGTCCTAAATTTAAGATGAACACAGTAGAGGTCTCTTTTATTTGCTGGCTTAAAAATTATGTATTTGGTTTTGCATGTGTTTAAACTCCGCCGGTTGCTTTTAAGACATCTGGAGAGGTTCAGAGGGTAACTGTTGACTGATGATTCTATAGCTGATGATAGGCACTTGAAGCTGGAGCGGCATCAGTACACTATAAACCTTGATAGTCTGGTGCCTTTCGCTTTTTCTTGTTTACTTTTCCCATGTATGTGAGTTTCTGCCTCCATGGTTGAAAAGGCGTTTGAAGTTGACGCGTTTCCGGACTCCGGGCACACATGCTGTTGTCTGTAACTTGATGCTGGACCTCATTCTGAAGCCAGTCGGACAAAACAGTCTTTTAATCCCACAAGAGCCAGGTAGCGGACTACCCACCATATTGGCTCCCAACCTGCATCTGCCAGGTAATATGTGCACCGCCTCTAAAAAGTGCTCAAATATCTTTTTTCCTCGTCTACTCGGTTGAAGCAGGCGTTCTTTTGGACGTCATTATTTTGAATGGACCAAGAACGCATCAGACCTTCATTCCACAAACACAGGACCCTAGATATTGCTCTCGGTGGGTATGAGCGCTTTGAGTCTGAGCTCTTCTTATATGGTTCTGTCGCGAGCCATGCTCATAATCTCGAACTAGCTCCTGCTGGAACACTATTCACTTGGTATGAAAAAAATTGCCACTTGCGCTGCACAAAACCTAGACATGACTACAAGAGCAGCCGCGGCAACATGGAACTTAAGGCCACAAGTGTTCGCTTGCGGCATACTGCGTTACTGTAGAGGTTGTAAATGAACGGGGCGAACACACTCTCGTGGGGTGCAAAAAGAAATCTTTGATTCTTTGTTGAAATCCCTGAATTTGTAATGTAGTAAAGATTCGCAGCGTAACTAAAACGCACACAGAAGACCAGGAAGAAACAAGAGAGAACACAGGAAATCGTCCTAATATTGGGAACACATTAGCAAAGGTCGGTGCTTCAAAGGACCAGAGTGAGACCTTCCATTTACAACACTGGGCCGATTGCCTGTGCTGCTTGAGGCTGTGCTGCTGTTCCTGGCCTTCTGTGAGCTTTTTTTATGCTGTGAAGCTTTTCCGCATTATGGATAGGAAACAAGTGGTCCAAACCACTGTGTCCTGAATCTGGTTAGAAACTCACAGCTTAATAGATACTTAAACTTACACTGGGAACAAACACAACAGGATATATTTACAACTAAAATTTGTTTACAGGTCTAAAATATACATTAAAAAGTCGCACAAATCGCTAGCGCACTCTCGCGGTCGAACGCAGCACGCTCGCGTACACACACACATGCAAAGACACACAATGATTGTGGTAGATTCTCATACCAAATGGATCGAGGTCACTCTAATGAAGACAGCCAGCTCGGGAAAAAGAATTGAAGCACTGCAGACTAAGTTCAGCCGATTCGGCTTGCCGAGGACCCTTGTGACGGACAACGGACCGCAGTTTACTAGCGAGGAGTTCAGAGCATATATGAAGCGCAATGGCATCAGTCCTATGCGGAGTGCTCCCTACAAACCACAGTCTAACGGTCTGGCGGAAAGGGCGGTACGGACTGTGAAGCACGGGTTAAACAAAAACACGCGAGGTAGTTTGCAATCTCGCCTGGACCACATTCTTTCTCATTATCGGCGCACTCCCCTTCCCAACGGGAAGACTCCGGCTTCCATGCTTCTCGGATATCAGCCACGCTGTCTATTACAGAATGTGGTATCACGACCCTTTCCTTCTGCAGATGAATACTACACCGGAAAACCGCTGCACAAGGAAATCTGGTTCAAGAACTACGTAGTGGGCGACAATTGGAAACCAGGCGTGGTAGAGTCCACAGAGGGCTCACGCATGACAACCGTAAGGACAGCAGATGGGGAGCAACATCGCCGCCACCTCGACCAACTAAAGACCAGGAGGACCAGTGTGGAAGGGGCTGACGTTAAGCCCCAGGCACCCACGGAAGCATCAATGGCCGAGGACAGCGCAAGAGCATCGGTGGACTCGCGGCCTCAAGGTCACGGCACTGGGGAGAGTGGGTCCCAACCAGGACCGGACAGTCAAACGACGCCAGACGCACAAGCCTAAGACTGTACAAGCCCACATGGTCGGTTTGAAGAAGGATTTATTTGGCGCAGTCAGGAAGGTTGCGAAGTGTGGTATGGCATCCTCACCGGGAGCCGAGCGTGTAGCATTAGCAGCCAGAGCCGATTCGAGCTCTCGGAGAGTGAAGGAGTGGTCCAAATCGGGGTTAGGTCCACCCGAGTACATCGTGTAGGAGGGTTCCAGAGGGGGAGGGAGGTAGAGAGAGGCGAGCTGATCAAAAACATCAGAGGGAGTACCCTGAGTGAGGGCTTTAGCTAGAGTGGGAGCAAGGGCAGGCTTAGTGCCAAGGAGGGATTTGAAGAGAGACCATGTGGATCGCGAATGCAAAGCCCAGTCAAGACGGTCACAAAGAGCACTCCAACGAGAGTGCTCGAGTGAGGCGCAGTGGGTGACGATCTCGCCCCGCAGAGCAGTACCAGGAGGATAGTTGGCATTGTGGGGTTGGGAGCATCGAAGACGTTTACGGCGACGCCATAAACGGAGAAGTTCAGGATCTGGGTCTGGGACTGTGTGACGAGTGCGAATGCGACGGCTACTATACGTGAGCGCTGCAGTGATGCGCGACGTCCAGTCGTCGTAGGACTGAAAGGAATCGGAGGCAAGATTAGTGCGGAAGGCTTGCCAGTCAGTGTGAATGACCGGATGACATCGAGGGATGTGGGAAAAAGAGGTGTGAATATGGACGAGAAAGTGGTCACTGAGAAGAGTTTCCGCTGTCACCTGCTAGTGAAAGGAAAGTGAACCCCATGAGAAAGTGAAGTCAGGTGTCGTGGGGCGCTTTGAGGCAGTGCCCGGTCGAGTAGGGCAGCCAGGAGTATTAAGAGGGGTGAGGTGGCGTTCCTGGGCCAGACAGTGGAGGAGGCGGCCGGGTTTGAGGGTTTGAAGGTAGCTCCCGAGTGTATAAGGGGCATTGAAGTCACCACCAAAGTGGAGATGGCAGTTAGAAGGAAGAGTGAAGGAACTTGCCCAGGGCAGGGAATAAAGAGGAGGTGACAGGGGGGTCGTAGAAAGACAAAACGGTGAGTGAGGCGCGGGAAGAAGGGTGGTAATGGACCACACCAAATAAATATTTAAGGAGGGTGGAGGGGATGTCAAGTGGCTCCACGAGCACGTGGCTGCGTACATAAATAGACGCAAGTGGTGCGGACGTAGTGGAATGGTAGGCGCGGTAGCCTGGGACAGTGCGGGCCGTTCGAGTATCCTGGAGAAGGAGAAAATAAGGCAGGGAGGGGCGGGTGAGGAGATACTTGTGGAGGGGGTCTTATTATGGCACAGATTTCGGCAGTTCCGCTGCACAATCTCGAGGTCCTCGCAAAAAGCCATTATGATAGTGTAGAGGTAGAGGCTCGTGAGGGTACGCGTTCCTTCTTCTTGGCCGGGGGCAGTGACTCATGAAGGGAGTGAGCGTAGTAGTAAAGGATTCCAATTGCTTTGATTGTGCTTGGAGGGTGGTAAGAATCTGGAGAACCGATGTCTCTAGCTGAACCAAGCGAGGGGGGTGTGCCTGTGTGACGGTTTCGGCAAGATCAGCCAAAGGGGCCACCTGGGCAGTGGAAGAGGGAGTGGTGAACGTGGCAACGTGCTCATTCAGCTTTGTAAGCTGGGAGGTGAGGGAGGAAGTGATTGTCTGGAGGGTTTGGGTGAAGGCATGGATCTGCTGCTGTAGGTCGTGGTAAAAGCGCTGCTGCTCGCGCTGCTGGCGTTCGAAGGTCGAACAAGCGGCTCTTGTCAGTCACGGATGGAGAGGGTGGTGTAGGGGAAGAGAGGGACGCTGGAACTGAGGATCCCTTAACTATGGCGGCATAGGAGCCTGGTGGTGACGTGATGGGAGCTGATGGAGGTTCATGATTAGAGGAGGAGGAGGGGGTGGTGGGTTGAGTGGCGCGGCGCAAAGCTAGGCGTCGGAGGTACGCAGCTTTGGCACACTCGCGTTGTTTAGCAAGAAGGAAGGGGCAAGTGGGGTCGAAGGAGGGGGGAGGGGTGTTTACCTGGCAATGAACGCACCAGGGCTGGGCACACACATGAGCGGAAGCGTCAGCGGGTAGAGGAGCAGCACAGTGACGGCACTTGGCCGAAACGCTGTGCTGGGGGCATTGGTGGGCGCGGTGTCCTAGTGTGAGATAACGGGTGCAGGTGGGAGGCTTAGGTTTATGAGGACGGCACCGGAAGGCAACGCGTTTGAAATATAAAAAAGTGGGGGATGACTGTACCAGCGAAAGTTATGAGCACCGATTGAGTGGATCCCATCATGCGAGCAGCGAGAATATCTGCTTTGTAAGATTCGAGATCATGCATGAGGTCACCAGGAGTGAAGTGGCCCCGACGTTATGGATGACGCCGAGGCATGAGATGGGAGGATGGCGGGTATAAGTTTTGATCGTGACAGGCTTCCCATGAAGCTGAAGATGCCTGGCAGAGAGTAGGAGGTGGGCGGTGAGAGGAGAATGAGTTTTTAAAAAGACAAGGCTTTGGGCTGGCTTGGCCTGAAGGGTGATGTCGGCACTGGTCTTGGAGGAAAGTTGTGCAGCGGAGGCGAGTGCGGCGAGTACGTCGTAGAGAGGTAGCTTGGGGTGAGGGTTCCAGGGGGAAGCTGGATGGCAACTGTGATGAGCTCGGCGCGGGGTCGGGCTGCGGAGGCAGGCTTACGGTTGGCACCGCCGGTGCTCCAGCCGATTTCCTGGGATGGAGTGCCGTCTACTGGGGACGTCGTAAGGTCCATGCCTGAGTCCTCAGCCGGAGTCTCAATGTGCGACGCGGGTGCCGGGCTGCAGGTCTTGGGGTCAGTTGGACCTTTGGCTGGAGTAGGTGCAGCGGCTCCAGCGGCGGCACCGAACGCAGCCGGCTGCGACGCGTCTATGGCCCCGAAGCTCTTGGCGGCCCTTAGAGCGTGGAGTTGGCTGGCAGTGGACGCTGCGCCGACGACGAACGCTGCCAGCTGCGCCGCGGCCGTCGATCCGCTGCTCCCAGCGTCGCTCAAGGCGTTCAATGCGGCACGAATTTGCTCGGTGGCCTGGGCGGCGTTGAACGTAGCCGTTTGGTAGACAGCTGTCGACGTGGTTGGAGCAGACCCCGCGGTGGTGGCATCGGTGGGTCTGGGCTGCAGGGGCTTGGTCAGACGCCGCTTTGCAGGGGTGCAGGCGCTGCGCGTTAGGGTTAGCGAGGCGCCGCGCCGCTTCCCAGTTTTGGAGGCGCTTGGAGGGCCTGTTCGGCAGCGGCCGTGATGCCGATGGTTTCCACGTGCTTCGGAAGCCTTCCTGAATTGATGGAGTGCAAATCCAGGGGCGGGCGAGGCCCTGGACCAGGTCAGGGGCAGGTTAAAGCACAGCAAGGCAGGCAGCCAGCTAACCAGGGAGGCGCCACCTAGCAGAATCCATTAATATAAGGCTGTGGCTAGAGTTCCGTCCAGACGGAACTACAACTTGCGCTAGAGTTCCGTCCGGACGGAACTACAATTTGCGCTAGAGTTCCGTCTAGACGGAACTACAATTTGCGCTAAAGTTCCGCCCAGACGGAACTGTTATGACACCATACAGTTCCGTCCAGCATTATGTGCCACAAGAATTCGGAATTAAAGCTGGCGTTAGGGATTGGGAAACCAGTTGGATTGCACACTTTTGCATGTCCGTTTAAAAAAGTGGCAATCCTGTTCCGCCTAATGTGTGACAGGATATTCCGCTGCATCATTTTTTTTTTCCAAGCAGGCAATAGAACGAGTTTTGGCTTGGGTTTGTAGGTGCGTTTGCATAATGCTAGTTGACCGTTTGTGTACGTCTTAGTCTTTTTCGCGCTAAGTCCTCTTGCAGCACAAACAGCGACAGGGCTTCACATCACTTCGCGAAGAGTTCCTGCACTCTGCTTCTAACAGTGTCATTTTCCCGATCCTGCATGCATGCACGGAAGTTATAGCTTCGAGGATGTAACTAAACGCAGTACGCGGACAGATATTTTGGTGCCGTATACGTGCGTAGAGAGAACATCTGGATACAGCTTAGTCAACTGGTTATTCCAGAGGCAACTAAATGCTTTATGTGGGTAGAAATCACCCATTTTGTATAGTATGGACAGTACGGAAAGTAGACAGTTTTAGTTCTACGTGCGTCGAACCTTCGCGCACGTAAACGTGAGCAGTCTACGTAGCGTGCGCTCGTGTCGCTTCGTACAGTTTTAGCTACACTACAGTGCTCTAGAACCTTGTAGATCTCCCATAGAACCTAAAAAATGCGCTAGCATGTTGTGCCGCGCTATCTAGTACAGACAAAAAAAAACTAATTTTGTTTAGTCGAGCTGCTTGGAGCGGAGCCAGGCCAAGCCACCATAGAGCGATCATACCCTCCTTGTATTATACCAACAGTGCAGGCGGTAAATACTTTGCCCCTTTCTTCTCGCAAACGTTGAGCGATTTCATTCCACCGAACTTTATGTTCGTGTTATCTTCAAAGGAATTGCATTCCTTCACGTCCCGTAGCATATTTAAATCATCGCTTTTAGAGAAGCGAAGGCGCGCTGGTGTCCGACTCATGTTGACGACGTGTGCGTATGGAGACCTAACGTGCACCCTTTTGATTTTCCCGCTGACTGTGACGAGGGTCTCGCGATATCCCGCGAGGTTTTGAGCTTCGCGTGGTCTCGCGAGACCTTCGGCACACTCGTTGCTGTGACGACCACAAACGCCTCTCCGTCAGGCTTAGGAGCTGCTGAAACGGATTTCTATCTCAAAAACAAAAGCTAGTTCTCATCTAAAACTTCACGCGAGAGCAAGAATGGACCAACTGAAGGCAAATGCAGCAGTTTACAGCACAATACCACGTCCAGGGATTAGCGACGAAGCTGTTATCGTTGTGAAGCGGGCGGGCAGGGCGCCGCCATCTTGTCAACGCCTTCGTACGCAAGCAACGTGAAGACAGCAACGCAAAGATCCGAATCTCAAGTACGTCCGTGCGACCCACGCAAACACGTCACGTCCTGCGCATGCGCACTGGTGATCCGTAAGCGCTCTACATACATGAAGCTTCTACGTACGTGAAACTAAAACTATCTATTGTATGGACGGAACTCTAGCTGCAGTAAATATTCCATCTGGACGGAACTGCACCAGCAGCAAATGTTCCGTCTGGACGGAACGCTAGACACTCCGTTAATATAAAGCAAAAAAAAACAAAGGTCCCAACACGGAGCCTTGGGGAACCCTGACATTAATCACCCTTTGCACTGGACTGTGAGTTTCCGAAGAAAACTACTTGATGACGGTATTTTAGGTAACTTTATATTAGTGTTAGGGGTGTGCCGTTCACGCCGTAACCAATTAACTTTTCTTTAAGAATACTCTGGTTTAGAGAATCAAAGGCTTTGGAGAAGTCGATAAATAAGCCTGCTGCTAGGGAATCCGAATCAAAAACTTCCTAACTTTGTCAACAAGGGTCGAAATGGCAGTTGTTGTAGAATATCCTTTTCTGGACCCGAATTGGTAGGCTTAGAGAATACTATGTTTTTCTAGGTAGCTGTTAAGTCTTGCTGCTAAGCTTTTCAGCGACCTTGCTGAAAAAAACGGTAATAGTTATATCGGCCTGTAATTCTGGATATTATCTTTTTCTTTTGACTTGTATAATGGAAGAGCTTTTGCTGCGCACATTTTTGCCGGAAAAACGCCTGTCGAGAAAATTAAACTGACAATATGGGCTTGCACTGGAGATATTATTTCTATCACCAGTTTAGCACTTTGGGCTGAAATGTTATCAATGCCACAAGAAGCATTACGCATGCCAGTTACTGCTGACTTTACCTCATCACCACCTGTAGCAAAGAGATAAAAAGAGCAAGTTGGTCGAAAGAGGCATGTGGCACAAGGTTCGGTTGGATTTACATTTTCTATTGATGAAAACTAATCGCTAAAAGCTGCAGATATCCTCTGGTGACGTATGAATTGTGTCATTATATGCTACTTTATCAGGCAATAGTTGCTTTCTCTGCCAAGGTATTTGTTCACGATGCTCCAGTTTTTCTTTGAATCCTTTTCTTTAAAACGGACCTGATCACTGAAGCAGGCTTCTTTTTGCAGCAAAGAGCACATCTTTTAAAATTTTTGAGTACTCACAATACTGGCGTCTTAATGATGCATTAAAGGGTTTTTTTAGTTTTCTATACATATGTATTTCTTTTTAATGCAGAGTAATACCAAATTCGATACTCAATGAATTCGTGAAGTTTTCGGCATAGCAGTAACAGAGTAAGAGGTGGTCGCAGACGTCATTGCTTTTGTGTAAAGTTCAAAAAATTGGTTATAGCTATCTTTAGCGCAGCTAGATGAATATACAGACGACCAGTCATAAGAACATACATTATTTACAAACCACGAGTGTTTAAAAAAATTTCCGATTATAATGGTTATCAGAAATTATTTTATAGAGTTTGACATTGTAAACCGCATGGGATAATGATCAGTAATGTCGGCCTCTATAACGAAATAACTGCAAACAGGGACGTTAGTTAACAAATGGTCAATAATTCTAGGACAGTGTTCTGTTACTCTTGTGGGTAAGTAAACAAGACACGCATACCCATAACTAGTATAACAAGAAATATATTCATAACATGACTAGCAACTGTTATTTGATACATCCATAGTAAAATCACAGATAATGATTACAGCAGCATTATCGTTTTGAAAAGAACAATGTATGCAGTCAAAATCAGAACAAAACTCTTAGTATAGTGCTGAAGGTGATCGGTATACCGCACCAATAACAAGATTCTTAGGCATCTGTAAATACGATTTTTCTATGCATATCCAAACACTTTCACAATTTTCTGTGAAGAAGTCAAGATCATTCAGGCGTTTATAGCTAATATTTTAATCGATATACAAAGGAACAGCACCATGGGGAAAATTTCAATTAAGTTTGTTTTCGCGACATTGTGCTTTTAGGTTGTAACGGGTTTTGTTAAAAAGTTACAATTCCTCAGGGATTAATCATCTTTCAGATATGCCCAGAAAGGCAAAATGAGAATCGATTAAGTTTGGGAAGTTTAATACAGAATCTGCATTTTTTCTCAGGTTTCTCGCTTTGAAATGCGCACCCAACAACACATCTTGCGGTGCTATTCTCTGATTTATAACGTCAACAGTCAGATAAGTAGCCGGGATGCCCATTGAGATTATCTAGTTGATACTACGCAGATCACCATCGCAATTCACACGAACAGGGGGCTGTCTGTTGTTTTTCGCGCCTTTACTTGGCCTTGATCTGTCCATACGAACTTCCACTCTTTTTCCTTTTTCCTTTTGACCGCTTCTGCCAAGAGCCTTTTCTATTCTGTAGTAAGGTGCTCATTCACAAACACCAGTTTGTTATCGCCTGAGAAGCCCAAGGTCTCAGTATCAAGTCGCGCTTTCTTCCCTTTTTGATGAAATTCGTCACCTAGCTTCCGAGACACCAGTAGTACAATCAGGTTCTTTTCGCCTGTGCTGTGTCTGAGGGAAACTCGGTGGCAGACGTCGATATCATCGGAAGCGACAGAGTATCCAACGTTTGTTTTAATTTCTTGTACAATCAGCTCGCAGTTCTCGTTTGTAGCCACCGGTAAGAATTACAATTCAACATTGTTAGCCCTTGAATACTGTTCCACTCAATTGACGCGGTTTGTCAACTCTCGGTTTTGTTTCTGAAGAAGTTCATTGCTAGCTCTCACGGATGCGTTCTCGCAAATTATTTCTTCAAATTTGGACAGGTGGGATTCAAACTTAGAGTTCATAAAATTCATGCTTTATTCTACAGCATCTACCTTTTCCGGCAACCGCCGGAGTGCCTGTAGTTGAAGAACGATGTTGTTTAATTTTGAGTCTACTGAGGGCACATTTTGAAGCCTAGAACATGATTCCACTGCAGTATCTTCTTTATGGAGCAGCTCGTCTGCCACCTTGCATGCACTACCTGAACCGCTTCTCAGCCTAGCAGAAAAAGAAGTAGGGCATTTCCACTTATTCAACTCTTCTTCACTTTTGGCCTGGAAACCAGCATCAGAAATGCCGGAACATTTTCCTGAATGATGTAAGTATTCCCACTCACAGCACTTCATTTCGTTACCAACATCAGGCACAGCCTTCTTGCAAGCGATGCATGTTTCACGGGTCATGGTCCGCTCCCTTTTAATCACAATGCACAAAAGCTGGCAGCAGCAGCGGCGAAAAATGATAAGTAGAACAGAATAGCAAGAACCAACCTGCAAAGATGCGTTGACGCAGTTAGGCCTGCCTCTGATCCCCACCGCTCTGCTGTCAAAATGGCTAAACGATGTGGGCGAGGAAAGGCTTGTAGCGTTCGAAATTGCAGACGCGTGACGCTGCAGTCAGCTCAGCAGGTAATCCAACAGGAGCCATCAGCAGAAGCCTATCCGAAGAATCTTCAACGAAGTACTGCGCTGATAGCCATCCAAGTTGTCTGTGACAAGTTACTGGTTCGCGGAACACAGCTTCCAGGTAGTCGACAACGGACTCTGCAAAGATGCGTTGACACAGTTAGACCTGCGTCCGGTCTCCACCCCTGCTGCCGCAAAATGGCTCAAACGAAGTGGGCGAGGCAAGAAATGTAGCGTCCGAAATTGCAGACGGATGACGCTGCAGTCAGCTAAGCAGGCAATCCAACAAGAGACATCAGCAGAAGCCTCTCCGAAGAATCCTCAGCGAAGTACTGCGCTGGAAGCAATCCAGGTTTTCTGTGACAAGTAACTGGTTCGCGGAACACAGCTTCCAGGTAGCCGACAACAGACTCTGGAAAGATGCGTTGACGCAGCTAGGCCTGCGTCCGGTCCCCGCCACTGCTGTCGTCAAACTGTTGGAGATTCACCTTACGCCGCACCATAGAAGTGGTCTATCTCCAGTTCCGCCTCGACAAACGCCTTTACCCTACCCCTCCTCGATCACTCAAGGTGTCGGAGGCTCGCCTTCTTCGGCGCATGCAAATGAATGTAGTCATCACCCGGTCCCATCTCTTTCTCTATCGCTATCGATCGAACTCTTCCTGTCCCAACTGCCCGGGTCTCTATGCGGACCTGGCTCATTGCCTCTTCTATTGCCCAGCTGCTCAGCAGTCGGGTTCCTCCCCCTCCCCCCTCCCCGCTCTATCCATCACCACCGGGATCGACTGACTTGGCGCTGATGGGGAGGAAGGACAGCGACTTCTGGTCGCCGAGGCGGTCGACATGATTGACCCGTAAATTATGGTCGAATAAAGGCCTTCTACTACAACTACTAAGAGTTCATTAAAACAATCAATATATTCGCAGATCTTCCCTCCGCTGGCCTGCATTCTATTGCTATTAACGTTTTTTCTATCGTGAAAAATGTTTTCATTGGTTTTCTAAGGCAGCTTTAGCTACTCGATGCGAGCGATGGTAAAACCTTAAAATAGTATTTGATACTGAATGAAAAAATGAAACACTACCTTCAATATTCACATAACAGTACCTTACAGTATTTATCCAAAGTATTTGTCCATGAACAGCGGACCAATATAGTTTAAAGCGTAATGCGGAACTTTCCATCGATTATCCTAGCCACCTAAAAAATTTTTTTAAAGGAAACTGTATTCACCTCAGATGCAATTGCAGACAGCGCAGTGAGTGGTGCATCAAAAGAAAGCTACGCAGGGTTAAAGCACGGCTACACCCAAACGTCGAGCGACAGTACTGGCATAGTTAGAAGATGCCGACTGCTTGCATGGGTATTGAGGGAAACATGGATAGTTTTTAAACGTGTCATACGCTGACGTTGCCTCACGTGACCTGAGAGTAAGGGCACCTGGACGAAACTGATTTAACTTGAAAGGTCGAGGGTCAAACGACCAGCCACTATGTTTAACCTTTGGTAGACATGGTATACCATGGGGGTCTAACTTGGTGATTATAGCGCGAAAGCACACGCAAATATCCAAGCCAAATTTTCTCAGCTCGCCAGCGTGTCAGGCGCAGTCAATTATGGTTGGAAATCAATTTTCCACATGTTCTATGATAGATTTTGGTCGTGAATGGGCCCAAATTTTTCGAAATGACCAGGGCCAGATGTGGAGGTCGCTATTTTGTCGGGCACGGTCAAATATGGTTAGACATCGATTTTTAGTACAAATCGGCCGAGGCCAATTTTTGGTGGTCGTCCGGGCCAACCGCTGTTGCTAAGCGACTTCGCAAGGTAAAACTTAGGTCAAACTTACGCTCATCCCAGAGACAGACATTTGCATCAAGTAGAGCTATCACACTAAAATATCCATGGTCACATAGTGCGGGCACACACTGCATGTTTTGCTTCTCAGCTTAACATCTCTCTTTATCGCGAGAAGTACGTGCCCTTGTCATTTTTTCGTTCGAGATGACCGCCGAACTTTGATCCCACTCATCTCGATAGTTCGTTACTGTCATTGAACTGAACGCTGTCGAGGACCGGGATTCTTATCGTCAGCGACCGCCATGGACGGCTGCTGCTAGCGTCACCGGCCGGGGCCCGGTTGTTTCTGCAGTTTGAGGCCACAGGTTAGCCCAGTAAATTGTTTGGGTTTGCCGTTAGCTTTTTGGCAGCCGTCAGCAGGTGCGGTCACGTGGCCACGTGCCAGAGCTTCACTCATTAAAATAATCTTTTTTTTTTGCAAGGTTTAACGTCCCAAAGCGGCTCAGGCTATGAGGTACTGAATTCATTTGTTGGCGATGTCCTCATAGTTTGTAGACAAAAACAAAAGCCATTCCTCGCATATCGACATCAAATATTCTTGCGCCCTTGTTGGCAACACCGAAAAATGGGGAATGTAGAAATTTAAACTGATGTTCATGGTTATCCAATTCCATGCCTTTGAATCCAGACGAGTCTTTTACAGACGTTAGCTTTCCAATATAAGATCCGTGGTTAATTTCTTTCTTTTGTGTATTTCCTCAAGCGGTGATGATAAAATTGTAGCTAGAGAAAGTTATAGAATATTAAAGTGCGCATAAAACGCATACCGTGCATTGTGTATGTACCGAACAGCCTATGGATTCTTTAGGCTCCATAGGAATACTTCCACAGTATACCCTTGTATTTTGCTTACTTGTTCTGCAGTGCTCACGTCGCAGAGATTTACTACCTCATGACTGCATTTAAAGTTGTCTACTTGCTTGGAAAGTGGGGGCAGATATTCCTGAGCATATTCAGGCCCGTGTGTTGATAATCCGGCACATCAATACAGCCAGTCGTCTTGTTCGACTAAATCACTGCACACAGAGGTCATAAAATTGATATGTGCAGGTAAAAGCTCAAGAATTGTGCTAGCAGCATTTCTACGGTTTTCTTCCACTGTACCTTGGAGCACCGAAACGCGATAGCATAATATCAAACAACACAAGCAGTTTATGCGGGGAACGAGTTTTCGAACTCAAAGTGAAAAAAACGACAGTGACTAACAGAAGACTAATCAGATATGGCAAAGCACCTCGAATATATGCTGTTCTTGTTTTCTAGCACACGTGTCCGGTTCTGGTAGTACGTGATAAAAGCCACACCAGAAAGTATAAGAAGAGGAACGAGCCAGACGCAATTGCGCGCCTTTTCCCGTATACCCTGTGCCTTTGATGATTGACGGTTAACAGTGCAGGTTGCGATGGAAGAGCGCTTACCTATTCTTAGACGGGAGTTTGTTCTCTCGGTGCTCGGTTCGTCCACTGACGATAGAAACAGATCGCCCGTTTGGCCCACGTTCTTCTCCTGCAACATATGCGGCGACCAGTTCGCTACGTGGCATTTTTTGGAAGTGCACCTTCAGATCAAGCATCCAGAGAGGCCAAGGTACCAGTGTAGCTATTGCAAATACTCCACCAATAAGAGGTAAGCACGACGTTTGACTACGCTATACGCTTCACAATTGTTTTTAGTGTCGGTCGGCAGCAGTGGTAGCGTTAGAGCGAAGCGAACATGAATAATGCTAGGAACCCACTGGTCACACAGTTACCGCTGTCAGCACGCTTAAACCGAACGCTCGAGTTCGTGTCTTCCACTCATTCTAGCGCCGCTGCGGGGTCGGCCGGCGCGCCTAAGCAGGGCACGAGCTGACTCTAAGCGCCGCAAACACACCGTGCAGCATTGTCGCGGACTCGGCGCCCAGTGCTCAGGAGTTATAATATTATTGGAGGACGCGAAATCGAGCGTTCTGTTAAGTGTGCTGACGGCGTTACATATGTAGGCACCCCAAAAAGACTCATTTTCAATCATTTCGTTCCTCTAAAGCTAGGGATTGCACTAACTTTGTATTCTGTTCATTAAAACAGCCACATGCGCAGATACAACAGGATGCATGTCGTCGCCTTCCACAGCGAAGCTGTCATGAATGCCGTCTTCCTTCAGAGCGAAGAATTGCTTGCCGTGGCGTTTACACGGCAGAGACTTAGAAGTTCGAAGGCGGGTTTTGCTCGCGTCGACGAGATGTAAATGGTACAGTTCGTTACGGAAGCAGCGCCCTAAGGTCGAGCTGCAGCACTGATCAGGACCACCCGCTTTTCCTTTCCCGTTGCTAAGAAGCCCTGTGCCTGGAAATGACCCAATGCCCGCGGCCTAGTTCTGATGTATCCAAACAACTAACACATGTATGAAAAACACACTGTGTCTACCTTATTTTGTCTTCATTTCTCTCAGATGTAATGCAAACAGAAGGATAGCGTTTCAAACGATCATCGAAGCTGCCCTATGCTGACTTATCGCAGTGGATATGGATGTCTGAACGGCCGCATGTTCTTTTTTTCTATGACGCAATGGTTGTACTATTCTTCCTCCTCTGAGCAGGGCATTGTCATGCTTAGCTCACCCCCTCTCCTCCTCTTTTCATCTCCTCTCATACAGATCTACTCTCACCAGACACGAGCGGACCCACACGGGCGAGCAGCCCTTCGTGTGCGAAGTTTGCAACAAGCGCTTCTCAGGAAGTGACAGTCTGAACCGACATCGGCGTGTCCACACGGGCGAGAAGCCGTACGAGTGCGTCGACTGTGGACGGTGCTTCAGCGATCCTTCCAACTGGAGGCGTCACCGCAGAAACCGGGGAATTCGTGGCATCAGGTGTCCAGCGCATTGATTTCCCACTGCCAGCAGAAGTTTTCGCTCGTAGACGACTTCGAGAAGCACTACTTGACGCACTGCGAGCAAAGACCCCAAGCCAGCACTCATGCCGCTGCGCAAGAGGTTGCCGAAGCGTGGCCAAGCCCAGACGCATGACAGTGGGGAGAGCATCCGCAGGCACCCTCTTCCCTGGGCGCAGTCTAGCATTTGTAGCTTCAAGGATCTGAGACGCCACACGCATGCGCTTTCACCACGCTTCCCCTGGAACGATCAGCAAGAATGAGGCAGGTCTATTGGCACTAACGAAAAAGGCAGATAAGAAATGCGTTTTGCATGGGCGTCATGAACGAGAGTAAAAAAAAATAAAGATCACTGCAGCGACCCTCATTGGGAGAATGCGAAATCATTGACGCCTCCTCGCCACTCGTCGCCTGTCATTTTTTTGTTTGATAATAAATTTAACTTCTTAATTCGCGTAATTGTGTCACGCTTTCATTAAAGATTAATTCATTTACTCTGATTGTCGTTCTTTTAACTCCATCATCCAATTTAGTTTTTCAAATTTGGTGCCGCCGTTGCTTTGCTCTCCCGTTCATTTACTTTATGCCCGTCCAGCCCTTTTAACCGTCCAATGGTTATTGCTGATAATTATTTAATCTAAGACAATGGAACTCTTTTTTTCGATTATAAACTTTGTTTTCAGTCCTTTGCCTATTTCTCCCTCTATTTTGCCGTCGACGGCTGTTTTCCCGTCCACTGAGTCTATCGACGTCCGCTGTATTTCGACATTTTTTCTTTAAAAAAATCAAATTGTTTTTCAATGAAGTGAAGTACCAGTCCCGGACCACAGTCGAAGAAAGAAGAAAGACGTTTCGAAACCCGTACGGGTTTCTTGTTGCACTTTGCACTCTTGTTCTGCAACGGTTTCAGAGCGAGTAATTCCTAGCCGCCCTATGCTGGAATCGCTATTCATTAAAACAACACAAGCAACATTAAACAAGAACGCTGGCCCCATGCCAGGCATCTACGCCCGATCTTTAAGTCACATTTTCCGGATATAAATTCGCCACCGCTCATGTCCTACTCACTGTGAACAAGAAACCCGTACGGGTTTCGAAACGTCCTTCTTTTTTCGGCTATGGTCAGTGACTGCTACTTCACTTCATTGCATCAACATGCCTGACCAGACGGATTTCCGTCGAACACTTGACTACATAATTGTTTTTGCGCAGTATCCTCGCATCATCCTCTCGATGACAACGTCGCGTTTGATGCTACCTCTTCTATGAACGCCACAACTGCGGCGGACACGTCCTACGGACAAGACCTCGCCGACATAGCCCAGAAAGGCTTTCGCAATAATAAAACCCTGCGGCGCAGTGAAGGCTTCCTATTTCTCTCTCAGGTACGGGAGTAATTCTGGGCGAGTGTGGACAGCATTTCGTAGCCCAACGCGGCAAAAAACACTATGGACCCTGTAAGTCAGCAGCGGCTGTAGGCGCGAGGAAACATAGACAGACTGCGCAAACCGTTGCAGAAGCGCTTGATGAAGGATCGCGCCTGTTGGCGAGATACGCGCAGTGTTACCGAGATACGCCATCTAGATACAGGCATTTCTGTCGGGCACGTCATTTTGCAGAATTCAGCCGCAGACACTGCTTTTCTATTACGCGACGGCCGGCTTTCTGGCTGTTTTATCGGTACACATAAATACTGCAAGTCGTTAGCATGGTACTACTTTGCACGCTTGTTGTGCAGCGGTTTCTGAGCGAGTAATTCCTAGCCGGCCTCTGTGGCGAAAAACTATCGCGCTGCGTATCGCCTTGCAAAAGAGCTCAATAGCGGGACGTATTTACTGGTCAGGCCGAAGTTTACAAAGGAGACACGGTTCTGGAAACAAACTGTGCCGCATACTTCTAGCTTTCACTATGTAGTTACACATACCTCCAGCCAGGAAGGCACCGTCAGATAGCGCTGCGAAGCAGTTTTGAAATTGTTTTCGTGGTCCCTCCACTTTTGCTCAAGCCTGTACGCCAGACAAAGTGGAGGCTAGGGCGAGTCGACAGGACAATAGTGATCCAGCACAAAACGCGAGTACAAGACGAGCCCACGGACACAGCGCTGAGACATCTTTCTTCCTTCAGTGCAAAGACTATCGAAAAAAGAAAGAAAAAAAAAGAATAATCAACGTCAGCCCATTTTCAGCCAGTGCGAAATCGGCACTGATAGGCGCATTAAAATCACCAGAGTTATCGTTAAAGTACACTAGATCCCAAAACGCCAAGACCGCTTTTTAAGCGACGCTGCCTCACAAGGAACTCCGCTTTTTAAAAGACGGATAAAAAAGACGCTCAGCTTGACATGTACAAAGTGAAGGGTTCTTGTTTTGATGTGCCATTCATGTGTTTTTTAAGTGTGGTTCATTCTTTTTTGAAATCGTTTGCCCGCCCTCAATAAGCCATCAGCTGTAAGTTCAGCGCTGTGTCCACTAAAATACCGTATAAATTGTTTTTGGCGGCCTACTTGACAGCAGTGTGACACCTATATATGATAATAAGCACTAAAAACGGGTGACTAGAGAAGTTTTTAGGACAGACATGTTGATGCAGTTTGTTTTGCTCGTGATTCAAGTGATCTTGTTCGCTTCTTTCTTATTCCTGTTAGGTTAAGAAATTAATGATTGATAGTTTTTCATTCATTTTAACTTGACTTCCCCAAGTTCTGTTTGGTAACTGTGTTCCTCTGTTCGGCACTGTTGTTTTAAGTTGTTGAAGCTTGTAGATACTCTCTTTGAGGTTAGGTGTTACTTTCCAGAAAAAATACAAAAAAGAAGCACGGCACTTTACATTACAGAATACTAACATATGAGTCGTATAACACTGTAAAGAACAAGGAAAAACAACACAGAAATTATCAATAAGCAATTTTCTACTACAATAGCTGGGATGCATTTCACCGTGAGCCTCACAATGACCCTGAAACGACCATGAGATAAGGCATAGGTAGTGTTGCTATGCACGTATACCTACCCATCTTTGGTCCACTTAGTGGACCAGGTTTTGCACTTGAACTTTGACCTTGACATTTGACCTTGAACTTTGACATTTAATTTTGACGCTAGAAGTTGTCCGCAGAATCAGTAAAACAGTGACGTTGTAATCTAGTTCTGACACGTGATTCAATTCCCAGTCGTGACATCAGGCATGGAATATTTGTAACCAGAGCTGCGCGCTGCTTACCGTCGATCAGTGTTTGTCTCCATCAAGCCAGTCAGTGAAGAGCAATGAGCAGCTGTGAAGTGGAGGGGAATTGAGAAACAAGAATAGATGTACCAAAGGTAAACCATGCGTGATCTACACAGGTCTGGTTTAGCCAATCTTCCCTTTGTGCATTTCTGCCGTGAAACAGATCCTACCGATCATACACGTGCACAAATCTCGGGCAAAAGTTTTGAAGATTTGGAAATTCTACGATACTGTAAACGAAATATCGATGGTAATGGTGCATTCTTCTTAAAAGTAGCAAAATCATTCTTTTAAATTGTTTCCATCAATCTTATCACGATGGTGCATTCTTCGCATTCTCGTGGTGCATTCTTCGAAAACCAATATGGAACGCTTTCATGAAAGCAAAACCGTTATTAGAAAAAAAATTTAAGACAGCTGTCGGTTGATCTCTGGAAGTATTCATGGGTACAATGAAATCTTTCATTATCCGAAAAAATTGCTTACATAAAAGGTTACCGCTCAAAAATGCGTTTGTCCAGAATGGTTGCGTATGTATGGCTCTATAGTCGCCGCTTGTCCGCTTTTAAAACAAGGCTGCTGAAGGAGCCTCGCATCATCTTGGCTTTACTTTGAGCAGCCAACTCTTGCTATCATTTGGCGCCGCGACACCTTGGTTCAGCCACAGATCTCTTTGTTCCGCTGTTCAAAGTTTCTTGCTCGAATCTCACCGTCTGCCTTGCTAAAGTTTCAAATATTTTCTTCTTTCGCATTGTTATATTTTACAATATATACATATTCATTTTTTTATTTTTACTTTTCATCCAAGCTCTTTCCCCTTACAGTTCATGCTTTGAGTTGGAACCCACCAGTGTTGCTCTCCTGCCTGCATTTTTCCCTTTATTTTTACAGGTGTAGAGCAATGCACGCCTCCTGATTCTTGGCCGATTCCACAGCATGCTGTCTTGGCATGTGCCATCTTTAGTAATGTAGTATCGGCTGAGGCGGCCGTGCGAACAGATCACAGCTCCACGCGAACTGTGACGAAATGCCATGTTTTTCCGACGCGCACGAGTATATATAGAAAACAAACACTTGACCCAAACAGCCGATCCATAAGTACCCAAACAACCCAATAACCAATCCATCATGTCGAAACTGTATCTAAAACCAATGGCTACAACACACTCCCTTCATTTGGGAAAAAGAGTTTTGCAAAGTTTTAACGCAAAAGAAAATATTCAAAAACATACAGGCGATCACAAAGATTTCACATTCCAAAATGCAAAAACACATAAAGTATTATACGCAGAATAGGCATTGTTTTTGAAGAAAAAAACATTGCACAAGATATGAAATATTTGCGGGCATTGCCTCTCATCAATTTACTCTCATTGTTAGCAAATGTGGACAACAATGCAGTGAGGAGGATAATGTCTAGTATAATGCAGTATCTAAGAAAATGTTACAACAGCTTTAAGTACTTAGCGGAAAAGCAGTAATTGGTTGCTTATTAAAAGAATGAAAGGAAACAAAAACTGTTAGCGTATCTTTCTATAACGTTCCATACCTGTGCATGGATAAGAGTATAAAAAAAATTCTAACCCATTGGGTTTCAGTACTCGAAGCAAAGCTGTATAGAGAGCACTATATATTTGTGAATAAAACAACTTACTAAACACTGATACGACACGAAGATATATCATAACTGAAAATCACATTAAAGATATTTAGGATATTCCACTGATCCTCCTCTACATTATGTACGCAGGAAATTACTGTTCACAATAATGTCAGCCTCAAAACAAAAAATACGTGCATGAGAATCATATAGGCATACCGGGTGTTTTTTTTTATAAGGTCCAAAATTTTTAAAGAAATGTAAATTCCTTTAGATTTATTTTAACCCTGGGGCTATACTGAGGGCTACGGCGGACGCCAGGTAAGAAGGAAAATATTTTAATTCGCTGATTTACTGAATACGTTAATTAACTTTTATAATTTAATTTTTAATTTAGGGGATATGTTGTAATAGGAGAATTGGAGATCGTTTTCCACACAGTCCAGCCAAGAAAAAAAATTAATGAAAAAAACTTTTTGCGCGCGTTACGAAGCGAGAAAAAGTCACCCTGGTAGGCAGCTTCACACTGTAACCCAGCTTCTGTGAGCGCCTGTGACGTAGCTCGCTCAGCCCTGCGCTTTTTGTCAGTGCGTTTTTGTTCCAACGCGGCATTCCGTGAGGCCGCGGAGCGAAGTGAAACAAGCAGCGATAGCGCAGGCCGCCCGTCCGGGATTCGGGTGATATCAGCCGTGTGACGCAAAGCGCAGGGCGGAGCGAAATACGTCACAGGCGCTCCGCGCCGCTGAGTTACGGTGTGAAGGTGCCTACCAGGGTGACTTTTTCGCGCCTCGTAACGTGGGTGAAAAATTTTTAATTAAAATTTTTTTTCCCGGTTGGACTGTTTGGAGGACGATCTCCAATTCTGCGAATACAACATCCCCTAAAATAAAAATTAAAAAAGTTTATTAACATATTTAGTTAATCAGCGAACTAATTAAAGCAGTTTACCTCTTGCCAGGCGCCCGCCTAGCCTGCAGTATAGCTCTAGTGCTAAAATAAATCTAAAGCAATTTACCTTTTTTTAAATGTGAACCTTCTAAAAAAACACCCGGTATAGTCTTTAGGTGAGTACGGATTCTCGAGGTAGATGTTGCTGACGGAGGAAGTCCCGTGTGTCAGGTATCCCATCCTCGTCGACAATGTATCAACCCAGGCGGCCGTGAGAAGAGACCCCAGCTGCACGCGAACTGAGAACAAAGACTCAATTTATTCGACGCGCACAAGTATGTATAGAAAATAAACACGTCACACAAACAGCCGATCCACAATGCGCAAACAAGAAAATAGCCAATCCATAAAATCAAAACTGAAACTAAAACCAAGGTTTGGTTTGGTTTATTGGGGTTTAACGTCACAAAGCAACTGAGGCTATGAGAGACGCCGTAGTGGAGGGCTCCGGAAATTTCGACCACCTGGGGTTCTTTAACATGCACTGACATCGCACTGCACACGGGCCTCTAGAATTTCGCCTTCAAGAAATTCAGCCGCCGCGGCCCGGACCGAACCCGCGTCTTTCGGGTCAGCAGCCGAGCGCCATAACCGCGAAGCCACCGCGGCGGGGTAAAACCAATGGGTACAACAAGTAAGGTAAACAACAACGACCAGCAGGCTTTGCTGCCATGTGTCACAATTGACTCACAAATAAATGAAAGAAAAAAAAGAGAAAGAAGGAAAGAAAGAAAGGAAGATGAACAGAAAGAAAGACACCGTCTCTCACTAAAAAAGCAAGAAAGAAAGGAAGAAAGAAATAACGAAAATGGGTGAAATAAAAAACGAAGAATAAATGCGCTTTGACATGCCAGGACTGGCCTAATTGGAGGGATATGGGAGCGGGCGTTTTCCTGCACTGGGCGTAGTCAGGCTGATGATGATGATTTCTGCATCCTTTTCTTTAAATTGCCCGCCGTGGTGGTTCAGTGGCTATGGCTTTCGGTTGCTGATGCCACAGGTCGCGGGTTCGATTCCAGCCACATGGCCGAATTTTGGTGAAGAGAAATACACAAAAAGAACTCTAAGTGCCTCTATGAATAGAAAACTGTCCACTACAGCGTCCCTCGAACCTCATGTGTAGCTGGGAGATACATTTTACCAGTGCACAATCCGAAACTTTCTCGAGACGTGGCACTTTCTAGCCACGGAGGGCGGCGCAATCTGCTCCTATAAGAAGGAATTGTAGACGAGCGCCTTTAGTTCCCTTGGCTGCCACCACGTAGCGCATTGTTTTTAACATTGAGAAATAACGTGTTCATATCATTCAGGACGTAAGAAAGAGAATGACCGTATGGCTGCAGAACAAGACGTGATTGGGTGTTAGACTCACTGACATGGCTGGTCGCTGTCCCGAATTCCTGGTAATGAATCAGCAATAGAAGCTGAGAGAGGAGGCCTCACAGATACACACAAACATCTTTCTCGTCGAAGCAGCAGTGTACTGCTAACACAGTAAAACAACTTCATGTGACCGCAATTAGATATTTCTTTTCGTATTTGTCAAGGCTTTTTTCTACAAGTTTTAACCGACCAAAATTTCCTTTCACCTGCCATTATTGCAGGTAGTTTAGTTTTGCGCGAATTCAACACTACCACGATCAGCATGCAACGTCCAGCTCAAGAAGTAAGGGAGAAGAAGAGCAAAGTGACGGATGCCTAAAGCCAGCGCTACGAAGGAAGCATTCCAGCGGGGGCAACTTTAACCGCCTGGTCTGCTCCGCTCTAACCATGCTGAACTTTCTCCTGTCCCGCTTTGGCGCGGTCGGATCACAGCTGAGCGAGGCCGTTAACGACGCCGATGCCCTCGGATACGGCAGCTTCCGGTGGGGTGCGCTGTTCTTCGTCATACTTCCCGTGTAGGCCGTGCACTCGAACACGCTTTCCTTCACGCAGGCGTGCGAAGCCGGCGGACGCGAACCTCTCGATAGCGGCCTGGAAGGAGACTGTCATC
The DNA here is from genome assembly GCF_055824585.1 of Amblyomma mixtum. NCBI lineage: Eukaryota > Metazoa > Arthropoda > Arachnida > Ixodida > Ixodidae > Amblyomma > Amblyomma mixtum. The sequence goes on along the minus strand of NC_143020.1, from coordinate 27,618,730 downwards.
CCCGTCGATGACAACAGGCGCCGGAGCCACTGCAGCGTTTACGCGAATTCGAGCGACTCCAACGTGACTACGGCGAAGCGGTCACCCACACCACTACCGTGAAACTTTGGAAACTTGTTTGCACCGACGTTGGCTCATTTCTATTCATGGCCATGGCTCACTGTCATGGACAACGCTGTCTACATAGACCGGGCTTGCCACGGACGCGATTAGCCGCAGACCAATCGTCCTGATCGCGGCGTGCGTGCTGACGATGGCGGCGCTAGGAGGCGGCTTCGCCAGCGCACCTGTTAATAGCTGAAAAGTTTTCTATACCTGTTCAAAAAAAAAAACAAAACAAACAAACTACCAGCTTGACATTTCCGAACCGTCGCGAAAAGTTTCGTTTAACCTTTTCTGACACCTTTTCTTCTGTGGACTTTCCTTTTTCTTTCTTTTTTTACAGGCTATCGGTTTTATTCTTTGCATCACCAAAGCTTATTAAATGGATCTTAGAGCACTACACCACCCCTGCTAATTTAGTTACGTATCCGAGTGCACATTTTCTGATTAAGATTTTCTGAATTAGCCAAGAATTGTAAAAAATTCCTGCTTTACATGAAAAGCCAACAAAGGCAGGTAAATAAGGGCCATCCGTTCATTATATTTGTAGCGTGCCATCGTGGTCCGGCGGCAGAAGACGACGACTGTCCCAGTACGCCTGCCAAGCACGCGCAGACTGGATTTTCACGGCTGCTTAACTGCAAGGCCGGCGCAGCGCTGTTCCGTTCCAGCCTGGCTGAGCGCGTCCAGCCGAATATATTCGTGGAGACCCGACAACGACTGGTGTCTACGATTCGTCTCCACATATTCATTGCCCCTGGTAGAAAATTTGTGCTAGCTAATTGGCTTTCGAGTAGGAAATTGTAATTCGTGATTATTTTAAATACCAATCTCTTATTTTTGTTTTTCTCTCGTGTTGCAACCTTACGTTACTTTATGTGAACTTATATCGCATTGTGCGAGTATCGTGCTGATTTTCGCGAGCACCTTAGATTAATAAACTCCCTGTATCAGGAAGCACTTTAACGACCTAAATAATGGAAACACTACTTACATGCCTTGGCTGGGAATGAATGCAGCGGTAATTTTCATTAGTAGAGAACGTTAATTCACAATGTTTGCTTACTTTTTCACAGTGCGACCTATTAATTAGCCCATGTATTCTGTTAAACATAGTACAGGTTGTTTTTACTCTATAGGACGTAACGACCGTAGCTGACGCAAGTGTCTAACACCTTGGGGATAGCTAATAACAATTAGGAATCTTCAGACTTTAAAACAAAGCTTTCTTTCCCCCCCAGATGTTTTTTACGGTGTCCATCAGATTCTTGGGACTATATTGTTTGGTTGGTGCTGGAGAGAGTTGCGCGCGCTTGCGGCGTATTGATGGTCGTTTTCAGCGCGTGTGTTCAGCACTGTGTTGAAACACCGAATCTCCACGCACGGACCCATTCTTCTCTCATCACGTGCTCCCAGGGCGTCGGATCGGAACCGAACCTGAACCAAAAACCGGAACCAAACCCGTATTTTAGCTCAGAACCCGAACCGGAACGATTCAAAGGAGCCGTTTCGAACCGGTTCGGGATTCGGTTCCGCCATACATTTTAGCAACCCGCATGCTTTTTGGGGGCAAAATGAGATGTACTCGCGCGTAGATTTATCTACTGAAAGCAGTCTGCGTTAGTGCGAAAATGACATCCAGTATATGCATCAACAAAACTGAAGGAAATCTGGTGTCAAATAATTAACTTTATTGACGCTGCGCTTTCGGCAATTCCAAAGCAGTGTACTCCAGTGTCCCCTTTTTACAAGTTTGCGTAGGATTTTAATCAAATTGTTAGAACTGCTATGACTCATAAGCCACCTAGTGAGAATAGCCTCCCTTTCTTTGTGTCATGTGCCATGAAACATAGGCGGAAACGACTCAACGATGTTGTGCTACATTTAATTTCGGAGGCATTCGTTGCCACAGACAGAAGATAATAAATACGACTTCTTATGATGCCTCAGTCGCTGTGGCGGACGGCTGCTGATCTCAAAGTCGCGGGTTTGGTTTCAGCCTTGGAGGCTAAATTTTGATGGGGGCTAAATGAAAAAACGCGTGTACTTTGCGATGTGACCGCACATGAGGAACCCCTTCTGGTCTACGTTGATCTTGAGTCCTCCACTGGAGCGTCCTGGATAGCCTCGCGTCGCTTCGGCTGGTTAAACCCCAGTTATTACTAATGTTGCAATGCCGTGTAGAAATCTGTTTCCACTGTTCCTAACTGTCACATTCTTCACTACTTTGTGCTAACAGCTGTTGGAATTCTCGGCATTGCGACGGCTGCTCACCACAATGAGCTAATGAAGAAGCGCCGGAACTCTCGACTAAGATTAAGGTTTTTTATTTCTTTTTCATCTACATGTCGCATAATAGGCAAAAAAAGCAATGCCTCTCGTCATCTCAGTTTCATTCTGATTCATATATTCATACTGCGCTTTACTGCTTCCAGGTTCTTGCTTTCAGTTTAGTGCAGCACAGCTGTAAATTCTGGCATCTCAGTCTTGTTCACATGTATATAACTTTGCAAAATAAAAAGAACCATTCATTGACTTATTGACGAATGAATTCATTATTAGTAACAAAGTAGGCAGGATCTGTGAATCAGACGGCCGGTAGCCCCCGAGCCCCGATGCCCTCCCCAGCCCAGGCCACTATTGCCTCTTGAACGGCAGAGCTAGAGCTGCGCATCAGTGCCTCCCACTGCTCCCAGGTGTGGAGGTAACAGCGTGGCGTTGATATTTGCAGGCATGCCCGCAGATTGTGGTTTAGGTTTGCGGGTTCCTTGCAAAGCTTACGCCCAATAGAGTTGGGGTCGGGATAGATGCGAACGAATGGAGTGGTGTGAGGGTATGTTTCGCTTATCCCGCATTGCGTCCCACCTGGCCAGTCTGTAGGCTTGTGTTATTTCGTTGTACTTGGTGAGCATATCCTTGAGGCAACCTCGACAGCCCCTCCTGCCTCTGCCCTATTCTATGAGAAGATCTGATGTGGCAGAGCACTGGGTGGGTCAACACTAATTTCATGAACTGTTAAAGGGATTTATCATAGCGTAAATTTTGTAGCGAAGACGTTTGGCGGTGCATTGCACAGCGGGCGCGAATTAGCAGTGGCCTACGCAATGCGTGGTATTTGTCTCGCGATTCCCAATGAGCGTACACAGGACGCGTCCGCTCATTCGATATACGCGTCTACGGTGGTACGTCTGCGCTATGCTAAATCTCTGTCTCACCAACCAATGGAAAGAGTCGCTTCCTGCACAGAGTTTTAACTGAACGGAGCCCTGCCAAACAGCACGAATAATCAGTGCCCAGAACGTCGGAAGCACGATATGAAAACGGTAAGCTGCAGGAGAGGTTGGGCTTGCCCGGAAAGCAGCGGTTCCAGGATATTTCATTAAAGCGCTTGCTTGCGGGCTGAAGCCCTGCAAGAAGTCAATACCTATAATTCGGTTACAGATAATATTCTCTAAAATATAGAAGGAACAGTGCTTCAGACACGCGCATGTGGTACACTGTTGTATATAAAACTGGGTATCTTAACTCTCACAATGTTCCACATATTTTACTGGTTTCAATGTCCGGAACGCGGTTCTGTTTAAGTCAAATTTATCTGAGTCAAATAGCTTCCAGGTACTAATTGGAACCTGAGTTGAACCAGATTGAGTGTACTCTTTGGTTCATGTCCAGTAATCTTTTTTTTTTGGGGGGGGGGGGGGGGGGCTTTGTCTTTTCTTTGACTCAATTTCAGCTCAAGTGAACGCAGACACCGTGTTTGCCCTCTTACTAAACGGGAGAAACCTTTTCTTTCCTATGTAATATTTGGGCAAAATTTTTTCCAAATACGTCCAAGTACTCTCCGTTTGTCCCTTTGAATACCTCGGCTTCCTTGAGCTCATTGAGCTGTGCATGAATGCTCTCTTCGGGAACTCTGGCATAACTAGCTTAGTCTCGGTTGCATAAAAGATAGACAAAAAATGGCGTCTTTCATTTACTGTGACTGCACTATTTACTATGATGTCGCCGAATGCGCCTTTCAATTTCACTACATTGACTAGAGCAAGAATCAAGACACTTTGTTTGGCCTTTAATTAGCTGGTACGAATGAATGAGAGCGGCACGTTCGCACTAGTAGCGCGCTTTAAATTTTTTTATTGTTTATCGTTTCAAGGACTCTCTCCATGTAGGGGGCAGAGGTAAAGGAAAAATGCCTGGGAGAGCCTCTGCGCCCCCACAGTTCAAGGCAGCATGGCGTCTCATTCACAAACATATTTGCCAAACATATTTTTAACACAGCTGACAGAAACAAAAAAATTCAGTTATTCAGATCGCATGTCTTCAAAGCATTACTTTTCTTGAACATGGTATATTTTGAATATGCAGAAAGTACATATAAAATAGGCATTATGTAATAACAAAATCGGCTTACATCAGAAGTCAATCAAAGAAAAGAAAAACTACATAATTCATTGGTCCAGAAAACAAATAGCATATGAAATAAATAGATCAGTACATAGAAGCATTTCAGAAAAAGACAAGGTTTAGACTGATGTGCAGTGTACATGGTGAAACAATGGCAAATATATTTTACAACCGATGCGAGAAATAACATCATATAATATAACAAATAAGAACACAGAAATAACATAACATAATGCAACGTAGTTGAGGTGACGTGTGTTATTAGGGATGAGCGCAAGTTAGGAATGAGAATGCAATGTCACTGCCCGCTAATAGCTTTTTACAGTCCTTTTTGAAGTTGTGAAAAGATTGTGCGTATTGTACGTTAAAGTGATCACCGTTTAATATATTGATTGTATGACAATTCAATGTTAGCCTTCCGTAATTAGTTCTTGTGGCGGGCTTGAGCTGGTGTGGTCTACGTATTATGTATAAAGTGCCACTGTTTACAGCTATTGTGTGCAGCCTATTTTTATTAATCCACTGGATTAGTTTGAAATAATAAACTTGATCTGCTTTAAGCAAGATGTATTTAATGAAGAGCGGTTTTGTTCGGAGTCCTCGTTTGTCACCCACGTAATTTTCACATATTCAGGATATTTTCTTTTGTACAATGATTAGCTTGTTGTAGTTTGAAGCTGTCGTAGTTCCCCATACTAGAAGGCCGTAACACTGTTTTGAATAAAAAATTGAGTAGTGTAATGCTTGTTTCAACCAGGTGGGTAGTATATTTTGTATTTTATACATGCAGCCAGTAACTCGAGATAGCTCACTTTTCAATTTGTTAAGCTAGTATTCTATGTAAGGTCCTCTGTAAACCATACGCCCAAGAACTTTTGCTCTAACTTCTTCCACTAGCGTGTCCTCAATTTAAGATGAACACAGTAGAGGTCTCTTTTATTTGCTGGCTTAAAAATTATGTATTTGTTTTTGCATGTGTTTAAACTCAGCCAGTTGCTTTTAAGACATCTGGAGAGGTTCAGGAGGTAACTGTTGGCTGATGATTCAATAGCTGATGATAGGCACTTGAAGCTGGAGCGGCATCAGTACACTATAAACCTTGATAGTCTGGTGCCTTTCGCTTTTTCTTGTTTACTTTTCTCATGCATGTGAGTTTGTGCCTCCATGGTTGAAAAGGCGTTTGAAGTTGACGCGTTTCCGGACGCCGGGCACACATGGTGTTGTCTGAAACTTGATGCTTGACCTCATTCTGAAGCCAGTCGGACAAAAGTCTTTTAATCCCACAGGAGCGAGGTAGCGGACTACCCACCATATGTGGCTCCCAAACTGCATCTGCCAGGTAATATGTGCACCGCCTGTAAAAAGTGCTCAAATATCTTTCTTCCTCGTATACTCGGTTGAAGCAGGCGTTCTTTTGGACGCCATTATTTTGAATGGACCAAGAACGCTTCAGACCTTCATTCCACAAACACAGGACCCTAGATATTGCTCTCGGTGGGGATGAGCGCTTTGAGTCTGAGCTCTTCTTATATGGTTCTGTCGCGAGCCATGCTCATAATCTCGAACTAGTCCTGCTGGAACACTGTTCACTTGGTATGGAAAAAATTGCCACTTGCGCTGCTCAAAACCTAGACATGACTACAAGAGCAGCCGCGGCAACATGGAACTTAAGGCCACAAGTGTTCGCTTGTGGCATACTGCGTTATTGTAGAGGTTGTAAATGAACGGGGCGAACACACTCTCGTGGGGTGAAAAAAGAAATTGTTGATTCTTGGTTGAAATCCCTGAATATGTAATCTAGTAAAGATTCGCAGCATAACTAAAACGCACACAGAAGACCAGGAAGAAACAAGACAGAACACAGGAAATCGGCCTAATATTGGGAACACATTAGCAAAGGCCGGTGCTTCAAAGGACCAGAGTGAGACCTTCCATTTACAACACTGGGCCGATTGCCTGTGCTGCTTGAGGCTGTGCTGCTGTTCCTGGCCTTCTGTGAGCTTTTGATTTATGCTGTGAAGCTTTTCCGCATTATGAATAGCAAAGACACTGTAGCGCAGCAAAAGACGAGGACACAAGAAACGAGAGACGAACAGCACGAGCGCTCTCGTTCGTCTCTCGTTTCTTGTGTCCTCGTCTTTTGCTGCGCTACAGTGTCTTTGAAGTATGTACCAACAAGCCCAAAAAGCCACGCTAATGAATAGCAAACAACTGGTCCAAACCACTGTGACCTGAATCTGAAGAGAAACGCACATCTTAATAGGTACTCAAACTCACACTGGGAAAAAACACAACAGGATATATTTACAACTAAAACTTGTTTACAGGTCTAAAATACACATTAAGAAGTCGCACAAATCGCTAGCGCACTCTCACGGTCGAACACAGCACGCTCGCGTATACACACACACACGCACAAAGACACACGCACTCACGCGCGCGCACAAACGCAAACGCACACGCACGCACGCACACACACACACACACACACACACACACACACACACACACACACACACGCACACGAACACACGCACGCACACACGCACGCACACACACACACACACACACACATGCGCGCGCGTGTGCACGAACGCACATGCACACACACACACACACGCACGCACACACACACGCACACACGCGCACACAGACACGCACACGCGCGCACGCACGGACGAACGCACGCACGTACACACACACACGCAAACACACACATTGCTTCGTTTCGCCGCTGTCCTGCTTTCTGGACAGGCATTGAAAGCAGCGCACTTCAGAACAATGAAAAAACAAACACAAAAGGAATAGACACTCACGGAGGCGCGCAGGCGTACAGCGGCTCACTTTCGTAGTAACGCAGTAGTGTTCTAGGGTCCGCGCTTCGTCTGTCAGAAGAGATCTGACACCCGGGTGTGGGGCCCAAAAAGCGCTCCGCTTGACTTGCAAACAAAAGAGGCGCCCGCCACTCCGCTCATAAACGGAGGTTAAGGCACCACTCCCCCCCCCCCAAGCCCACGGAAACAAACATACAGACATGGAGCGGATGTTCGCTAACAAAAGACAACATTCACAGAAACAATCATATCAGTGTAAAGGGCCCTCGCCTACAATCGTAAATGTATGTCCCTGATTCTCACGCCGAAAGAACGAATTCAGTACAAGTGGCTAAGAGAAATCTACATACGACAGTTTTTTTGCCGTATTAAGGCACAAATCATTCTAGGCGATCGGTGTGGGTTCGCTGCCTACGACAGCATGTGCCTAAGGCACCCTGCTAGTCAGAAAAGATAGCCAGTTCGATCCAGAACAAGGGCGCTACATCTTAGTTAACTGAAAGGACAGAGCGCCAGTGTTTTATCATTTTAGCTCACGATCAAGGAAACATGCAGCAACGTTCATGCTCAACATGAATCAACACGTCTTCTCCTTACCGTGATAGGATGGCGGCAGAGCAATAGATAGATAGATAGATATGTTTATTTGAGTGTGCCTCAACAGCCAAGTGGCCTAAACGAGCGCACACTAGTTCAGATGCATCAGAAAGACCACTCGAAAACATTTAAAAGCAGGCATGAAAACAACAATTAGGCAAATACGTCCATGTCAATAAACGTTTTGTTATACACGATTTGCAAACGAGTCATTGGACAGATGGCGTGCAAATCAGTATAAAATGTGTCAAAACATTTTGCGGCTTTTGCATGCGGCGCACGAAAATTTAGCGACATCAGTAAGGTCCCACAGTTAATGAAACCGTGCACGACTTTTTGAAGAAACTGCAAGTCACGTACGCGTCACCTGTCGCCAAGTGTACACATATTGAGGTCTGCCAAGAGAGAATCGTAGTCGTAGAAACGACGGCGACCAATATATCTATCATAATAGATGCGTATGAACTTACGCTGGACATTTTGAATGTTCGTGCAATAGGCAACAGATACGCTATTCCAGGCTACTGACGCGAATTCAAGACGCGGTCTAACAAGGACACAGTATAGAGTGCGTAGACATTCGTGCCGTCGAAATTTTTTTGTTAGTCTAGAGATAAGACAAATATGCCTCAATGCACGTAACACAATTGAATTTACATGCAACCTAAAATAAAGCCTTGAATCAACAACAACACCAAGGTCTCGTACATGGGCCACACGAGAAATATAACCCGCCAAAAGTGCATAATCAAACGTAACTGTGTCGTGTTTCCTAGTTAGAGACAAGACGGAAGTCTTCTTAATATTCAATTTTAAGCGATTCATCAAAGAGCAATTCTAGACGTGGTTAATGTCAGCTTGCAATTGACGTGAGTCCTCAATGTCTCCAATATTACGGAATAATTTGAAATTATCTGCGAAGAGCAAAATTCTTGAGTTCTTGACATGTAACGGCAGCTCATTAACAAACACTAAAAACAACAGCGGTGCTAAGTTGGAGCCTTGAGGCACCCCCGAAGATGATAGAAATTCTTTGGACACACAGCCGGAAAATCGGACCATGTTATGGCGGCTGCCATTAAAATGATAGTTATAGAATCCCGTCCAAGATATACAAACATATTCGAGTCAAACATGTACCCACTAACCAAGGGTCTTGTAAAACATTCTGTAGGGAAAAAAAGGGCCGTCTAGTGCGATGTTGCCGAGCAGGCGGTTAGACAATAAGCGCTGGTGACCACCTCGGCAAGTCTCCATGTGCAGCCACAGTTAGGGTTAAGAGGATGGAGGATGCGGAGACGGCTACTATATCTCTTGCAATCACTTCCACCGGGCAAATATGTCTTTAGCGGTTCAAAACCTAATCGAAATTTTGCGGTCTACATGCTAAATTATACAGCCAGAAGCATTGCTATAAAGAAAAATAATCAATACCAAGATGAGTTATATGGATCCGTGAGCATTTCCATCCCGGGATTGACTTGGTCACGGTTATACCCCAGGGTCCGTCTGCCATGTAGTGGGGTACCAAAACCTGACACCGGCTAGGACGCACATGGTTACGCACCACGACATAGCGAGGCACTATCGAAATGATAAAACGTACCCCCCCCCCCTCCGACAAATCTCTTTCAAAAAACGAGGAGGTAACATGGAGACAACTTCAGAGATACTGTACGCAGTCCGTAAAAATAGTACATCATTTGCACCGGATCATATTCTCCAGTATGCACATTCCGTGGCCATCTAAGGCAGGCACAACTCACATATCATACGAATTCCCTGCGGACATAGTTCCCACGGGCCTCTCTAACGAAGCAGAGCGGCAAGATACGGGGAGGAATTTGGACCCTGAAACCCAAAACAGGGCCGTGCATAGGGCTTTGGACATTGACCTCAAGGTCAAGGAGAAGACGGAGAAGTAGAGAAGACTCGACAGCACTCGAAGACATAACATTATTAGATGGTTGACAAAGGAAGGCTTAATCATCATCATCGATTTCGCAGGCTTGCAGTCAACCTATCGGTTTTTACGCGAAAATAATCACGTTTTTTTCTTCAGGTTATTTATCACTACATCAGTAACAAAAATTAATTCTTACTGCTTCAAAATGACATGAAAATATAACCTAACCTATCTTAAGAAATGGTATAATAATGAGCCTAGCAACAGTCACAGAATCCTTGTGATGATCTGGATCGAGCCGGCAAGCATAAAGATCACTGACGATTATCTGGTGCATGCATTTCTGAGGGCTTAAACGTGGTTTAGCATTATCGTGCCTCCACATTTTTTACGCCTAACTATAGCCTATGCCCAATTTCTACCTGTGCCGTCACCATTCCTCGTCTTTCAAGATACGGACCGCCTAATACGTTCACGGAGGACAACAGCGTGACGGAACACAGGCAGAATTAGACGGAACAACCGCTGATTTCAACTGAGCTTTATTACAGGGCTCAACTTTATAACTAAACTTTGTTGAAGCGGTTGCCTTACTACTAGGAGTCTCGGGCTGTGATCGCCATGCGTTTCCGAACACCTTCCAGGATCAGCCAAGATCAAATCTTCAGTTTATAAGTTTGGAGAACCGGTATAGATCGTCAATGGTGAGACCAGTGGTCGAACAATTGGCCAGGTCACACGACAATGTCAAGGTCAGTGCTTCAAGTGCAACTCAAGGTCAAGCCGGCGACGCCAAGGACACGTAAAGGTCAAGCACAATTTCGTCACGGAATTGACTTGGGGCTCGCCGAGGAACCTAAACGCGGCGTTTATATGATAGGGCGTGACAACCCGCCATCTCTAACCGAGCCCACGACAGAAGGAGAACCGGCGCGCCAAAATATAAAAGTAACGGTGCCTTAGCTTTGGTTTAACCAAGTGCAAAGCGGTAGCTTCACGATGGCTTAGCCTGAAAAATACCAAAGAAATGCTCAACGAATGTCAAAACAAGACTTTGCCTGACTAAACTATCCTGAAGCTAACGCTTGTGACTCAAAGCTAAATCACCGTTAATTTTTACGTCCCGGATCACTACAAAGACACACCCTCGGCAATCATACTGCCTAGCAAACAACGCAATGCACCTGTTAAAAAGAAAACTGCTTAGGGTTTATGGGTTTAACGTCCTAAAGCGACTCAGGCTATGAGGGGCGCCGTAGTAAAGGGCTCCTAAAATTTCGACTACCTGGGGTTGTTTAACGCGCATTGACATCGCACAGTGCACAAGCCTGTTCTCTTATTATAACTGTTTCAGGACGCGAGGCACACTGGAGTGAAATATTTAGAGCAGCATGCACCCAAGTCCAGGAGTCCTGCACAAAAATTTTTAATAGTGTAATACAATGCGCTCATTTTAACAAAACTTCTGTTTTGTTAAAATAACCCTCTTTAGTGGGCATGGCGGCACTGGAACAACCATGACCAGCCCTCTTCTTCACTCAGGTGCTGCTGCTTTAGTCTGCTCCGGCGCAGGCCAGCGATGAACTCACGGTGAAGCGAAGCCAACCAGCCTACTGCAAGCTCGAAAATTTTTACCAACGTGCACTTTCTCCCGCCGACTTGCCGGTGGTCAATGGATTCACTTGGACAGCGCAAGCGACAGGGACATAAACGGAAGGGGCATCTTTTTCGGGACTGGATTTTCATCGCAGCACCGTGGGCTTGGCGGCACTGGAACAACCATGACCAACCCTCTTCTATTCTTCACTCAGGTGCTGCTGCTTTGGTCTGCTCCGGCGCAGGCCAGCGATGAACTCACGGTGAAGTGAAGCCAACCAGCCTACTGCAAACTCGAAAATTTTTACCAACGTGCGCTTTCTCCCGCCGACTTGCCGGTGGTCGATGGATTCACTTGGACAGCGCAAGGGACAGGGACATAAACGGAAGGGACATCTTTTTCGGGACTGGACTTTCATCGCAACACCGTGGGCTTGGCGGCACTGGAACAACCATGACCAACCCTCTTCTATTCTTCATTCAGGTGCTGCTGCTTTGGTCTGCTCCGGCGCAGGCCAGCGATGAACTCACGGTGAAGTGAAGCCAACCAGCCTACTGAAAACTCGAAAATTTTTACCAACGTGCGCTTTCACCCGCCGACTTGCCGGTGGTCGATGGATTCATTTGGACAGCGCAAGTGACAGGGACATAAACGGAAGGGACATCTTTTTCGGGACTGGATTTTCATCGCAACACCGTGGGCTTGGCGGCACTGGAACAACCATGACCAACCCTCTTCTATTCTTCACTCAGGTGCTGCTGCTTTGGTCTGCTCCGGCGCAGGCCAGCGATGAACTCACGGTGAAGTGAAGCCAACCAGCCTACTGCAAACTCGAAAATTTTTACCAACGTGCGCTTTCTCCCGCCGACTTGCCGGTGGTCAATGGATTCACTTGGACAGCGCAAGCGACAGGGACATAAACGGAAGGGGCATCTTTTTCGGGACTGGATTTTCATCGCAGCACCGTGGGCTTGGCGGCACTGGAACAACCATGACCAAGCCTCTTCTATACTTCACTCAGGTTGGTGAAAAGCGCTTTGTAGCTTCTGTCAGAGACGACTGTCGTGGTCTAGTAGTGCTGCCGAGCCCACAGGCAATTTGTGTTTTGATTTCTGATTGTTGGAATACAGTGGCACGGTTGTTGATGTGTAGCGGGGATATAGAAATGAATCCTGGTCCAACGCAGAAAGAATTGTTTAAGGAGTTAGTCGAGGGTCAGTCTTCCTTGCGAAGCGACATGAACCACTTAAAAGAACAAGTAAACTATATGTAAAAATTGTTCAGTGGCCTCCAATTGACGCTTACTCGGTTGGAGAAACGATTAGGCGACACTACACAGTTTTCGAACACCACTGAACAATTTCAAACCAGCCTGCAGTCTATTGAAAAAGTCATGACTTTTCAAACCAGAAAACTTACAGACCTAGAGGACCGTAGTCGGCGCTCGAATCTAGTCATCTACGGGGTTGCTGAAAGCCCTGATGAGACGGAGCAGTCATTAAGGCAAAAGGTAGATAAAGAAATCTTGACTAATAAACTTAATGTGGAGGTCAAGTCTATTGGGCGCATTCACAGGCTCGGAAAGCAAAGCGGGAGGAGACCAGTCATCATATATCTCTAAAATTTTGCTGAAAAGAAAGCAATACAAGAAAACGTGAACAAGCTAAAAGGGTCCTGCTTCTTCATAGAAAATGATTATTCCCGTTCAACCCTTAAGAAACCCAAGCTATTGTGGGAAAGTGCAAAGGCAGAAAGGGATGCTAAAATGAAGGTTTTTCTCGTGCATGATAAGCTGAGGTTCGAAATAAATGTTTTCGTTTGGTATGAAACGCAATACAGACGCATTAAAGTAATGGTTGGTCACTCTGCAGAAACTGAGGGTATGGAATCACCCACTTTGGAATCATCCACTGTGGACTCACCCGCGGTGGAATCAACGGCTGTGGAATCACCCACTGTGGAATCTCAGACGTGACGTCACTCTCACACTCAAAAGAAGCATGTGCATTTGCTAAACATAAACGCTCGAAGTGTCATTAATAAAACAGACAGCCTTGAAATAGCTTTACTCCAATACGATCCTGACACTGCTGTAATAACAGAAACTTGGCTTCGTAGTGAAATATTAGACGACGAAGTTTTTCCTCCCGCATATCAGGTATTCCGAAACGACCGGTCATCTAGGGGAGGTGGTGTGGCCGTGCTTGTTAAAAATCAAATAGATGCTTTTATTCTGGACGTTGTCGCTGACCTTGAATGCTTGTGCCTAAAACTGACATGCGGGGGTTATAACTTAGTTCTGTGCGCAATCTACAGGCCTCCTGATTCCCCACTGAGCTACTTAAAGCAAGTATTCCGAAACGACAGGTCATCTAGGGGAGGTGGTGTGGTCCGTGCTTGTTAAAAATCAAATAGATGCTTTTATTCTGGACGTTGTCGCTGACCTTGAATGCTTGTGCCTAAAACTGACATGCGGGGGTTATAACTTAGTTCTGTGCGCAATCTACAGGCCTCCTGATTCCCCACTGAGCTACTTAAAGCAAGTATTCCGAAACGACAGGTCATCTAGGGGAGGTGGTGTGGTCCGTGCTTGTTAAAAATAAAATAGATGCTTTTATTGTGGACGTTGTCGCTGACCTTGAATGCTTGTGCCTAAAACTGACATGCGGGGGTTATAACTTAGTTCTGTGCGCAATCTACAGGCCTCCTGATTCCCCACTGAGCTACTTAAAGCAAGTATTCCGAAACGACAGGTCATCTAGGGGAGGTGGTGTGGTCCGTGCTTGTTAAAAATCAAATAGATGCTTTTATTCTGGACGTTGTCGCTGACCTTGAATGCTTGTGCCTAAAACTGACATGCGGGGGTTATAACTTAGTTCTGTGCGCAATCTACAGGCCTCCTGATTCCCCACTGAGCTACTTAAAGCAAGTATTCCGAAACGACAGGTCATCTAGGGGAGGTGGTGTGGCCGTGCTTGTTAAAAATCAAATAGATGCTTTTATTCTGGACGTTGTCGCTGACCTTGAATGCTTGTGCCTAAAACTGACATGCGGGGGTTATAACTTAGTTCTGTGCGCAATCTACAGGCCTCCTGATTCCCCACTGAGCTACTTAAAGCAAGTATTCCGAAACGACAGGTCATCTAGGGGAGGTGGTGTGGTCCGTGCTTGTTAAAAATCAAATAGATGCTTTTATTCTGGACGTTGTCGCTGACCTTGAATGCTTGTGCCTAAAACTGACATGCGGGGGTTATAACTTAGTTCTGTGCGCAATCTACAGGCCTCCTGATTCCCCACTGAGCTACTTAAAGCAAGTATTCCGAAACGACAGGTCATCTAGGGGAGGTGGTGTGGCCGTGCTTGTTAAAAATCAAATAGATGCTTTTATTCTGGACGTTGTCGCTGACCTTGAATGCTTGTGCCTAAAACTGACATGCGGGGGTTATAACTTAGTTCTGTGCGTAATCTACAGGCCTCCTGATTCCCCACTGAGCTACTTAAAGCAAGTATTCCGAAACGACAGGTCATCTAGGGGAGGTGGTGTGGTCCGTGCTTGTTAAAAATCAAATAGATGCTTTTATTCTGGACGTTGTCGCTGACCTTGAATGCTTGTGCCTAAAACTGACATGCGGGGGTTATAACTTAGTTCTGTGCGCAATCTACAGGCCTCCTGATCCCCCACTGAGCTACTTAAAGCAAATATTCCGAAACGACAGGTCATCTAGGGGAGGTGGTGTGGCCGTGCTTGTTAAAAATCAAATAGATGCTTTTATTCTGGCCGTTGTCGCTGACCTTGAATGCTTGTGCCTAAAACTGACATGCGGGGGTTATAACTTAGTTCTGTGCGCAATCTACAGGCCTCCTGATTCCCCACTGAGCTACTTAAAGCAAGTATTCCGAAACGACAGGTCATCTAGGGGAGGTGGTGTGGTCCGTGCTTGTTAAAAATCAAATAGATGCTTTTATTCTGGACGTTGTCACTGACCTTGAATGCTTGTGCCTAAAACTGACATGCGGGGGTTATAACTTAGTTCTGTGCGCAATCTACAGGCCTCCTGATTCCCCACTGAGCTACTTAAATCAAGTATTCCGAAACGACAGGTCATCTAGGGGAGGTGGTGTGGTCCGTGCTTGTTAAAAATCAAATAGATGCTTTTATTCTGGATGTTGTCGCTGACTTTGAATGCTTGTGCCTAAAACTGACATGCGGGGGTTATAACTTAGTTCTGTACGCAATCTGCAGGCCTCCTGATTCCCCACCGAGCTAATTAAATCAGGTATTCCCAAACGACAGGTCATCTAGGGGAGGTGGTGTGGTCCGTGCTTGTTAAAAATCAAATAGATGCTTTTATTCTGGATGTTGTCGCTGACTTTGAATGCATGTGCCTAAAACTGACATGCGGGGGTTATAGCTTAGTTCTGTACGCAATCTGCAGGCCTCCTGATTCCCCACTGAGCTACTTAAATCAGGTATTCCCAAACGACAGGTCATCTAGGGGAGGTGGTGTGGTCCGTGCTTGTTAAAAATCAAATAGATGCTTTTATTCTGGACGTTGTCGCTGACTTTGAATGCTTGTGTCTAAAACTGACATGCGGGGGTTATAGCTTAGTTCTGTACGCAATCTGCAGGCGTCCTGATTCCCCACTGAGCTACTTAAATCAGGTATTCCTAAACGACAGGTCATCTAGGGGAGGTGGTGTGGTCCGTGCTTGTTAAAAATCAAATAGATGCTTTTATTCTGGACGTTGTCGCTGACTTTGAATGCTTGTGCCTAAAATTGACATGCGGGGGTTATAGCTTAGTTCTGTACGCAATCTGCAGGCCTCCTGATTCCCCACCGAGCTACTTAAATCAGGTATTCCCAAACGACAGGTCATCTAGGGGAGGTGGCGTGGTCCGTGCTTGTTAAAAATCAAATAGATGGTTTTATTCTGGACGTTGTCGCTGACTTTGAATGCTTGTGCCTATAACTGACATGCGGGGGTTATAGCTTAGTTCTGTACGCAATCTGCAGGCGTCCTGATTCCCCACTGAGCTACTTAAATCAGGTATTCCCAAACGACAGGTCATCTAGGGGAGGTGGTGTGGTCCGTGCTTGTTGAAAATCAAATAGATGGTTTTATTCTGGACGTTGTCGCTGACTTTGAATGCTTGTGCCTAAAACTGACATGCGGGGGTTATAGATTAGTTCTGTACGCAATCTGCAGGCCTCTTGATTCCCCACCGAGCTACTTAAATCAGGTATTCCCAAACGACAGGTCATCTAGGGGAGGTGGTGTGGTCCGTGCTTGTTAAAAATCAAATAGATGCTTTTATTCTGGATGTTGTCGCTGACTTTGAATGCTTGTGCCTAAAACTGACATGCGGGGGTTATAGCTTAGTTCTGTACGCAATCTGCAGGCCTCCTGATTCCCCACTGAGCTACTTAAACAGGTATTCCCAAACGACAGGTCATCTAGGGGAGGTGGTGTGGTCCGTGCTTGTTAAAAATCAAATAGATGCTTTTATTCTGGACGTTGTCGCTGACTTTGAATGCTTGTGCCTAAAACTGACATGCGGGGGTTATAGCTTAGTTCTGTACGCAATCTGCAGGCCTCCTGATTCCCCACTGAGCTACTTAAATCAGGTATTCCTAAACGACAGGTCATCTAGGGGAGGTGGTGTGGTCCGTGCTTGTTAAAAATCAAATAGATGCTTTTATTCTGGACGTTGTCGCTGACTTTGAATGCTTGTGCCTAAAACTGACATGCGGGGGTTATAGATTAGTTCTGTACGCAATCTGCAGGCCTCCTGATTCCCCACTGAGGTACTTAAATCAGGTATTCCCAAACGACAGGTCATCTAGGGGAGGTGGTGTGGCCGTGCTTGTTAAAAATCAAATAGATGCTTTTATTCTGGATGTTGTCGCTGACTTTGAATGCTTGTGCCTAAAACTGACATGCGGGGGTTATAGATTAGTTCTGTACGCAATCTGCAGGCCTCCTGATTCCCCACCGAGCTACTTAAATCAGGTATTCCCAAACAACAGGTCATCTAGGGGAGGTGGTGTGGTCCGTGCTTGTTAAAAATCAAATAGATGCTTTTATTCTGGACGTTGTCGCTGACTTTGAATGCTTGTGCCTAAAACAGACATGCGGGGGTTATAGCTTAGTTCTGTACGCAATCTGCAGGCCTCCTGATTCCCCACTGAGCTACTTAAATCAGGTATTCCCAAACGACAGGTCATCTAGGGGAGGTGGTGTGGTCCGTGCTTGTTAAAAATCAAATAGATGCTTTTATTCTGAACGTTGTCGCTGACCTTGAATGCTTGTGCCTAAAACTGACATGCGGGGGTTATAACTTAGTTCTGTGCGTAATCTACAGGTGTCCTGATTCCCCACTGAGCTACTTAAATCAGGTATTCCTAAACGACAGGTCATCTAGGGGAGGTGGTGTGGTCCGTGCTTGTTAAAAATCAAATAGATGCTTTTATTCTGGACGTTGTCGCTGACTTTGAATGCTTGTGCCTAAAATTGACATGCGGGGGTTATAGCTTAGTTCTGTATGCAATCTGCAGGCCTCCTGATTCCCCACCGAGCTACTTAAATCAGGTATTCCCAAACGAAAGGTCATCTAGGGGAGGTGGCGTGGTCCGTGCTTGTTAAAAATCAAATAGATGGTTTTATTCTGGACGTTGTCGCTGACTTTGAATGCTTGTGCCTAAAACTGACATGCGGGGGTTATAGCTTAGTTCTGTACGCAATCTGCAGGCGTCCTGATTCCCCACTGAGCTACTTAAATCAGGTATTCCCAAACGACAGGTCATCTAGGGGAGGTGGTGTGGTCCGTGCTTGTTAAAAATCAAATAGATGGTTTTATTCTGGACGTTGTCGCTGACTTTGAATGCTTGTGCCTAAAACTGACATGCGGGGGTTATAGATTAGTTCTGTACGCAATCTGCAGGCCTCCTGATTCCCCACCGAGCTACTTAAATCAGGTATTCCCAAACGACAGGTCATCTAGGGGAGGTGGTGTGGTCCGTGCTTGTTAAAAATCAAATAGATGCTTTTATTCTGGACGTTGTCGCTGACTTTGAATGCTTGTGCCTAAAATTGACATGCGGGGGTTATAGCTTAGTTCTGTACGCAATCTGCAGGCCTCCTGATTCCCCACCGAGCTACTTAAATCAGGTATTCCCAAACGAAAGGTCATCTAGGGGAGGTGGCGTGGTCCGTGCTTGTTAAAAATCAAATAGATGGTTTTATTCTGGACGTTGTCGCTGACTTTGAATGCTTGTGCCTAAAACTGACATGCGGGGGTTATAGCTTAGTTCTGTACGCAATCTGCAGGCGTCCTGATTCCCCACTGAGCTACTTAAATCAGGTATTCCTAAACGACAGGTCATCTAGGGGAGGTGGTGTGGTCCGTGCTTGTTAAAAATCAAATAGATGCTTTTATTCTGGACGTTGTCGCTGACTTTGAATGCTTGTGCCTAAAATTGACATGCGGGGGTTATAGCTTAGTTCTGTACGCAATCTGCAGGCCTCCTGATTCCCCACCGAGCTACTTAAATCAGGTATTCCCAAACGAAAGGTCATCTAGGGGAGGTGGCGTGGTCCGGCTTGTTAAAAATCAAATAGATGGTTTTATTCTGGACGTTGTCGCTGACTTTGAATGCTTGTGCCTAAAACTGACATGCGGGGGTTATAGCTTAGTTCTGTACGCAATCTGCAGGCGTCCTGATTCCCCACTGAGCTACTTAAATCAGGTATTCCCAAACGACAGGTCATCTAGGGGAGGTGGTGTGGTCCGTGCTTGTTAAAAATCAAATAGATGGTTTTATTCTGGACGCTGTCGCTGACTTTGAATGCTTGTGCCTAAAACTGACATGCGGGGGTTATAGATTAGTTCTGTACGCAATCTGCAGGCCTCCTGATTCCCCACCGAGCTACTTAAATCTGGTATTCCCAAACGACAGGTCATCTAGGGGAGGTGGTGTGGTCCGTGCTTGTTAAAAGTCAAATAGATGCTTTTATTCTGGATGTTGTCGCTGACTTTGAATGCTTGTGCCTAAAACTGACATGCGGGGGTTATAGCTTAGTTCTGTACGCAATCTGCAGGCCTCCTGATTCCCCACTGAGCTACTTAAATCACGTATTCCCAAACGACAGGTCATCTAGGGGATGTGGTGTGGTCCGTGCTTGTTAAAAATCAAATAGATGCTTTTATTCTGGACGTTGTCGCTGACTTTGAATGCTTGTGCCTAAAACTGACATGCGGGTGTTATAGCTTAGTTCCGTACGCAATCTGCAGGCCTCCTGATTCCCCACTGAGCTACTTAAATCAGGTATTCCTAAACGACAGGTCATCTAGGGGAGGTGGTGTGGTCCGTGCTTGTTAAAAATCAAATAGATGCTTTTATTCTGGACGTTGTCGCTGACTTTGAATGCTTGTGCCTAAAACTGACATGCGGGGGTTATAACTTAGTTCTGTGCGTAATCTACAGGCCTCCTGATTCCCCACTGAGCTACTTAAAGCAAGTATTCCGAAACGACAGGTCATCTAGGGGAGGTGGTGTGGTCCGTGCTTGTTAAAAATCAAATAGATGCTTTTATTCTGGACGTTGTCGCTGACCTTGAATGCTTGTGCCTAAAACTGACATGCGGGGGTTATAACTTAGTTCTGTGCGCAATCTACAGGCCTCCTGATCCCCCACTGAGCTACTTAAAGCAAATATTCCGAAACGACAGGTCATCTAGGGGAGGTGGTGTGGCCGTGCTTGTTAAAAATCAAATAGATGCTTTTATTCTGGCCGTTGTCGCTGACCTTGAATGCTTGTGCCTAAAACTGACATGCGGGGGTTATAACTTAGTTCTGTGCGCAATCTACAGGCCTCCTGATTCCCCACTGAGCTACTTAAAGCAAGTATTCCGAAACGACAGGTCATCTAGGGGAGGTGGTGTGGTCCGTGCTTGTTAAAAATCAAATAGATGCTTTTATTCTGGACGTTGTCGCTGACCTTGAATGCTTGTGCCTAAAACTGACATGCGGGGGTTATAACTTATTTCTGTGCGCAATCTACAGGCCTCCTGATTCCCCACTGAGCTACTTAAATCAAGTATTCCGAAACGACAGGTCATCTAGGGGAGGTGGTGTGGTCCGTGCTTGTTAAAAATCAAATAGATGCTTTTATTCTGGATGTTGTCGCTGACTTTGAATGCTTGTGCCTAAAACTGACATGCGGGGGTTATAACTTAGTTCTGTACGCAATCTGCAGGCCTCCTGATTCCCCACCGAGCTAATTAAATCAGGTATTCCCAAACGACAGGTCATCTAGGGGAGGTGGTGTGGTCCGTGCTTGTTAAAAATCAAATAGATGCTTTTATTCTGGATGTTGTCGCTGACTTTGAATGCATGTGCCTAAAACTGACATGCGGGGGTTATAGCTTAGTTCTGTACGCAATCTGCAGGCCTCCTGATTCCCCACTGAGCTACTTAAATCAGGTATTCCCAAACGACAGGTCATCTAGGGGAGGTGGTGTGGTCCGTGCTTGTTAAAAATCAAATAGATGCTTTTATTCTGGACGTTGTCGCTGACTTTGAATGCTTGTGTCTAAAACTGACATGCGGGGGTTATAGCTTAGTTCTGTACGCAATCTGCAGGCGTCCTGATTCCCCACTGAGCTACTTAAATCAGGTATTCCTAAACGACAGGTCATCTAGGGGAGGTGGTGTGGTCCGTGCTTGTTAAAAATCAAATAGATGCTTTTATTCTGGACGTTGTCGCTGACTTTGAATGCTTGTGCCTAAAATTGACATGCGGGGGTTATAGCTTAGTTCTGTACGCAATCTGCAGGCCTCCTGATTCCCCACCGAGCTACTTAAATCAGGTATTCCCAAACGACAGGTCATCTAGGGGAGGTGGCGTGGTCCGTGCTTGTTAAAAATCAAATAGATGGTTTTATTCTGGACGTTGTCGCTGACTTTGAATGCTTGTGCCTAAAACTGACATGCGGGGGTTATAGCTTAGTTCTGTACGCAATCTGCAGGCGTCCTGATTCCCCACTGAGCTACTTAAATCAGGTATTCCCAAACGACAGGTCATCTAGGGGAGGTGGTGTGGTCCGTGCTTGTTAAAAATCAAATAGATGGTTTTATTCTGGACGTTGTCGCTGACTTTGAATGCTTGTGCCTAAAACTGACATGCGGGGGTTATAGATTAGTTCTGTACGCAATCTGCAGGCCTCTTGATTCCCCACCGAGCTACTTAAATCAGGTATTCCCAAACGACAGGTCATCTAGGGGAGGTGGTGTGGTCCGTGCTTGTTAAAAATCAAATAGATGCTTTTATTCTGGATGTTGTCGCTGACTTTGAATGCTTGTGCCTAAAACTGACATGCGGGGGTTATAGCTTAGTTCTGTACGCAATCTGCAGGCCTCCTGATTCCCCACTGAGCTACTTAAACAGGTATTCCCAAACGACAGGTCATCTAGGGGAGGTGGTGTGGTCCGTGCTTGTTAAAAATCAAATAGATGCTTTTATTCTGGACGTTGTCGCTGACTTTGAATGCTTGTGCCTAAAACTGACATGCGGGGGTTATAGCTTAGTTCTGTACGCAATCTGCAGGCCTCCTGATTCCCCACTGAGCTACTTAAATCAGGTATTCCTAAACGACAGGTCATCTAGGGGAGGTGGTGTGGTCCGTGCTTGTTAAAAATCAAATAGATGCTTTTATTCTGGACGTTGTCGCTGACTTTGAATGCTTGTGCCTAAAACTGACATGCGGGGGTTATAGATTAGTTCTGTACGCAATCTGCAGGCCTCCTGATTCCCCACTGAGGTACTTAAATCAGGTATTCCCAAACGACAGGTCATCTAGGGGAGGTGGTGTGGCCGTGCTTGTTAAAAATCAAATAGATGCTTTTATTCTGGATGTTGTCGCTGACTTTGAATGCTTGTGCCTAAAACTGACATGCGGGGGTTATAGATTAGTTCTGTACGCAATCTGCAGGCCTCCTGATTCCCCACCGAGCTACTTAAATCAGGTATTCCCAAACAACAGGTCATCTAGGGGAGGTGGTGTGGTCCGTGCTTGTTAAAAATCAAATAGATGCTTTTATTCTGGACGTTGTCGCTGACTGAATGCTTGTGCCTAAAACAGACATGCGGGGGTTATAGCTTAGTTCTGTACGCAATCTGCAGGCCTCCTGATTCCCCACTGAGCTACTTAAATCAGGTATTCCCAAACGACAGGTCATCTAGGGGAGGTGGTGTGGTCCGTGCTTGTTAAAAATCAAATAGATGCTTTTATTCTGAACGTTGTCGCTGACCTTGAATGCTTGTGCCTAAAACTGACATGCGGGGGTTATAACTTAGTTCTGTGCGTAATCTACAGGTGTCCTGATTCCCCACTGAGCTACTTAAATCAGGTATTCCTAAACGACAGGTCATCTAGGGGAGGTGGTGTGGTCCGTGCTTGTTAAAAATCAAATAGATGCTTTTATTCTGGACGTTGTCGCTGACTTTGAATGCTTGTGCCTAAAATTGACATGCGGGGGTTATAGCTTAGTTCTGTATGCAATCTGCAGGCCTCCTGATTCCCCACCGAGCTACTTAAATCAGGTATTCCGAAACGAAAGGTCATCTAGGGGAGGTGGCGTGGTCCGTGCTTGTTAAAAATCAAATAGATGGTTTTATTCTGGACGTTGTCGCTGACTTTGAATGCTTGTGCCTAAAACTGACATGCGGGGGTTATAGCTTAGTTCTGTACGCAATCTGCAGGCGTCCTGATTCCCCACTGAGCTACTTAAATCAGGTATTCCCAAACGACAGGTCATCAAGGGGAGGTGGTGTGGTCCGTGCTTGTTAAAAATCAAATAGATGGTTTTATTCTGGACGTTGTCGCTGACTTTGAATGCTTGTGCCTAAAACTGACATGCGGGGGTTATAGATTAGTTCTGTACGCAATCTGCAGGCCTCCTGATTCCCCACCGAGCTACTTAAATCAGGTATTCCCAAACGACAGGTCATCTAGGGGAGGTGGTGTGGTCCGTGCTTGTTAAAAATCAAATAGATGCTTTTATTCTGGACGTTGTCGCTGACTTTGAATGCTTGTGCCTAAAATTGACATGCGGGGGTTATAGCTTAGTTCTGTACGCAATCTGCAGGCCTCCTGATTCCCCACCGAGCTACTTAAATCAGGTATTCCCAAACGAAAGGTCATCTAGGGGAGGTGGCGTGGTCCGTGCTTGTTAAAAATCAAATAGATGGTTTTATTCTGGACGTTGTCGCTGACTTTGAATGCTTGTGCCTAAAACTGACATGCGGGGGTTATAGGTTAGTTCTGTACGCAATCTGCAGGCGTCCTGATTCCCCACTGAGCTACTTAAATCAGGTATTCCTAAACGACAGGTCATCTAGGGGAGGTGGTGTGGTCCGTGCTTGTTAAAAATCAAATAGATGCTTTTATTCTGGACGTTGTCGCTGACTTTGAATGCTTGTGCCTAAAATTGACATGCGGGGGTTATAGCTTAGTTCTGTACGCAATCTGCAGGCCTCCTGATTCCCCACCGAGCTACTTAAATCAGGTATTCCCAAACGAAAGGTCATCTAGGGGAGGTGGCGTGGTCCGTGCTTGTTAAAAATCAAATAGATGGTTTTATTCTGGACGTTGTCGCTGACTGTGAATGCTTGTGCCTAAAACTGACATGCGGGGGTTATAGCTTAGTTCTGTACGCAATCTACAGGCGTCCTGATTCCCCACTGAGCTACTTAAATCAGGTATTCCTAAACGACAGGTCATCTAGGGGAGGTGGTGTGGTCCGTGCTTGTTAAAAATCAAATAGATGCTTTTATTCTGGACGTTGTCGCTGATTTTGAATGCTTGTGCCTAAAATTGACATGCGGGGGTTATAGCTTAGTTCTGTACGCAATCTGCAGGCCTCCTGATTCCCCACCGAGCTACTTAAATCAGGTATTCCCAAACGAAAGGTCATCTAGGGGAGGTGGCGTGGTCCGGCTTGTTAAAAATCAAATAGATGGTTTTATTCTGGACGTTGTCGCTGACTTTGAATGCTTGTGCCTAAAACTGACATGCGGGGGTTATAGCTTAGTTCTGTACGCAATCTGCAGGCGTCCTGATTCCCCACTGAGCTACTTAAATCAGGTATTCCCAAACGACAGGTCATCTAGGGGAGGTGGTGTGGTCCGTGCTTGTTAAAAGTCAAATAGATGCTTTTATTCTGGATGTTGTCGCTGACTTTGAATGCTTGTGCCTAAAACTGACATGGGGGGGTTATAGCTTAGTTCTGTACGCAATCTGCAGGCCTCCTGATTCCCCACTGAGCTACTTAAATCACGTATTCCCAAACGACAGGTCATCTAGGGGAGGTGGTGTGGTCCGTGCTTGTTAAAAATCAAATAGATGCTTTTATTCTGGACGTTGTCGCTGACTTTGAATGCTTGTGCCTAAAACTGACATGCGGGTGTTATAGCTTAGTTCTGTACGCAATCTGCAGGCCTCCTGATTCCCCACTGAGCTACTTAAATCAGGTATTCCTAAACGACAGGTCATCTAGGGGAGGTGGTGTGGTCCGTGCTTGTTAAAAATCAAATAGATGCTTTTATTCTGGACGTTGTCGCTGACTTTGAATGCTTGTGCCTAAAACTGACATGCGGGGATTATAGATTAGTTCTGTACGCAATCTGCAGGCCTCCTGATTCCCCACTTAGCTACTTAAATCAGGTATTCCCAAACGACAGGTCATCTAGGGGAGGTGGTGTGGCCGTGCTTGTTAAAAATCAAATAGATGCTTTTATTCTGGATGTTGTCGCTGACTTTGAATGCTTGTGCCTAAAACTGACATGCGGGGGTTATAGATTAGTTCTGTACGCAATCTGCAGGCCTCCTGGTTCCCCACCGAGCTACTTAAATCAGGTATTCCCAAACAACAGGTCATCTAGGGGAGGTGGTGTGGTCCGTGCTTGTTAAAAATCAAATAGATGCTTTTATTCTGGACGTTGTCGCTGACTTTGAATGCTTGTGCCTAAAACTGACATGCGGGGGTTATAGCTTAGTTCTGTACGCAATCTGCAGGCCTCCTGATTCCCCACTGAGCTACTTAAATCAGGTATTCCCAAACGACAGGTCATCTAGGGGAGGTGGTGTGGTCCGTGCTTGTTAAAAATCAAATAGATGCTTTTATTCTGGACGTTGTCGCTGACTTTGAATGCTTGTGCCTAAAACTGATATTCGGGGGTTATAGCTTAGTTCTGTACGCAATCTGCAGGCCTCCTCATTCCCCACCGAGCTACTTAAATCAGGTATTCCCAAACAACAGGTCATCTAGGGGAGGTGGTGTGGCCGTGCTTGTTAAAAATCAAATAGATGCTTTTATTCTGGATGTTGTCGCTGTCCTTGAATGCTTTTTCCTAAAACTGACATGCGGAGGTTATAGCTTAGTTCTGTACGCAATCTACAGGCCTCCTGATTCCCCACCGAGCTACTTAAGCAAACTGCAGATACATATGTCCCAATTTGAAATGAGCCGAACTCTTCTAATTGGGATTTAAATTTACCTGGCGTCATCTGGGAGCTGTTTCAAACATATTCGCACCATAACCAAAGCATCGATGTCATGTTTGATATAAAGCTAGCGCATGATTTGATTCAGGTGGTGGATAAGCCAACACGCGTACATGGTTCGAGCAGTTCTGTTCTAGATTTGGTATTCATAAAACGTGATATGGCTGAATACTCTGTACAAGTTGAGCAGGGGCTTTCTGATCATTATTTAGTAGATGTTAGCTTTCCTCTTTTATCGCCTAAGGAACATGAGAATTCTTGGATTAAAACTTTCTAAGACTACTCCCGTGCCAATGATGCATGCATAGTAGGTTATATGGAAAGCTATCTGACTGAATTCGGTGACACTGACGCCTGCATCCTCTGGGACCGTTTTAAACGCATGTGCCACTACTGCACTGAAAACTTTGTGCCGAGCAAACGAAAGAAAGTTAACAAACAGACTCCATGGATGACGCGTGACATCATACACCAGAAGCGCAAAATAAAACGATTAAAAAGGAGCGAGTGCAACCTGGCAAAAACTAGAAACTACAGGAGATTCTTTCCCAGTCAGTCTGCGATTCCAAAAATTACTATTTCAGTACGTCTCTACCAAACTTTATAAAGAACTCACCAGAAAAATTCTGGAATTACATAACCGGAAAGAAGGCTGTTCTGTCACAGATATCAGTCAACAGTTCCATAATCACTGACCAGAGAGCCATTGCGCAGCATTTTAATACATATTCTCAAAGCGTGTTTTCAAATTCCAGTTCATGTACCCCAATAGTCGCAGAGTTTCATGACACCGAAGTCAATTTTGTTTCTTAGGCTGGGGTATTTTCTATGGTAATGAACTTGAAAACCAAAAAAGCATGTGGACCTGATAACATTCCTAACATTTTCTGCGAAGGTATGCCGAATCAGTTGCGAAGTTTTTGTATGTACTGTTTCAAGCATCCTTGGGAACTGGAAAATTGCCTGTTGACTGCAAGACCTCCCGAATCATCCCTGTACCTAAGAAAGGAGATCGTTTAATGCTGTTAAACTACCACCCAATCTCCCTTAATTCATTTTGCTGTAAATTAATTGTACACGTCATTGCTGATCGCATAAATGAATTCTTAAATCGGCACTCCATTTTATCCAAATTTCAGCATGGTTTTCGTAAAGGATATTCAACAGTAACCCAATTAGTAACGATTGTTCACTCGATTGCATTGACCTTAGACAGTAATGACCAAGTTGACCTAATATTTTTAGATTTTAGCAAGGCTTTTGACAAAGTCCCTCATGATAAATTAATTCTAAAGCTTAAATCTATTGGCCTTCCTGAGATATTAGTTACCTGGATTTCAAGCTATTTAACTAACCGTAAGCTGTATGCCTCGATTGATGGAGAGGAATCGGGCGCTCTTGCAGTCACAACTGGAGTGCCTCAGGGGAGTGTGCTTGGACCTTTATTGTTCTTACTATATATTAATGACATCGTCGACACAACTGTTCCGGGCGTTGAGATTCGATTGTTTGCGGATGATTGCTTGCTGTACCGAGATATTACATGTTCTAATCACCAGATTGACCTAAACACCTCTCTAACTAACATCCTTGCATGGTGCCAGACATGGGACATGGCTTTAAACAAAGAAAAAAACAAACTTCCTTCGCGTGACACGTAGAAAAAATATTTTTGAGCACAGGTATCATCTCGGACAAACACCACTACAGGAAGTTTCCAGTTTTAAATACCTGGGTGTAACATTAACTAACAATCTGTCCTGGAATTCACATGTGGAAAATATCTGTTTGTCTGCCTTTCGCAAACTATGTTTTTTAAGAAATAAACTTTCCAAAGCCCCCCCGTAGGTTAAACTTCTCGCGTTTAACTCGCTAATCAGGCCTAAGCTCGAATATACATGCGTGGCGTGGGATCCTTATACTAATACCAATATTAAGAAAATTGAAAGAATCCAAAGAAAAGCCATAAGGTTTATTTATTCTAAATTTTAACCTTTTGATTCTCCGTCTGAGCTAATGAAATCTAACCGTATCCAACCTCTTGAGGTAAGGAGAAAAAATATTCGACGAGAATCTCTTTCCTTGCAAATAAATAACAAACTGGCGCCTGATACTGCACCTATTTATCGTTTTTAGCTACACGCATCACACGTCACCATCATCCCGGTTCACTTACCCCGTACTTTGCCAGAACTGACACTTTTAAATTTTCCTTTTTCGCGTGTACCATCAGTGAGTGGAATTCTCTGGCACGACAAAATGTAAGCT
This sequence comes from Amblyomma mixtum, assembly GCF_055824585.1. NCBI lineage: Eukaryota > Metazoa > Arthropoda > Arachnida > Ixodida > Ixodidae > Amblyomma > Amblyomma mixtum. The sequence goes on along the minus strand of NC_143020.1, from coordinate 27,590,457 downwards.
CATAGTCATCCTTCATGCCTTTTTATTTTTAGTTTTTCTTTTTATTTTACTTGTTGCCCGTGTATCTGTGTTATCTAATATGTATTGGTTCTGCCTTGATCTGCAAGATGATCAGCAGCATGAAATAAACAAAAATAAATAAAAAGTAAATAAAAAAACCTGTTTTTGAAGAAATATCTAAGGCATTGGTCCATTCATCCAAATGCGTCGCAAAACTTTTTCTAAAGTTTGTCCATCAGTCACATCAGATAAAAGCAGGCATAAAAAAATGTAGATCACTTTTCACGATAGCAAAAACGTTAGTATCAAAAAATTCATGCCTACCTTCACTGCCTTCATTGTAAACGGTTTTAGGTTAGAACCCTTTGTGATGAAGCCTTTTATACAAAATGCCTTTATGTAAAAGGCCTTTAGGTCAAAGAATAATTCCGTATTCACAGCACACATGGATTTTAACTGTCACCACACTTTTTGGTTTATTATGTTCATTAGAGTTTAATGTCTCAAAGTTACTCAGGCTACGAGAGACGCCGTAGTGAAGTGCTACGGAAATTTCGACCACCTGGGATTCTTTAACGAGCACTGACATCGCACAGTGTACGGGCCTCAAGGATTTCGCTTCTATCGAAATTCGACCATCACGGAAGGGATCGAACCCGCGTCTTTCGGGTCAGCAGCCGAGGACCATAACCGCGGGATGACCCGATTGCTCCGGCAGGCCGAAATGTCGACGGTGGTTGCACCGTCACACTTGCAGTCTGGCTCGCGCGGTCGTCGCAACCACCGTGGACATATCGGCCTGCTGGAGCATTTGAAACAGACCCTACGGGATGTGAAACATTTTATTCGTGCTTTATTCTTCTTTACCAACTGGCCTGGGGCGGTACTTCTCCTTAGGAATGCAGTCTCCATTTATGCAGATCTAGTAAAAAAGAAGGTTCAATATCTTCAGAAAAAAGTTCGATTATTTTTATTTAGACAGCAGAAAACAGGCGCTAACAAAAAGCAAGTTTTCCTTGACACTTTTCTCGCACAAAGTTCTCCCCGGTACGTAAAGAGCTATAAATAATGCGTCACTAAAACATCCGCCGCAATTAAAGATTAATTTCGATAGACTTGAAATGATCCCTCTGTCAATCTCTCTGCAGCAGTTCTCCACAAAATACAGGGGAGAGAAGATGCTCATTTTTGCAGGATTTGATAGCAACCAACACTCGACATGCAACAATCAACAGAAGCTAATATGCATAATGTTTGGCGTAGAGTTTTATGAATACTGTTAGTTATTTTGATGAGGTGTTTTTTGACAATTTTCTTTCGTTCTTTTGATCACTTCTTTTGTTCGTGTTGACTTCATTTTCCTTTTCTATCGAAAACCGACTATAACAAAACTGCTCGGCCAGCAAAACGCTTGCCCGACCTGATGGCGGAAGGCTGGTTATTATCATCTTCCTATGTCCACTGCAGCACAATGGCCTCTCCCGTCTCACTCTAATCAACCCGGTCCTGGTTTTGCTGCGGCCATCTTATCCGCGCAAACTTCCTTGTCTGATCCGCCCACTTAACTTTCTGCAACCCCCTGCTACGCTTGGCTTCTCTTGGTATCCAGTGAGTTATCCTTAATGACCATAGGTTATCTTGCGTCCGCATTACATGGCCAGTACAGGCCCATTAATTCCTCTTGATTGCGACTACAATGTCATTAACCCGCGTTTGTTCTCTCACCCACTCCGCCCGCGTCCGCATTACATGGCCAGTACAGGCCCATTAATTCCTCTTGATTGCGACTAGGATGTCATTAACCCGTGTTTGTTCTCTCACCCACTCCGCCCGCGTCCGCATTACATGGCCAGTACAGGCCCATTCATTCCTCTTGATTGCGACTAGGATGTCATTAACCCGTGTTTGTTTTCTCACCCACTGCGCCCGCTTCCGATGTCTTAACGTTAAACCTATCAATTTCCTTTCCATAGTTCACTGCTTTGTACTTAACTTAACCTGAACCCTCTTTGTTAGCCTCCATGTTTCTGCCCCACAGGTGAGTACCAGTAAGATACAGCTGTTATGTACTTATTTCTTGCGGGATATTAGTAAACTGTTATTCATGATCTTACAGTATCAGACAAATGCGCTCCACGCAAATCTTATTTATCTAGTTATTCGACTCTCATCGTCGGGATCTGCTCTCACTTGCAAGCACATTCCCTTACCACTTGCAGCGCCTGGCTACCTATCGTGAACTGTTGTTTCATCTCATTTCATTTCATTTAATATACCCTCAAGGCCCGAGGGCATATTTCATTCTAATACTGTTGGATATTACTTTACTTTTCTGCATAATGTTTTTAAAGCTACCGTTCTGATTTCCCAGTCGGAATCATTGTTCATTCTTCGCAAATTCTCCTCAGAGTTACATAGTAAGATAATATTATAAACGAATTGCAGATTTGTAGTTTATTTCCCTACAACTCTTAACAACAAAGGTTTCCAGTTACAATTTGGCAGTATCTGCTTTAAATATGCAAGTTACTAACATTTGAGAGAACGTGCTTTCCTGCCTAACACCCTTCCTTATTGGAGGAAGGATTGTAGCGGGACGGGTGGAACCGGTGAACCCGATACGCAGTGGCATTGGTAAACTCGTTAACATGTTTGCCCTAGCGGGTGTATGTTAGAGCGATCCTGTCGTATAACCTGTGATAACTCTAAATGTGTTGAGGGACCAAAGAGTTAAAACGCCCTATGTTAAAAAGCTGCTACACTGAACGGAAACTTTCCTTTGCATTACTCCAACCTTCGTTTGCGTGTATACTTTCTTTTCTGCCAGTGTAAGAAATCTCAATATTGCCACAAAAACGCCTACTCAGTCTGCTTCTTTATAAACCTTAGACATTGAGCCCTGCACAGGATAAACATTGCGGCACTATTTAATCTTTAAACAATAGTTTTTAACCGGTCACGTGTCCTCTAGTTTAGAGATTAGGAAAATTAGTTTGCAGTGAACCCATCTTATTCGATCTTCAATTCGGGTCTTTAAGAGTATAAATTATACGGGCGATTTCAAATCATTTAATTCTGCTGATCAATTGCTGCAAAACTATTAGATGGTAGTAACCGGCGGCGTCAAAATGAAAAGTGATATGATTATTCAGATCAAGAAACTAAATTACGAAGGCTTATTTTTTTCCCTTCTCTCATGTCCTCGACGGAAATTTCCCCGATCGTATCAGCCCGAATTCTGTAAACCTTTAAGCTACCAAAGGCTCAAAATCCTCTGCAGGATTGCGCAGTTGGTTTTATCGCCTTTCTATTTTGTAAATATTAAGGTAGTCATGGCATCTTCCGTCCGACTGCCGATGCCAATTATTAGACATTTATTTTAACGAGAGCGATCTGTAAGCACAAAATTTCTGCTTACCGGCCCAGCAAATACGCAAAGTAAAAATCTACAAAAATCGCAGATACAGTTTTACTGCAATAATATAATTGGAATACTAGTGCACTGCATTTGATAAAGTTCGTGGAGGAAAAATGTTTCAGTAATCGTAAAACCAAACCCTCAGTAGAGCGCATTACTTGTAACTACATTTCATAAGCTCCTTGCTTTTTATCTAAATCTCCTTTATGTTGTAGCCTCAGTGTTTTAATCATATCCTGAATACTCAAATTATTCGTAACACTCGCATTTAATACATTGCCTGATAAGGGAGCAACTATAATTTTGTATAGTTTCTTGACACAATTAATAATGTCTTCGGCAGCCTTAATATGGGCTGCAAATGGGTAGCGACATAACACCATACGCATATATACACAGTTCCTGCTTATACAGAATAAGCGAGAACTGACAGTGTTTAAAGGAACCCAGGAGTAAATAAAATATTCGTGCATATATATTACATACATTAGACCTAAATGAGGCAAATTTCCTAATGACGGAAAAACAGCTGTTTTTTCTTGCAAAATACGTTATTGACAAATGTTTAAGCGCAATAATATTCTGTGCCATTTTGTGCGGTGTGCAGTATTAAGGCAACAAAACACTGCTGCTCAATAGAACGTTATAGTTAATTCACCTGTTTAAACCAATTTCTCCGTCTAATATTTCAGATTTGTAAGCAAACGATTGTGCGATTGTAGCGCGATCTTATCTGAACATGACCACAAATATTTCCAAGCTTCAAAGCTAATAACTTTTTATATATTTTGCGGCACCTGTAAGTCTCATGGCCTTTTTCGCCCTGTTACTTTGCATTTCATTGATTAGACCGAAACAGTGCTGTCTCTTACGGTTTGTAGATTTAGCATGAGGACATCCTATTTGATAAGTGGGATGCCTTTACAATTGTTACCTCACTATATGTAAAGCTGAAACATCCACAAAAAAAATGTTGGCTGTGCCAGGTTGGTAAACGACGGAAAGAGAGAAACAAAGTGAAGACAGGCCGAGTTACATAAGGCCTGTATGTGTCACTTCTTTCGCTCCAACTGTCATCGAGCTGTTTCTCTTTTCATCAAACATCCACAACAATGCGCCGTGAAATGTGCGCAAGCGCAACTCTCCTAGACAATTAATGACGACTAGAGACATGTATCGGCTGCCGGTAGCGACCACCGCATGATTTAAATGGATAATATCAGTTGTAATTCTGAGAAAACTACAGAGTGGAGTCGGGCTTACACCGACTAGTTACGACAGCCAGTGAATATCACTGGGGAGCGCCCAATTCTCCAAAGTCCCGCTGCAAAATGTTTAATATTCAAAGCCATGTTCAGCATAGTGATAGCGACGCAAACTAAGAGCGCTTGTGCAGATTTCCGAGGCTTATGTAAATTCACGTGTTAATTAACAGATCGCAACACGCAACATTTAGCAAACAAGACCTTCTCCCAAAGCGACATTAAATTTTCGATGTTCTGTAGTCTAGAATTGCTTACCCCTGGGTGATATCTGGTGCAATTGCTGCCGTCAATGAGTAGCATTGGCCAGAAGTGATTAGCCGCGTTAAATTGTTCTCCGGACACGAAACACCAGGCTTTGCAGTTTTGTATTCCTTTGTTCTGCGGGATTGTAATAGTGCAAAAAATCAGTGTCATGCTTTCAACTTCGAGAAAAAAATTAAACACATCCTTGAATCTGTGAGTGTATTCGCAGCATTTTTAATAAGTGCTTTATAGCACCTTCATGTTTGTATGGAAAAGGTCAGACGTTTCTCAACACTCACAAACTGTCTTCCATTTACCGAAGCGTCGATATTTTCTTGCTATAATGAACTTCAAGGAACAAGCACCGACATAAAAAGGAATTTTTAATGGCCACTTCTTCGAGTTCTCTTTCACAGCTGCAATTATTTCTACTTGATAAGCCAGTGGTTATTCCTTCTTGATAACGCTATTCCCTGTGCGGGCCGCCGTGGTGGCCCTGTGGTTATAGTGCTCGGCTGCTGACCAGAAAGACGCGGGTTCGATCCCGGCCGCGACGGTTGAATTTCTTTGGAGGAGAAATTCTAGAGGCCCGTGTACTGTGCGATGTCAGTGCACGTTAAAGAACCCCAGGTGGTCGAAATTTCCGGAGCCCTTCACTACGGCGCCTCTCATAGCCTTAGTCGCTTTGGGACGTTAAACCCCATAAACCAACCAAAACCAACCAACCTATTCCCTGTGCCTTGTACTCCTCTATATTTGTTCACTGTCCGCAATGCAGTTGCTTGGGAAGAAAATTATTCTTGTTACGCGCCCCTTGTGCCTTTCGGGAACATTATATAGGTTCGGTACTTCACTTTAAGCTATACTGAAATAAGCACTTTGGGCATCACATTATTGTTGGTTCTGGTTTTTAAGACAGGTATTACAGCTGCGCTAAGAAAATTTAGGGTCAAAAGAGCTTTAATCAGGCGTTATTTAAATGCGTTGAACAAAACGCATTTCTTGCTTAAAACTTGTTCACAGCCAAACGTGCTTTCGTAAAACAGGTTAACCTCACCCCTCTAGACCTTTGATACGCACCTTCATAAAATACGTCCTTTTTAGGGTTGGATAGGTCATCTGGCACTGCTTGTCTTTAGTGAGAAATACGCCAGGAATCTTTGATGTAATGTAGTGATTCTTAATCGTTTTGTTTGAGTTCTTCTCGCGCAAACACGTTATTTGTGAGGACCTGCAACAAAGCAAAAAACGTAGAAGAAAATTTCGTTTTCCAGGTCACCTGTGTTCCCGCCTGCTCACAAAACCGAACGCACAGAGCCTAAATATTAAAATTTTCTAGCACATCCTACCGCGTCTTCGTTCAGAGGCAGCTGATCCGAAACCAGCAAAAGAAAGTAGATTCCACGCAGGAAAAGAAGCAGCAAAGAGCACACGTTATCTGCTTTATCGGAGAATATTCTCCACTCAATGGAAAAATGGCTTAGATAAATTCGGTTCATTTTGTTGCGTGCAATTGAATTACCACGCGACAATACAAAACACAGCGGCACATTCCAAAGAGCAGGAATTTAGCTCTAAGCCTACTACGTAAGGTGCTATTTTTTGGGTTCCTTTTAGATGTACCGTGTAAAACGCTTGCATCCACAGACGATGTTTTCTATCATATTAGAAGACATTCGACCTATTGACTCCTTGGTTCAGCTCACTGAAACCCTTCGGGGTTCACGAGCAGAAAACGTAAAGATGAAAGTGAAGTGTACTCTGGTAATGCCATATGAACGCGAATTTAAATCTGTTTCGGCTATAATGCTCTGTTGCTTTAATGCGCTGAATGGTGACAAGGACCAAAGGAGACAGCGACTCAACATGGCGCAACTATCAATTAAAGTTTTTTAAAAAAATTTATTTGAAAAAATAGGTAGCATATCAACGAAAATGAGAGCCACCACTGAGCATGTGTGTCACTTTTTTGTATTAAAAACTGGGTGAGCTGTTTACCAAGAAACGCCACCTCATGTGACGACAGTGACACCACAAAATTGCAGTAGCGAGGGAACGAACAAAATTCCAGATGTACAGTGGCGAAAAAAATACCAGCAAAAGCAAGACGATGTGTTTAGTTGGCCATAGAAAGACTTCTTATTGTAACGGCTCCATGATAATTTCCCATCGTCGCTACATTTTTCATCTGCGCTTATTTTCTCATCCCACAACTAAGTGTCTTCGGGTCCATGCCACTCCGCAACCTCACCTTCTGAAACATAAACGCGGTGGTCTCGCGGTGATTAGTGAGGTCTCGCGTTCATTCCGTTCCATCGAGTTGCGAAAAAAGCCCGTTACCAGAATACTGCTACGGGCCACACCAACGCCGCGCTGAAAGACGTCGTAACGACGGCGTTTGGAGAGGCATTGCCTTGAACCCACACCGACTTATTAGTCTTGAAGCAAGAGGGGATTAAAAAAGACGGCCTAAATTAGAGCAAATACGTCAATGCAAGCCCGCTCAGTGGCACCCAGATGACAGGGTGCCGACCGTGGAGCTTAGCTGCAGCGCTCGTTTGACAAGGTGCCCACATCTCTAATAACTAGCTCCAAACGTATTTCTTGGTAATACGTGACGATCTAAGCTTTTTCGAGGGTTCGCCTACTTAAGCGAGGCCACAACTTGTTGCACCAGTGTAAGGAAGTGAAATGAAACGCGTTTTTCACCTCACTGATGCGGTAAATTTGCGAAATAGTGCAAAGTAATGCTGGAGAAAAACACACCTCCGAGAAGGCAAAACAACAAAAAAGCGAGAGCAACATTCTTCAACGCGCATTTCGCTACCGATAAGGTCTCAAAGGAGAAATAAAGGAAAAACCGGGCAAGTGATCGTTTGTCTATGCGCGTAGGAGGGGACATTGTCAAGCCAATTGTTTCAGAGGAACTGGCTAAATGCGTACACAAGTTACCGCACGCTTTGTTATAATTTTAGGGGCTTTAAATTCATTGATCGCAGAAACATTGGTCTTAGTCGTTCTGCAGTAGTCAAGATGAGAGCAACGTTCACAGATAGGGGTGCAATAAATTTACAAAATAAATTTTTTCTATACTCTGATCAGAAAACCTAAATAAGCTGTTAAAATATGATTAAACGTCGAAATTATCACGGACATTGTATCCTAGAGGACAACGGGAAATTCTTTCCTACTCAATTATGAGACAACTGCTCGCGTTCGGGAAACAGGTTTCGTTGTAAATCTCTCCACCAGGTGGCTATTCTCTGCGGCCTGCACTGAAGAATCTGTGAATACTCTGTTTAAAGCTTCGTTAAAGCCGTTTTGAAAAATTTTTGGTAATGCTCAGGCATCGAACGCTTCTGTATCAAATGCTTTCGCAAGACTTCTGCACATTACCCCACCACTTTCTCTTTATCGAAAACCTCAGGAAATGTCGTTCTCACAGCAGTTTTTCTTTTGTAGTACAGTCAAATAAAGCTATAAATGAATGTTGGAGAGGAGTAATAACCGCAAACTTGACAGGACTGAAGAGCGAGACCGCTCGTCCTGTCCTCTTCTCGCTCTTCAGTCCTGTCAAGTTCGCGGTTATTCCTCCTCTCCAACATGTCAGACCAACTAGCCCAAAGCTTCCCCTTGTTGAACCTATAAATGAATGGTTTATAACAAAAAATGCACTAAACAAGCCTATGGCCTAGTTAAACAACGTGCGCGAGCCGGCCGCTGCTTCATTCTGACGCTTCTGACGTTATTGTTCTGGCGCAGCAATCCTGCGTGGGCTGCTGCGCTGGCGAAGACTTAGCGATGACACAAAATAGACATCGTTGCAGGATTTTGGAAATACACATTTTTTGAGCTCTTTTACTCTTTCCTAGGAGATGAATTTTCAAATATACTTTAATTCCACCATTTCTACTTCTCATGATACTTTTTCTCTAATGTAATTTCAATACTGAGACATTTCTTGTACAGATATATGAAATATATTCCACATAGCCCTTTCAGAACGAGCAAAACAACATAATGAATTTACTTACCACGCTACTAGCGACATGGAATAGTCGCAGCATGACGAGAATTTCATGCTATTTGCAGTTTCTTCAATGTAGCTCATCAAGTAGCCTTGCTCCCAGGGGCAGTTATTTGAGTTTGCTGTAAAATGCGGGATGTGGCCCTGAACTGAAGTCCCATCATGGGAGCAACCTAACCTGCAAATGGATGGTGGTGGTGGTGTAAAACATTTATGTACAGGTATAATACAGGAGGTTATGGATGAGCTGACCCAGAGGGGCCCAGCCCTTACAAATACTAGGGGAAGGTCCCTAGTTCGGGACCCCAGTGGCATCGGCTGCCGCCCGGGCTCGCGCGACCAAGGCCCGTTGGGCCTGCAGGTCAGAGCAGCCGAGCAGGGTCGCCTCCCAGTCCTCCCGGGTTGGGTTGGGGTGAAGGGGGATAGCAGGGTTGGAGGGGCAGGCCCACGCCGTGTGGTAGATGTCCGAAGACTTCTCCGCACAGTGCGGTCAGCTGCCCGAGAAAGAAGGGTCGAAGTGTTTCAGAGCTGCCGGGCACAGCAAAGTATTGGTATATAGACGGAGCAGAAGCCGCTCCTCCGCCTTTGAGAGACCTGTCCACGGGCGGGGATAAAGACCATGGCCAGATTGATAGAGTAAAACGATGTCTTTGAAGGTGTAAGCTGGAATAAATTCAAGTTCCTGATCGTCAGGGTCGGAGGGGAATGTCCGGTGAGAGAGCGCGCGGGCGGCGGCGTCAGCTGCCTCATTTTCCTCAAGGCCCATTTGAGCGGGAGCCCAAACGATACGCCGGTGCGCGGGGTCACCGGTGTAGACGCTGTTTTGAAGAATGCGGTAGGCTAGATACGGTACCGAGCCCTGCTCGACGTTCCGACATGCCCCTCGCGAGTCAGAAATAATTGTTGTTGAATTGGAATCAGATGCAAGTTTGTGTTTTTAAGCGCAAGGCGCGGACTAAACGCGATATGCGGCAACGGCGAGGGTGATCACTGCGACTGCAAAAACTAAATCTGACAAAAGCACACGAGCGACCTAGTGTACGAGAAAGCTCTCACGCCTCGCTCACGGGCTCTTTTAAAGCGAAAGCCTTTAATGCCTCACACTGTCGATAGCAGCCGTGTCGGCAGATGTGTCCGCGTTTTGACGGGGTGCCCACCGAGATATGTGAGACAGTTACTCCATTCCTCAAATACAATTTCAGTTTCTTCATTACAGCCCCTCTTTCTCTTTTTTATTTCACTCCCACTTCCTCCCTTCCTCTACGGTACGGTTCGGGTGTCAACCGAAATGGCAGAAAATTACTGCGCCATTTCCTTTCCTCAAAAAGTGTTGCGTTCAAAGGGCAAGGCATCGCGCCGAACGGGTGGTGGCGTTCCGTGGACTCCGTTGCAGCGCAACATGCTGTCGAGATTCACTCCTAAAGGAGAAACTTAAGCGCCATTAATTAGCAGTCAATTAGTACTCAGTCATTAATCAGTAATTAGTCATTGATTAGTAATTTTTCATTACTTAGTCATCGATTATGTGCTGCGTCATCCAGTGGTGACGTCACCAGTGTCACTTAGGCAAAGTGGTGCGGAGAAAGCTTTCGCCTCTACGCACTTTGGACAGTCAATGTGCCCCCTGAATTTTTTACCATCGCACCACTTGTACGCGCCCGTGATATACAAAGCTTTTTAGGGAAGACTGTCACACAAAGTTTTCAAAATGTCTTTTAGCTAAATTTTTACGGGAGAGCAATGTGAATGTTAGACGGGCTTCAGAAAGCAGGTGATTTATGTTGACTAGTAAAGCTATTAACAAAATACGAAAAGTTATTTTTAAGTGATATTGACAGGTGCCTGACTGCAAATAAAGGTTTGTAGCCAGCCGCTACTAATACCCGTATATATTTTTAATACGAAAGCATTACTAGTTAGACTACGCATTATTTTAATGTATGGTTACGGATTATTTTATTGTATGGCTTAACTTAGGTTGCGTGTTTCATAAATGACGCGGATTCGGCCTAGGAATTATAGTTGAATTCAAAGTGATTCTTTTAGCCTTTTGGCTTGCTGTTGATCAATTTTAGTGTCGGTCGTTTGTTGCTTTTGTGCTGTTGTAGGTTTTAGCTAGATATTACTCGGCCTTGCTATGAAGACACGTTGCAGATTCTGCATGTGGGCATGTTAGCATGTGTAGATGTGATTCGGTGTCTTCTCATCGTAGTCGTGTGTGTGGCGGTTTCTGCTTATGTGTTTGTGCTTATAGTTCTTGCATCATCTTTGTTAGAGACATTTTTAAATGCGGCAAGGAAACTTTGGTTCGCTCTCCTTAGATACGTTGAAACGTGGCCCTTTCATATCTTACAAACCAGCGGTTTTGCTGACTGAGTGCGCACGTGTGTATTCTCGAGACCCCAATGGCTTGTCTCTAAATCCACCTGCTGTTGAAAGTTCGCGCTTTTTCCTGTCGTTACGTCTTTTTCGCTCCTCTCTTTTTTTGTGCAAATTCATTCTTATAAAGCAAAGCTAATGAACTTTCCACATGAAAGTATTAATTGGAGAAAGTGGATGCAAGATCAAGTCTCTCGAGCACCCCGCAAGTACCACAGTAACGCCTACGTATACGTTAAACTATGGATCCCGACTCTTGCCTAGAGGGAGAATTACGTTGCACCATGAATGCGAATGTAGATCCCTGTCCAAAGTAAAAACCATTTAATGCGAAAGCATTATATGTCTCATTAGCACAAAAGCCGGCATCCGTCGCCGTCCATGGCACGAAGTTCTTCATTGGCGTGAACATGTTCTCGCAAGGTTAGCAGTAGGCCATAATATAGTGGTGTCGAAAGCAAAAAAAAAAGTAAAATTTTTTCCGAAGGTGTAGGAAATTGGACCAAGGACCTTCAGACTAAGAGGTGAGAGCGCAAGTCATAGGCCACAAAACTGCGTTGTTTCTAAAAAATAAAGACTAACCTAGTGGATACTGATAAGTAGGTATGTGATTACAAAGGAACTTTGATTAACCTCGCACCAGAGCTCACGATGAGACAAACTTTCGCATTAAAAGAACGTAAGCAGTGTTTAGCGAACCTGCAACGTTTGAGCTCATGCTGGAATGCACTGCTGATTAGTGACTGATAGATACAGGAATCGGATGGCGTGGTCACCCGAGTTCCGTCAACTGTCTCTCGAGATCCGATTCAGACCCAACAGGTCGGCTGCTGTCGCTTCCTGGCTCAGTGCATGTATCGCCGGCTTGGTGGTTTCGGAGTCGATTTTTGCATGCTCCATCTCAGCGACCTTGCCTACGGAATTCACCGGTGGTAATTTTCCTCCAGAGGCTTCGTCCAATGGCTGCCAGCGGAGCTCGTTCGATAGCAAGGGTTGGTGAGCGGTAGCGCATTGGAGAAGGTGCCTGAGACTTGCGTCATCCGGAGTTAAAATAGTACTGATGGCTCCAGAGGCGCTGTTCGATCAGTAATGGCTGTTCGCCGTTGCATGGACAAGGTGCGTCAGGTCCGAAACTGCGCACAATCTCTAAGCGGTACGGACAAGCTGGGTAGAGTGGTCCTGCCTCCTCATAATAGCAGCAGAGAAGCAAGAGCGCAAGAGGGACTAATCTGACCGTGGCAGGCGACCAGTGCAGTGATGGCTAAAAGGTAGACCACCTTCCACGCGTGCAAGTGGGGTGGGGTTCGTATGTAGGTTATCCATCGGATAAAAAAAAAAAACGCATGTCGGTGCAATGGCATAACCAGGCATGGGGTGCGTCCTGATCTCGTAGACCAGAACCGACAAAGTACTCCCTCTCCAAAACAGGATTTGGTAACCTCGTGTAGTACTTGGCCACACCTTCCCACCTGAATACACCAATTAACACTAGGCAATAAGTCCCCAGCGGCTGCGCAGCAGCTGACAAAGGCGGCGGTCAGACCTATGACGTAGCAAAGGGTGCTAAGAATCTTTAGATCCGGACAGGCCACTATTGAAAGCTGAACCAGGCAGCGTATAGCCTTGCAACCTTATCCTGTGCGGTTAGCTTAGCAGGGCTGTTAAATTAACTAGCGGGTAATGAATGGGATGTCAGAAGGCTTAGTCAGGTTAGGACAGATTAATCATACACAGTGCTAAAGGGCGGACATTTACTATGATTTCGCGGATTAACCAACAGACGAGAACAAGGTGTGGAATTCATCATCAATAAGGATATAGCGGACAGCAAAAAGGGATTCTTAGTATTAACGAAAGAGGGAAGTGATCGTAATTAAGCTCAATAAGAGCTACAAAGTGACGGTGGCAGAGGCCTGCGAGCCACACCTTAGAAAGCTTCTATGAAGACTTGAAAACGGCAACAAGCAAAGTAAAAACACAGTTCACTGTACTAATGGGTTATTTCATTGGCAACGGAGACAAGCAGCAAGCTGGATACCAGGCAGTGGGCGACTAGAACACAGGTTGTAGAACAAGGACGGGCAGTTATTAGTAGAGTTCAGAAAAATGAATATTCAACGGATCGTGAATACCTTCTTTCGAGAACTGGCAAATAGGCACCGGACCTGGAAGAGCTCATTGGTGACACTAAAATAAAATAGACTTCGCACTGTGTGCTCACCCTAGTCCCGTGCAAGATGTGGATATCCTCGGAAAGGTGGGTTGTTGCGATCACAGCATTGCCACGCATCATTGTAGTGTCCGGTCGTTCGAGCTCAAGGTCGCAGGAACGGGGCGTTATCATTTTTGTTCCTCATGCGATAAGGAACCGGACTAACCTCCATTGATCATAGACATGAAGAACTGCAAATACCCTTTTCCACATTACTGTAGTTGATTTTGACCTGTTATCTCGAAGTTTCCTTGCCTGCTTTAAAGTGAGCGATGCAGCGAGCGGCAGTCATTCGTTGTTCGACGACTGACGACCCCGTTTGTTACTTACGCCGCTGCCATTTTGCTTGCTTTGTATTTGCTTTTATTTGCTGTATTTGCTTGCTTTGTATTTTTGTTGACATCGAAAAAAATAAGCTTCTCTTTCCACACCGCTGCCGTGCAGTTTGGATCTTTTGCGGGCGCAAGTCAGCCCAAATAAAGAGCTTCGTTTGCAAGTCTTGTTGTTGTCCTCTTGACTCCTGGACTGCTCTCACTACAACGTGACAGTATGGTAAGATCTTGAATAAGCCTCGACATGAAGAGGGAACGGAATACATTGTGCTGTGTTTCCTGCATCAAATGCAACGAAGTTAAAGCTAAAGCTCTTGTGTGCGCTGCCTTCCAAAAATGGTGGGTTCTTAGGGATGAGCGAAATATTATCTGCTTTGCCTGCAGGCTTACTACTTGACACATATGTCCCGAGCTTGATTAAATACACTGTCATTGCTGACGGCATGCTGTTGCTTTCTCGCGACCTAAACCTCTCGACCCCAGAACAAGCGCGGAGTAATATGCCTCTATTTATTTTTTTGTACGGACTACTTCCTTATCTTTCACAGCGTTGCACCTGATGTATGAAACAGAGTACACTGAGGCGGAAGCCTATAAACGAGAGCGGTAAGAGAGAAAGTGGAGGAATTTAGGATCTCGCTGCAGAAGAGATATTACGCTTTAACTGAGGGAGACGGGTCTCCATGTTTAGCCGAACAACGATAATCTCACACATCGTTACGGAGTGCGCTGTAGAAGTAGGTGGTAGGACGGTTCCACAGGATACCGGCAAGCTGTCTCAGGAGACGAAAGCTCAGATTAAGAAACGCCAAAGCATGAGCGCGTCTGACTATACAAATAGAATAGTACTAGCACAGCTATCAAAGTAGATAAATAACCGCAAATTAGCCGCCATAAGGAAGTTTAACAAGGAGAGAATCGAGCATGCTCTAAAGAGTGGACGTAGCCCAAAAACACTGAGAGGGAATTAGAGACAAAAAGGGCTATGTGACTAGCAATATGGATAAGATAGTTGAAATAGTTGAAGAGTTTTATACAATCTATGCAGCAGCCAATTCAATGAGAGCGTTAATTAGAGAGCCAGAAGAGCACATCAACCCCCTCTGTAATGCGAAAGCCCTGAGGGTAAAATAAATGAATGAATGAATGAAATGCGACATCCCGGCAGTTAAGAATGAGGACGTAAAGAAAGCCGCAGAAGCCATGCGAGGCGGAAATGCAACTGGTGAGGATCAGGTAACAGCAGATGGGATGAAGAATCCAGTTGAGATTGTGCTAGACAAACTGGCTACGCATATACTTATTGCCTTGTGACATCGAGCGCACCACAAGCTTCGAAGAAAGGTATCATCATCTGAATTCATGAAAGGCGACGTAAAAACCATACAGCTTTATCTCCATTTCTTATAGAAGGTAATCGCTTATAGAGACAAGAAAACTTAGACTTTAATCAACCAAATGATAACGCAAGTTTTCGCAAAGGCTTGTCGACAAATGACTGTATTCACACCCTCAGTCGGATCATAAATAGATTCGCAGAATTTAAGAAACCCCTAGATATAGCCATCATTGATTACGATAAAGCATTCAGTTCAGTGGAAACCTCAGCAGCCACGCAGAAATTAAGGATTCAGGGTGGAAATGAGCCTTATGTAAAACTATTGGAAGGTATCTATAACGGCTGCACAGTTACCATAGTGCTTCATAAAGTCACCTATAAAATTTCAATAAGGAAATATGTGAAGCAGGGAGACAGGATATTGCCAATGCTATTCACCGTCTCTTTATACGAGGTATTGTGAGGCTTGGATGGGGAAAACTGGGGAATAAGAGTTAATGAAGAAAAGCTCAGTAATCCGCGGTTCGCTGATAACATTATCTTAATAAGTCACTCTAAGGATGAGCCCAAGAACATGACCAATTATTTATACAGGCAGAGCCGAGCGGTGGATCTTAAATTTATTATGCAGAAAACCAAAATACAGTCTCGGAACAGACCAGCATTTTAAAATTGGCAGTGAGGTGCTGGAAGTGGTACGGCAGTATGTGTGCTTGGGGCAGGTAGTACCACAGATCCGGATCGCGAGAGAAAAAATTAGAAGAATAAGAATTGGGTGGAGCGCATTTGGCACGCTCTCTCAGATCACGAATGGCAGTTAACCAATATCCCAATATCCTTTTATCAATATACCAATATGCCAATACTAATTTACCAATATACCAATATCCCTCAAGAGAACAGTATATAAGAGCTGCATCTCACCGGTACTCTTATTTGAGGTAGGAACGTGGAGGATAACGAAAAGGGTTAAACTAAAATTGAGGTCAACGCAGCGATTTATGGAAAGGGAAAATATAGGTGTAACGGTAAGGGACAAGAAGAGGACATAGTAGGCCAGAGAACAAAGGCAGGTACCATTCGTTAGAAATGGAAATTGCTTTGGGTCTGGCAAGTAATAGAAAGGCCAGATAAGAGATGCTCTTTAAGGTTAATAGACAGGATACCAAGAGGAGCCAAGCGTAGCAGGTTTCGGCAGAAAGCTAGGTAGGCGCATATGATAGAGTATTTTGCGGGAATAAGGTTCCCGTAGCTGGCATTGGACAGGGTTAACTGCAGAGGTATAGGATGGGACGCAGTCAGATTGATGATGACAAAGCGTCCGGTCAGCGATTCCATAGCCATTCGCCTGGCGAGGAACATGCCTATGTGGGCATAACCCGTGTAGGGGCACCGGAAACACGTTATTTTTGGACAGCCGGGCTCATCTCATCTATGACATTCTTGGCCAGTGAAACAAAAGGGGTTCGATTTTAGGCAGACTGAACCATTTGAGTTCTTCGTGGACAATGCGCCGAACGTGCTGGCACTAGGCGCCTTCTCTGCTGCCGAAGGATGGCCAAAAGGCGCTGGGCGCCAGGCTCTGGACGTCTCAGTTGCAATGCCGGGCCCACTGTCGTCGCAGAAGCAGTACGCTATGGGCAGTGCTCTAGTCCCGCAAACAGCCCCGCCTTCACAGCACGCTTGAGGTGGCGAAGTTTCTTCTCCTGCGTCTTGTGGATATCCGTTCGCTTAAGCTGAAGGGCGATGACTTCGATCTACATCCGCGCATTTTGGTTGCTTTGCCGGTTCCCAGAGTGTAGTTCACCTTCCTTTCTCCCGGCAATTACCTATGCGAAAGATGGCCAGAAGATTGAAGCAAAATGCCTATTAGGAGCTCTGGGTGGCCTCATGGTTTTCATACCATGCTCGAGCGGACTCTTTAAGCACAAAGTAAAGTTTCTTGAGCTTTCGTTCTTCGCTACTGCCTTTGTAACGGCGCACTCGATCGAAGGCCTCCGTCAGTGTTCAGCGCCTTCGAAAATATCGCTGTGAAAAGATCTGGGTGTTTGCGCGGTAATTAGAGAACAGGCGCAGGTAGCCTCTTATTGCCACTTGCGCTGGAGACGACGTCCAAAACTGCCCCGCCCATTTTAAAATGGGAGGCGACTCTTCGGGCCTACTGTGGCAAGGTCTTTAGTCAACCAACATGAGATCTTTATGGATGCTGGACGGTGTACGCGTGTCGATGAGCGTGGCGCGTGCCTTCATCAGACCGGACTTTACAGGATGGAGCAGGATTGCTAGGAAACAAGTGTATTTCATTGGTCTCTGAGGCGTCAGCAGGACGGAGAAAATATCTAGTCTTCTCTTCGACTGCATCTATATCGACCCGTAATTCGCCACTACGCCACGCATTATGGTTAACGGTTTATTGTTATGGTTTGAAATTGATTATTTTCAATCTTTTGGGTTCCTACGAGGCTTACACACATGCTCACACAATGCTGTGTAAACTAAAGGGCTCAGTAAAGCAGCAAGTTGGGCTAGTTGGTATCCATCCATCTAAAAACGGCGCTCAGAACAACACGCAAAACACACGGAGAACGGACAGGACAAGAGCGCACTAGTGTTTTTCGACCAAGCTTCAGTTGCTAGTGCGCTCTTGTCCTGTCCGTTGTGCGCTGTTTTTAGATAAACTAAAGGGCACCATTGCAAGGTGAATCTGCTGCAAGCTGCACTTGTTTCCTCCTTTTATTCCAACCAGTTACCAGCGTCTTAACTGATCAGCTCATTTTTAATACATGTGTGCCAATTTATTATTTCGCGCCCATTCTGTATTGAAGTTACATCGTGATTACACAAAGTTATAGAAAAAAACTCTTCAATATTCTGGATAAACTTACGTGTGTCCTATTTCGTGGGCAATGATACGAATGCCGATGTAAGTGTAGGCGACGTCTTCACCAAGTCCTACTCTTGTTCTCAGGCACGCCGATCCAACGAAGGCATAACCTTGAGTATATATCACAAGAAGCAGAAAAAATAGAAAAAAAGAGTTTATTAAATGACGCATTGACATGATCCTGTAAGCTCTTATAGCCCTCTGAAACAGACTTCAGGTTCAACGTGTCACTACTTTCTTCCTTGGACGTTACATGTAAAGACTAAATATGAGTGTAGTTTCTGCTTTCCTTACATCTACACTCACCGTGATAAATTAATGAAACTTAACTTTGGGAAAGAAATATGATTTCTTTGAATCAAATGAATTGCCATAGATTTAATGCTTCACGTTCTTAACCGCACACCTGAGGCAAGGCTGAATATTTAGGCTTCATAAAAAATGGCGCTAAGATTCTTTTTTTTTGTATTACTGCATTTCATAAGCTCCTGTCAGCGGGTTAATGTTTTCACAAAGAACGGCATACCGTGACTGAGCCACATTTTCAAAAGAAAATCCTTCTATAATTTGCCAAAACAAAATTGAGCTTCACCTTGCAGAGTTTGCTCCACTCTATCACCTTGAACAGCCGCCATATCGTACCTGCGAGAACAATAGCATAGCAGAAATTCATTAGAATTTTTTTGAGACAATGTGGTCAATTTTTTCATTCGTTACGCAGCAAAAATCACTCTTATCTATTGACCAAATATCTGACGACATTGCATGACTTGGTATTTCTGTCAATTTAAAGCCTCATTTAAGCAAAGCTAGTATGTGCATGGAGTGAGTCATCCTAGAAAAGGCATCTTCATTCTTCCAGCTCTGCCAACTTTTATGTAATCTAAATTATCGATCGATCACTGTGAGCAAGCACTTTTGAAATTTCCATTTTTGTTTAGGACTACTGGAGAGCTTCCTAACAAATAGGTTACTGCAGTAAGTAGTCCTAGCTGACCTAATTTCATTGTTCAAACGATCGTGCAACGCTTTGAATTGAGCCAAAAGGGTGGTATCCTTAGTTGTAATGAATTTAGCGAACATCCTGTGTTTCTTTTTCGCGAGTCCTAAGACGTGCAGACATCCAAGGTTTGCGAGCATTTTTTGGCCTCCTTACTTCAGTGACAGGAAAACATTCTTGACAGAGGGGTAAAAAAAACGTTTCGAGGTTCTTTTGTGAAATGAACTGCCGGCTATAATTTGACTACTTCTTTTAAGGGGTTGTTTCTCAATGTGCAAGAAAATAGGGAGGTGGTCACCAATGTCTGCCGCGAGGCGTCCCGCAGTAAAAGGTACACTATAATTCATGATGAAAATTTCTATAGTGGAAGATTTAGGAATTGTGCGTGTAGGTCTACTAACGACATTTTGGAAGCCCGCGCATTGCAGTATAGTTCTTTGTGGTGGGCGATATAGTGCTGTAAAGATTTGTCGGGCAGATTGGACTATAAGCATCTCGATATGCTTGTCGTGCACACATTGGTCTGATAAGACCTGGCACGAGTTGTTTTCTTTTTTTAGAAGGGCAGCGCCCCCACCACATTTCAAGTTGCGATTAAGAAAGAATGTCTCGAATCCGGGACTCCGAATAACATCGGTATCGAAGCGATACCATGTTTCAGAAGCATGGTTATGTCAAATGAACAAGCAGGGCTTGTAAAAAGATTAGTCAATTCATATGTCTTACTTAGAGCAGACTGTATGTTCAAATCTAGGATTTGCAAGCATTTACCGCGGTTGTTATTTCTTACATAGCAGTTAAATTCCAATGGTGGGAGGAGTGGCGTCTCTTCCATACAAGTGAAAGAATACTTAGAAACTAATCTAAATTTCACACCTTATCTCTTGAATATGCATAGTCGTTGAATGAATGGTTTTTCCGACTTCAGCGTTGCCTCAAAACAGGCCTTAAAAAGGTTTCTAACGCTTCTTTGAATGATTTAGGTAAAGCAGGGCACAGCAGAGGTCAAGGTCCAGATAAGCGGCAGTTGCATTGTGATATATAGTGATCCCGCTTTTTATATTTCCTGCATTGTTTGTTTCCAATTCTTTGGGGTTAAAAATATTTTGCAACGAGTGCTTGCCGAAGTACAGAGGGCAAAAGACATGCCTAGAACAATCAAACTGTGTGTTCCACCGCTCCCAAAGCCACTGCGACCAAGAAGGTAAAAAATGACGATCAAATTCTATGAGTTTAACTGCACATGTTTACATCAAACCATTTTTAACCAAATATTATCGCTAGTTATCGCGTGTTAAACCTGAAACACGCTCAGAACGAGTTCTATACGAGGTCTGTTAGAAACGTATCCGACCTTTGCCCGTAGAAAAACAACTTGCTTAACTGCAGCGTTCCAAACCTAGTCACCTTCAAAGTAGTCTACTTGGGACTCCACACACTTCTCCCAGCGGTGCTGCCATTTTGGGAAGTATTCCGAAAAGGCCCCTTTCGGAATGGAGTTTAGCTCAGCTGTCGTTGCAGCCATAATGTTCTTCCTTGTCTGAAATCGCGCTCCTTTCAATGGCCTTTTGATTTTCGGAACCAGCCAGAAATCGCAGGGGCCATATCAGGACAGTAAGGAGTCTGTTGATCTACAGGAGTCTGGTTTTTCGCCAAAATAGTCTGAATAAAGTTCGAGGCATGTGCAGGAGCATTGTCGTGATGGATGCGCCACTTTCCTGTTGACCTCAACTCCAGGTTCTTGCGCCGCAAAGCATAACGTAGGCAACAAAGGACATCCCTGTAGCACTCTTTGGTCATTGCTTGACCCTGTGGAGTGCGTACTCGTGGTCTGCCACACATAGGGTGTCAAAGGAAGCAGTCAGCATCACTTTCACATTGCTGCGCACTTGGCGGGCCTTCAGAAGTCTTGGTGACGTGGAATGCTTCCGCTGTGACGACTGGGATCTGGTTTCCGGGTCGTACCTGTACACCCAAGACTCGTCACCAGTTATTACGATGTTGATGAAGTCGGGGTCACTGTTTGCGGAATCCAGCATGTCCTGTGAGACTTCAACATGAAGCTGCTTTTGCTCCACCGTGAGCAGCTTCGGCATGAATTTAGCCGCAACTCTCTCCATGGACAAATCTTCGGTGATAATGGAATGTGCAGAAAAATTGGTCATGTGTACCTCTTCCTCAATTTCTCGGATAGTCACGCGACGGTCCCGCATCACCACAGCGTTCAGTTCGGCAATGACCTGGTCATTTCGGCATGTTGTTGGCCGTTTGGAGCGTGGCTCGCTCTCCACCGATGTGCGGCCACCTTTAAATCAATTGTACCACTGCTTAATCTGTGTGCTGCTCCTAGCATCGTCACCGAAAGCCGTCTGAATATTCCGAATGGTTTCCACTTGGCTATCGCCAAGTTTATGGCAAAATTTGATGCAGTAGCGCTGCTCCTGTCACTCCGCCATTTTCCTTGCAATAAAAAACCGACGGGACCACTGCGCACCGCCTCACTCAAATGCTGCGTCCCAGCGACTGACGCTATCAGCAGGCGGGAAAAAATTCGTGCATGCGCAAGAAGGTGAAAGGTCACGTGATGCAAGCGCGCTTGTTTCATATCCGTCAGGTGTTCGCAAAAAAAAAATAAAGTCGGATACTTTTCTAACAGACCTCGTACATGCGTTTTGCCCTCTATACTTAGGCAAGCGGCAGTCGGTAGCCTTTCCTTCCCGTCCATATTTCTCCAGCCGAGCTGCAGCATATGATACTCAGATGCACTCTTAGATCCTGCAGGGCTCTCTTTAAAACACTGCACATCTGCGCGTGATTGCCATTTCTGCATGGTAATCCCTTCACTGACACGCTGCAACCCCCCCCCCCCCCTCTCTCCCTCTCATACACAAAATTGCAGAGGTACGCTTCATTTCCCGAATGCCAATTACATTCAGAGGCCAATATAGATATCCCGTTCCGTGATTTTTCCAACTCGAGGTTTGAGGACTCCTCAGCCAGAGGTAGTTGCAGATTGCTTGAAAGTGTCAAGGATCCATGCGTACATCTGTAGACAATATTCGAACAGAAAGTTTCAACCTTCACCGAACATCGAGTTGGATTTATCCCCAAAAGACCGCTTCATTCGTGCGTTTTACATACCCTGTGATGAAGAATATTATGTCATATTTTTTATAATCCTTCGGATTTTCATCAGTGAAGTTAACCAAGGCATAAAGAGAGTCCAGGCCATTGATCACGTTGTGCCCTGGCCAAACGAACTTGTGGTACTTCTCTTTCTGACTCTGAGATGAAAAAAAAGTGGATTGTCAAATAGGAAACACTCTCTCAATGATTCGCCTAGTTTAAAAGCAATAATATTTTAAATTATGTAATTAGAAAATTTAGAAAAAGCTGAGCTCACCTTTGTAATTTTTACACTACGGAATATTAACCTGATTGCTGGCCGGGATACCGTGCGATAGCGAAGGTTGATCTGAAAAACAAACAATACTCTCAGCGTGTGAAGCATTACTTCGTTTCCTTATGTTTACGAGTGTTATTTTACGAAACGTTCGCACGTTATGTCTAGACGTAACAAAGGCGTTACTTACACAGTTGAATTCAATCACTAGGTAACGCATCATTTTCCTTTTGCTCTTGAAGCCGGCACGAAACTTAGCGTCCACAACCACTTTTACTTCAGGGTATATGATCGGAATATCGTATACACCTAAAATTGGAAATAGGCGTGATTCTCAGCACAAGATGTCATAAAAACGAGCGGGATAGAATTTTAGCTAGAATTGAGTATTTTCATAGATGCTGATGTACGATCGCTTACTTCCTGCCCTTTCTGAAGGCGCTGCTTTTGGTTGCTGGATGGCTTCCCCTGGGAAAAAAAGGAGAAGCTGAATTATAACCATTTTTCGACAGAACGATCAAACCACCTTCCAGCTACCCGAGCTCCCCCAGAAGGTGTATCTTTCTGGAATTATTCTAGGTGCCTACTCTCCCGTATTGATTCTTACGAAATGTGTCAGTTTTCTGAAGTGATTATATTATATGCAATTTGCTCATACGATTATTTAGGATGTATTTAGTCGTGAGCATGATTGTGAAAGCATAACACCAGCCAGGCCTCATTGACTAAAGCCTACGGCCTTGACTTCAGTAAACAAGGCCTTCAGTGCAAATTTTAGAATGTACTGTACAGATAGCCATTTCTTGTTTTGCTCAACATTAGATAACGTATCTCGGATGTACACGCACTCAACTCGTATTGACTGCTTGTACATTCCGGGGACATGAAAGGGTATTCGGCGCGTTCAGAAGCTTTGGCGCGTGGAGAAGCTGGGGTCCTCTATGATGTTCACTTTACAACATACGCTATCTACTGCTGCCATGGGCACAGAGAGATTCTCAGTGAATCGTGCGCCGTCTCTACGTCCATACCCCACACCATGGCTTTGGTTCTTGTTTCTTTAGCTAATCAGCAGGATGGGTATCACGCGATTGAAAAAAAATTTCGATTTGCTTCTGCTATGAACCAAAGCATACCTTCTCGACATGTCCCACTGATTCAACTATCTCTCACTTGCGTGCCAGCCAACAAAAACGGGGCAAAATTTCGAGCCATTTCCGTGCCGAAGTACCGTGCTGAAAGCGAGCCCCTACTCTTGCCTTCGCGTTGCCGGGTTTAAAATCAAGAGCAATATAGGTTGCTGGAAAACAGCACATTTCCTGTTCCAATTTGGTATACCACTGCGCGCGGTAGTGAGAGTAAAGCAGTCTTACCAAGTACTGTTGGTGTATCAGACGACTCCTTCTCAATAGGTTCCAAAAGGTGAGCGTAATGACCTTCACTGGAACGCCCCATCTCCTCCATTGGCCTAATCTTCAAGTTCGGTCCAACCACGCCTTCCTTAACACGAAAAGAATTTTGAAGAGAGCAGAGCGTAAAAAAAACAAAACGCCTGGACTTGGCCGCAATCTTTCAGTAAACACGTGTCACATGAGTGGAAGTAACGCTTCTGCTGCGCGCCTCTTTCAAAAATGAAATCAAAATGAAATCGAAATGACAGTATATTACTCATTCGATTTGATCATAACGGGAAAGCACTGAAGCTGTGCGCAAGAAACAATTTTCAAAGCGCCCTAAGCACCACGAGAAACGGTATCCCTATGAACACATCAAGCTGATCCTCAAGTAACTTTGATTTCCGTTTCGTTCGTTTCGCTGTATAAACCAAATAACCACTTTCTCTTGCTTTATGCATGATTTTATTATTGCTTGAATTCACATGGATATAAGTATATATACTTTCTGTCAGGCCGGAACAAACACCTCCCTTTTGTAAGAAAGTCCGTTACGATTCCTTTCAACTAATGTAATCGTTAATGTGGCCTCCATATTGATACTTCTTTTGGGCAGAATAGTACGTACACGCCTTTGCTGTTGTACACAAAGGCAGGTTTCTAATGTCTCTTGATACGCAAAAGGCAAAAGTACCTGTGTGACGGCTTAGGTATTGGAGTGTTGTTCGCCGATTTTTGAAATTGCACTAGAAGTAGTGGCCTCCCAATGCGGAGAACCACGAGAGCATATGTTGCGTCTAAGCATTCTGACACCATCAGAATTTCCATTTCTTCTCCAACTATTCTAAATATACATTCAGAGCTTCTTCCTTCGTATTGATGCGACATGAAAGTAAGCGTTCATATATCCGTCATCTTTCCACAAGTTCGCTGCAGGAAAAAAGCTTGTTTTCTACCACCCGTTACAACTGTTTTCAACCAGATTCGGCATAGGGTCACAGAAAATTTGTGTAGCCTGCCGATGTACATAAACCTCTGCCCCTGCCTTACACGAACGTGTTTCTTTTCGTGATATCAGCTCTGCCCATCACTAGACCACCAATTTCAGTTTACTCTGGGGTTGACGGCTCAAGCTTCACTCCACTTGCTCTGAAATGGCTGAAGTTTTGCTTCCATTTTTCTCCACTGGGGCACATCGAGGGAGTGAATCGTCCACGCTTTCGTGAAGTGCCTAAAAAGCAGCCAGTTTTCGTTTCGGTTTCTTTGACCAAGTAAACACGATCGCAGATTTCTCATCAGACTTTGCTTCTTTCAGCATTGGATCAATGGCTATAATTTAGACACAGAAAAGGTAGATTACAATTAGCCATCGTTGATTTGGCCAGAGGTCAGAATGCCTACAAGGATGCACTGCATTGCTTTTCTGCAGTGTTCCTGTTTTCCTCTCGAGGTTATATGCAAAGTAATGGATAAAATTACGAGAAGGTTAGTTACTGCAGTCAGCACGAACATTTTGTCATTTCTTCAGCTGGCCGAATCATTGCCACTCTCAATGCATACCACAGAAAACGCAGAGGTCACTTACAACTTTCCACGAGCCGTCTTCTTCGGAAACCATGACTGACGCAAAATGTTTTTCGTCGTGGTACAAGTCCTCTTCTAAGGCGTCCACATTAAACTAGGACAACATAATTGTGATAAAAAATAAGGTTAAGAATAGTAAAGCATGGTCAATGTTATTTTTTTTTCACAAAATGCACGGTGCTAACGTTCTACACAATTACTTGATGTAAAGTGATTTATTCACCATGGAACCAAAACTCCTACATCCCTCTCAATGTAAACTGTGCCATTTTAAACCCGTAGATATTAGTGTTATCACATTTTCTTAGGTATAGCTTTCTCAGTACATTTTTCTGCGCTGCAAATAGAATGTTCATATACTTTCATTTCTAATTTTGTTAATCCCACCTGAAAAATAAAGATTTATTTTCCACACATCCAGCTCCGACTTTCTTCTGCAGTAGTGACGGTCAGATGCTGCGGAGCACATTGAAGGCGGCTATTTGCTTACTGCTCGCAATATTACTACAATAATGAACTGTATCGGATTTCCGAATTTTGTAATCGCTAGTTTAGTGAAGGTTTCAATTTACAAGCCCAAAGCACCACACTTGATTGGAGTTCAATCTGTGTGGAAATCACCGGCATCAGGGAAAAAAAGACTCTTGCGTTTGCAGCTGTAAACAAACCGGTTGTAAGCAAAATGAATGCTGGGCAACCAAAACGTTATAGCTATTTGAACATGGCAGGGATGCTGTTCTTTGTGATAGTGTATTAAATCATTAACAAAAGACAACATTATGCACCGAAATTTCACTTTCCTATGTATCGAACAATTCTGCAATTTAGTTTTCTCAATGCAGAGGTGGGGAATGTTTATGGGTGACTGTAGAGAAATGAACGCGCATTATAATGCACGGTGTATAATACATAGAGTATCTGTACTTAGGTCCAGAAGTCTTTCTACGTAACGTACAGCGTTTTATTTTCATGGTTTTCTTAAATTACGATTCAAATTTGACAGCCATCTTTACAGTCCTTGTCAAGGGTCGCCACTGCGCTAGCTGTCTTCGCCACACGCTCAGTTCTATGCCCCACCGACATCGCGAACCCTTCGACACGCTCAGACTTCTAAGGCTGTCAAACATCTCGAGCTTGATGACAACCTATAGCGCTTCATTACTTGCTGCCAGCCGCGAGAGCACAGGAATCCGCTAATCTTCACGCTCATCAGCTTATAAGTCCCGCAGCATACTGTATATGGGCTAGTCATCGTTCTTCAATACGTTCAGGGTGTTATTCAGTACCCTTTTTTTATTTTAAGAGTGAAATGCTTTCAACTCCCATATATTCTCCACATAATCCGGCTGACATAGTCCGGGAACTGTAGCTAGCCTATAGCCGAACATGTCGCCGAACCTGAAGCGATCTTAAAGAATCTGCGTTAATAGCGTGCCATGAGAGGAAGCATGCGGTGCGAGCATTAGAATCCTCTGCTGAGAAGGTGAAGATCAGGTCTTTCTGATTCAGATCTATTTCATCCAGAATCTTTAATAGACCGGGCGTCCATAATAAAACTGAAGGAGGCGGTAAAGGGTGTCTCAGAAGGCGTACATTCTTGTGCCCATGCGATGCCGCGAATATTATGGTTGTGTTTGGCTACACGCCGGTGCTGTTGACTTATAAGCGCATGCGTCTCTGCTTTGCTCTGCGCTGCCACGAGGTTGACGGCAGAAATGGTGCTTACTGGGGTGGGAGACGTGGAATTACATGGCCATGACCCATTTCATGAATGCGGCCTGCACCATCTGTAACTAATACTAGACAGTGGTATGTAACAGTGCAAAATTATTCCATGTTTTCATCCACGTTTAAAGACAAAAGAGGCTGCAATTTTAGACAACCATTTAATTGCGTCACACATCTCATGTCATTCTCGGCTATCGTGCAGTGCTCAGCGCGCACACAAGCAAGCAGACTCAACACTTACAGCAACGAGGAAGAAGGGGATGCTACGAGAGCTGCCCCTCAACGCATTAAGTTCCCTCTTACCCCAATGCCTCCTCCCCCAACCTTACTTTAAGCTTCTTGATACCACCCTCCCCACCACTCGCTCTACGGTACGTTTGCGCTGTGGAAATGGTCACCACTGAATTATCGCATTGTGCTGCTTTCCTTCGCTTTTTCGACACCTCACAATCTTCCTATCTTCTTCAACATCTTTACATTGCCCTTCCCATCCTTCGCTGTCTTTCACAAGCGCAAGCGGAGCCCTCTGCGCACACGATGAAATCGCCCAACATCTCGGCTCTTAAGGGGGCCCATACTAGCTAAAGCCAGTAGAAGACAGAGCTGGTATACTCAACTACAGTTTGATTACTCAAGTGCTTGTTTCTTAGAGGCCTCTAGCATTAAAATATGTTTCATCATTCAATCGGTTTATTCCCTTCGTCAAATTTCGATACGCTTTGCCATTATGGCTCGGATTTGTTCATTGACTTTCGTGATTGCTACAAACTAAAGGATTAGAACGCCGGCTCCTCGAACAAGTTTACAAATTTTGAAACTTTTATCACTTATTCAAAACAATACTTCCCCGCAGCAAAATAAACTCAATACATAAACCGTTGAACAAGCACATACCTACTAGCTATATAACTTTCTGGCGCCGTCTTGTAGAAATCTGTAAACCTTCTATTCTCTCCTCTAGGCCTTCTAATTTTTGGTCTGAACACGAGCAATAAACGCTCTTAACCACAATGGACTAATAATCAAGACATCCGAATGATGCTTGCTGCGGCAAAATTTGATTTAACTAGAGGCTGATAACTGCGAAATTTTGCGGCACTTACGTAAGTATGCCGCGGCACGCCTTGCCAGTCCTCTATTAATACAAAATCGTCGGGCAGTACAGCGCTTTTCTTGAGGTTGAGAGTAATTTTGTCGTTTACTCTTAGCACCCTTGTACCGAGGTCATCCCGAACATCGAAGAGCTGCGGGTACACGACGGCCGCATGTTCTGGCACTGTGAAATAGGCATGTAATGAAAACAACATTTTAAATAATTCGATCGGCAGGCCGGATATTGCTGTTCAACTAGATCTATACAAAATGGTAAGGCAATATATGCCTCACGTTTCCATGATACCTTTACAATGACATTTTATTACTAACGGCGTTAAGCCCAACTGTACGGTCCGTGATCAGCGTGAATTCGTCCAGGCAATAATTAACGCAAGTATGAGTAACTTGTTCACGCGACAACATTGTGAGAAGGCTAAAATGAGTGCTTTATGGTCTGAGAAATTATTCCGCTTGAACTTGTGCATCTTATAACGTAGTGCGTTCGTGAGCGAGCTTGCAAGCGCTGGCCTCCCGCTTAAGGACAACGTACAAAGCACAATGTGTTTCTCGAAAAGTGGTGCACTAAATAGACGTTAACAGGAAAACGTCTATTTAGCGCACAACTTCTCAAAAAAGAACATGTACCAACTAGCCCATCAGAAAGTCTTGTATAACACGCAATGTGCCGCCTCGGTTTCGGCTGCGTCCCCGAGCCTTCTCGTAATGTAACCGATCCGCCACGTCACCACTCGTAGCCTCAACACTGGGGCGGCTGCTGGTAAGCAGGCGCGCACGCACAGCTGGTTAGCATGCTTGTGGAAACCGGATCAAACAATCAAAGGAAAGCGAGCGCTTGTAGGGAAAACTCATGCGCGGACATGGAGACCCGCCTTTCGCGCACCTCCAAGTAATTTCTAACTAATTTCTGACGAAGTTTCTGAGAAAGCTTTATAGCTTTCCTTTGTAGCCGTATGGCTGCGCTCGGGTGGATGCCAATGAGTAATTACTCCCTTATTACTTGAAACATTGTGTAAAAACTTGCATTGTTTTTTGACAGGCAAACCTCACTCGGTCGAAAAAGAGAGGGCGAAAATTGCTGCAGCCGCAGACATCGATGGTGGCAGCAGCTCATCAGAAGGGACGGGAACATTGAGTGTACGTATTTACTTCAGTACTCGTTGTCATTAATGTTCTCGTACACAGCTGAATTTCATGCACTGTGACTTACTGGAAGCAGGTAATCCACAGTATGAGCCCTGCTGTTTGATTTTTATTGCTTGTTAATATCCTCTTTTCTTGGTCGGCTTATATTTGTACTATCGGGGACGAAAGTGGTATACTCCACGTGGCAGGGGCCTGAGCAACGGAAAACTGCGGCATTTTGGCGAGCTAAAGTGCAAACATTGAAACAAGACAAGCGACATCACTGCTAATAACAAAGGTCACACATTGGCTGTCTCAATGCTAGATGCTGCCTGTAGATGCCGTTGCAACGCAGTTTTCCGTTGCTTTGGCACCCGCCGCGTGGAGTATACCACTTTTGTCCCCGATAGTGCTTACATGTCTGATACCGCAGGCAAAAAACCATGATACCGCAGGCAAAAAACATCCTGCATGTACGCCCATCGTCGCAAGTCTATGGAACGTGACTTTGGCAATGAAGTTAAATTACTTTGCATCCAGGACAGATTGCTTCTTGTTTAAGTGATGCAGTGTGTAATTCACACACTTAGAATTAGGTGGCACATATTTATTCCAGGCTGCAGCAAAATGCAGTGATGAATTTAAGCTTATTCATTAAGTTTCATTCTGGGTGTACATGTGCTTTACAGTAGTCATGTGCACCAATTTCTTTCGCATAATTACTGGGTGCTAGCTTTCTGTGGCATCGCAGAGTACATTAGTTTTTTGCATAGCGCAAAGAAAGTTTCCACGCAGTTCTGTCACACAAATTTAGAACAACTGCAGCAAGGTCATAGCTTTTGCGATGCACTGAGAAGCTACAAATTACTAATTAATTAATTAGGAGGCATCTCATTTGCTTGGTACAGCTGACACATAGCTAGTAATTAACATTTCTTGTACAGGTGCATACCTGCCACAGCAGCTCAGTGGGTTTTGCATCTCAAGGTCACGGGTTCAGTCCCAACCACGGCAGCTGTATTTCGATTGGAGTGAAATACAAAAACACCCGTGTATATGCTGTACGATGTCAGCACACTTTAAAAAACCGCAGGTGGTCTAAATTAATTTAGAGTACTCCACTACAGTGTCCGTTTAGCCCGAGTCGCTTCAGGATGTTAAAGGTGCACTGAAGAGGAATCTGAACTCGTCTTTTTGCCGCGGGAACTCGATGTACACGTTCTGAGCATTCTTAGAAACTTTGATTTATGGCCCTGTGTGGCCGATTTCCGTAATTAAATCGAATTAATGTCCGGCTCTCGCCCTTCTTTTTTTCGAATTCTCCCTCGTACGGTGGGCGGAGTTGACCAACGCGTAGAGTGCCTTTCAGCCAGCTCCGTGGAGGCTTTGCTTTCACTTTATTTTGTTTTTTGGGTTTCCGTGAATAAATAGTTTCATTGGCAGATAATATAGCCGCAAAATAAGCCTGCAGAAATAAAAATACGCGTGGACTATTAGCTGCTACGGGCTACTACGTATTACTCCGCCGATGGCAGAGCGGCAAGCTGCCACGGGACTGGGTGAAAGGCATTCCACGCGTTGGTCGACTCCGCCCACCATATGCGGGGAATTTTTTAAAAAATGCGGGAGCCGGACGGCAAATCGATTTAAATAGGGAAATCGGCCACACAGGGCAATAAGTCGAAGTTTCTAAGAATGCTCGGAACGTGCAGATCGTGCAGATTACGGGGGCCTTAATTAATGAGGCACGACTATGCTGTAAAGTGCATAATCAGTGAAGGGCTCTTGGTGAAGTGCAGTGCAGTGAAGTGTAGCTCTTGGGTGCCCGTTCCTGGCTTGCTTGGCGACGGTGGTGTAATCGGCAGAGCTATAGCAAAGAGAAGAGCACGGCGAAGGATGGGAGTTAGGGCAATAACGAAGGGAGAGCAAGAATGAAAAGGCAGAGGAGGGGTGGCGTTGGAAGAGAGGAAGGCAGAAGCTCAAGGTGGAAAGTGGAGGAGGAAGGTACGAAGGGGGCAGGCGAGAGGAGTCGCACTCAGTTTCCGCCAGCTGTTGCTTAATGACTTCCTAAATGCGTTTACAGATTGCTGTCATGCTTGGAATGTGCACCACAGCAACCTATGCATAACTGGCTGCGATGGATGTGGTAGCTGGATCTCTGTGTCGAAGATTAGTGCTCCATGGAAACTCAAAGGTGCACTGAAGAGGGATCTGAACTCATGTTTTTACCGCTGGAACTCGATCTACACGTTCCGAGCGTTCTTGGAAACTTCGAATTATTGCCATGTGCGGCCGATTTCCCTACTTTAAATCGGATTAACGTCCGGCTCCCGCCTTTTTTTTTTTAATTCCCCGCAAATGGTGGGAGGAGTCAACCAACCTATCAGCCTGTCCTGTGGCGGCTTGCCGCTCTGCCATCGGCGCAGGGATACGAAGTGATTGGTGAGAGCAGAGAGTCCACGCGTGTTTTTATTTCCGTTAGCCTAATTTGCAGCTATGTAGCCTCTGACTACGTCTGTTTATTCATGGAAACCTAGAAGAAACAAAATAAAAGTGAAAGCAAAGTCACCACGCGACTGCCTGAAAGGCACTCCACGCGTTGGTCTACTCCTCCTACCATATGCGGGGAATTAAAAAAAAAGGCGAGAGCCGGATGTTAATCTGATTTAATTAGGAAAATCGGCTGCACAGGGCAATAAGTCGAAGTTTCCAAGAATGCTTGGAACGCGTAGATCGAGTTCTCGCGCCAAAAAGACGAGTTCAGATTCCTCTTCAGTGCGCCTTTAAAGCCATTTCACACTTAGTGTGCAATGTTATGGAATCTGGACAAATAGTGCACCCACAAAAGAATATTGCTGCGAAGCTTTGTTCAGGCTCAGAGCTGCTGGCACGTGGCTTTTATCACTTTCCGATGCAAGATGGGAGAACATTTATCTCGAATGACCTCAGATACGCACAACTGCTTTTATGTGGTTCCAGACCGTTATCGTTGCCTTTCGCACCGTATCTCGAAAGGTATGCCAACTGGATATCACTCTACTACATATTGCTCCCAATTCTCGAAGTCTCGGTGAAGGGCAGGACGAAAATGGGGTAAAAGGTCAAATGAAGTGCGAAGTGTTGCCAGCCACGATACTTCAGTTGAGGTTCAATGAAAGATGTCTGGCTGTACAGTGGACATGTGATGAACTACTTTTGAGGCCGAGGTGTAACAAGCAGGAAAAGGCGTGCTAGTTTTGACAGCATTGCAGGCTATGTATGAAACAGATTGTAATGAGAGTGCTTGATAGGTGGCAGTAAGTGTAGAGAAATAATTTGACCAGATTTCCTCTTTCATTAAAAGAGTATAGACACCAAATTTTTTCCTTGCATGTTTTATTCTTTCAAATGATGTGCTCGACATTAAAATACATAGATAACCCCAAGATATCTGCCTACAGCCAATCAATAATTTATAAGTGAATTTCTTCTTGTTGCTGTTTCAGTTTCGGTTTCATCAGCCGAACTATGGCTATGACATGTAGATGGTGCTTAGTCATGTGAGGCATGAAAAAAATGGCAGTATAACTGCTGATACTTCGTTTATTGTCATTCCAGCTCTTGAAACAGGCTGGCGGTAGTGTTTTAGTGAATGAGAACTACATGTCAGCGATTATATTGCAGCTTTTTTGTGCCTCATGTTACGTAAACATCAACTACGTGTCACAGCCAGTGTTTGGTAGATGAAACCGAAACAGCATCAAGAAATTAAATTATAAATTATTTAGTGGTTGTTGGCAGATACCACATGTTAAACCATGTGTTATTTTTTTAATGGATCATCTGAGATAAGAAAACATTGGAGTAAAATTATGTGTCAATGGTACTTTAAGACTGATTGGATTATCGTTGTGAGCAGTGCCTACACGTGTAAGATTTCCTGCGTGATTTGCCTCAACTGGACTCTTGCACTGATTGAACTACATCGTAATGAAATGTGCACCTGCAGGCGAATATTTATGAAATGCAGTATTAACCAAAAAAAATTAATATCAGTGCCACTTTGGCATGCAGCCTGGAAAAGACTTATGTAGCCTGTACTCTCACCTTACAGATTACACAGTCTAAAGTAGGATACAACTTAAAAAAACGCCGCGGTTTGTGGTGTCCTGTATTACTCCACTAGCCAATTGCAACTGTAAACGAAATCAGCTTTTTAATGTTTGACTATGTCACGTTGTAGTGACGGCAGTCGAGCGGTCAGGAAGACACCAACCAGTCTTGGAAACGAAGCTCTTTATTTGGGCTGACTTGCGCCCGCAAAAGAACTGAATCACTCGGCGGCGGCGTAAGCAACAAACGTGCCCTCTCAATCGTCGAACTACGAATGTCCGCCACTCGCGGCATCGTTCAATTTAAAGCCGGCAAAGAAACTTCCAGATAGCAGGACAAGATCATCTACAGTAATCTGGAAAAACCTAGATGCTGCCTTTCATGGCTGCGATCAATCGAGATTAGACTGGTCCCTTCTCGCGTCACGAACAAAAATGATAACAGCCCTTTCCTGCAGCCTTGAGCGTGAACGAACGAACACTACAATGATACGTGGCAATATCAAACAATCCATGTATCAGAATTCTAGAGCTCATAGTGCTCTCTCTTGTAATAAGCTTCTTGTTTACGTTACAAGAAACGTTAAACCAGCGGACTACTTTTTTGTCGTGGAGGAATTCTGTGCGCGGAGGCTGAATGTGGGCGGAGCTTCACTGCAGACTTGTTGTATACGACTATTCCGATAACTAAAAAAATGGCACTGAGCAAAGAGAAATGAAATTTTTTAGGCAGAGTCACATTCCATAAACTGTTGATGGCATCTGTGTACTTCATGCGGCATATTTGAGTAAGACACTCAAGGCTCAAGCTCGTCTTTTGTCATCTGTGGTGTTCAGCATTGCTTTGATTTTTAGAAAAGCTGAAAAAGCAGTGTTGCTTCAGTGTAATGTAACAGTGACAACTTGCACTGGTGAATGCAAACTGTTGCGCTTGCTGTGTGGCATCTGTCAGTTGGGATGCGCAGTTATCTTGTGCCACTGTAAAGGTCGGCCTGTATTGATAGACTACTGCGTTCTAGTTTCAGAGATGCTACTTTCAGTGATAATGGAGCATCTGTATACTAGAAATGAAGGTGAAAAAAATGAAATACAGGTGTCACCAGCTCCAACCATTTTTGTGAGCTAATTACGGTGTTCCGAGAGAGTTCGTTTCTACGCAGGTCCCTGTGATTAGGCTAACCACACTGCACTGAGTTGGTGCGTCGTTTCGTTTGTTCTCATTCTATCTGCACTGAGTGCATGAAGTAATGGAAGAAATACACTGCCGTTCACTTACAACCGGTGGTCAGTGGATTCTTCTTAACCCTGATGTCGTGAGTTTGCATCGAGGAGCAGGAAAATATTTGAATACAATTTTCTCACATCTAATGTACCGTATTTTCAGTATATATGAGTTGCACCCCTCTGAAAAGGTAGCTTTAAAAAAAAAAAAAAATCCGGGGGCACTTTGTTGACCTGAATTGCGGTGAGGCGGAAGCCTTAAGCGCGGTGTTGCTGCTTGTGTCACTGATGTGTGGTTAAGATGTTAAGCTTCGCCTCTTGTGAGTGGAACGCGACAGCGTCTTGCAACGCTCCCAGGGAGTCCACAGAATGCCATCGCCCGTTCCGCCTTGCTCCATGGTAAATTGGTTTTTGAGGAAAGGAAATGTATCTGTCTCGCATATCTGGGTGGCATATCTGGGTGGACACCTGATATCTCTATGGACGCCTGAACTGCAGTAACAGGAAAGGAGGAAGATGGGAGTAAACAAAGACACTGTATTCACTAGATGTGCCTTTGTTTATTTCAAGCCATCGAGCTGGCATGGCAGAGTTGTTAGCGTGCTTGTCTCGCACTCCGGAGACCCTGGTTTGATTCCCCAACTCGACCAATTTCCTACTTGGTTTTATTTATTTTTCTGGTCTGACTAGAAAGGTTAATTAGGCTAATTGGTTAATTAACTAAACTCAGTCCCACTTGGAGCATCACTATATGATCCATTTAATTGGTTGCATGGTTACTAGCCAAAGTACAATTGGCCCCGTTTGAAATTCGCGTACTGTGACGTCAAGACCGTTTTGACCAATTGAAAAGCGTGACACTTCTGTCGACAACTGCTGTGTGCAACGATGAGGCATTAAAGGCTTCTGCCTTAAAAATCATGCATAAATCACATCTGTGTGTAGGACACACCTGTTCATTCGGTAAGCGCTATAACAATACAGTCGAACCCCGCAATAACGAAACCGCCGTGGAATGAAAACCTTTTCGTTGTTGTGAGAATTTCGCTGTTGCGAAAATGGACCAATAAGCACACCCATTACCTTCCAGAACCAAAATTTAATGAAAAAAGTCGCTTATTTTGCTCTTATTGACATTGCTGTGCAGGAGCTTGACGACTCTGGCTTCGCAGCTTGATAAGCTATGCATAGCTTCGTCGTCGTCGTGGTCGCTGAGAAAAGCACGGATAACATCGAAAGCATCAAGCACATCATGCGAGCTTACTTGCGTAACTTTCCTGCATCCAGGACGATGCTGCTTCAGCGTCGACGCGCGCACACTCCCCTGACAACACTTTGGCGACGATGCAGTGCCGCGCTTTAAATCGACTTAGCCATCCGGCGCTCGCCTTAAAGTTGTCGTGCCCCAGAATGCACGCGAAGTGCAGAATGGGCCCGACTTGTCGGATGAGTGTGCTGCTGCAGTTTTGCCCATTCTATATTCCCGACTGGCTGATGTGACGAAAAAATGTTGCAGATCACTGCCTCAAACTTTCGTTAATGCGGGACTGCTTTTTAAAAACCCTTCGCTGTTTAGAGGGGACAAATGAATTGAACCCTATGGGAGTTCGCCGGGGGCGCCACAATTTTTCGTTGCCGCGAGAATTTCGTGCTTGAGGGCTTTCGTTATTGAGGGGTTCAACTGTACTCTTTCATTGGAGAGTGAGCTGAAAATATGCGTTATAGAACCAGTAGTAGCGCAGCTTGTTTTTGAAAAATTGTTTTCTCTCACCCCAGCGAACGCTCAAACATTTGCCTTTTTGTAACTATCCTGTTAGTTTTTAGGGTGCAGGCTCTTAACAGCTACGTCGTGGGTCACCAATGGTATTGTCATTTATTCATGCTTACGGCCACGAGTACTGGGTCACATGCTGAAGCTATGAGCCAGATTTTATTGTAAGCCTAAGAAAGAGGACCTCACAATGAAATCTGTCCTATGGCTTTTTCGTGTCACCCAGTAGTCATGTCCACACAGCATGAATAAATTACAATACCCACCAGTGAACGTGTTAAGCGCCTGTTCGTGGGTTTAGTGGTGTGCCTTGGCGTAACCGAGCTACCGAAGAGCACAGCAGATGATGAAAGAGAGCGAACACAGAGTGCAGCAAAGGATGAAAGACTGCAATAGTGAAGAGAGCGCAAGGAGGAAGCGAAGGAGTGGGGTACAGCGGAAGCGGGAAGAGGAAAGCAAAGTGCCACACGAGACAGGCTTCATGAAACGGGCTTCGCTATACAACCCACTAAGAGATGAAGCAGGAGTAGCATGTCGAGCGCCATCATCCGTTCATGCAAAGACAGGCTCAGCAGCAGCGGATGACTGTGTGCGCTGCCCAAGCCAAAACTCAGAGCCACCTCTCTTCGACAATGCGTGTTCCGTCCGCATTTATCTACCATTCAAATACCACTGCAAAAATCGCAATATATACTCGTGATATATATATATATATATATATATATATATATATATATATATATATATATATATATATATATATATATATATATATATATATATATACTGGAATCTACGGTATTTTAGATGCGAGAAAATTGTATTCAAATATTTCCCTGCTCCTCGATTCAAACCCACAACATCAAGGTGAAAAAAACTGTGCCCACTGGTTGTAAATCAATGGCAGTGTATTTCTTCCATTACTTCATTCAATCGTGGGTCAGTTTTTTGCTGGTTGCATCGACCAGAGTGCTTTTGTGGCTTTGCGTAAGTTCTGGATCATTTTTTTTGCTTGCGTCAAACTACCTCCCTGAGGCCTAGTTCCCATTCCCGAGTGCATTTTCAACAGCACGCAACTTTGAATATTGCGTTGTAGCTCCTTCATCTTGCAGGCGGCATCATTGGTGCCGTATTGCGCAAGGCGCCTTGCAACCACCCATGAAGCACACAGTGACAAACGGATGTGGCACTGAAGTCGAAACTTTCCAGAACTTGACTGGAGTCCTGAATGCAGCAATCGCCACATTTCTGTCTGTCCATTGAAAGAAAATGCCATTCTGCCACTAAGATTTAAATACCTCGATTTTTCTTCTTTTACTAATTGCCGTTATTTACAAGCATGTTTACTGGGCATGGCAAATGATGATGCGAGGTGGCGCATCGTTTTTGCTGTATATAAGTCACTCTGCTGTATAAGGCGCATCGACGAAAAATAAAGATAGAAAAAGATGTGACTCTACAACAGAAATCACGGTATGTCTTTTCCTACCACACAGACATGAATATAGCCAGAAAGAGCCACAGAATTTATTTTTACTGAAAACAATACTTGGATGGAGCTGTTCTCAGCGTGCTTAACTTTTTGTGCTGCTGCTGTTGCTTCTGCACAACTTTTTAGTTGTTTAAATTCTTGTTTTCAGGACGAGCCGTGCTGCAGGAGTGCAGGACAGCTGAAGCGACTTCGCGACAAGAATTCTGCTTTGAAAATGGAAGTTGCAAGTTTAAAGAGGCAGCTGGAAGTGACCGAAAAGGCAGCTGGTAAGTTGTTTTTCTTTACGATTTTGCTTTCAGTGTGCTCTAAATGAGTAGGCCTTGCAAGGAAAGGGGGGGTGGGGGTGGGGGGCTAATATGATGTTAAGGAGCTCTCTTTGTTGACTGTTTGTGCGAGCTTCATGCAGCTGCAGAGCAAGCTTGTGCTCTCTTCCAACACATCAAAACATGCTTACTTCATCGTAGCATTGTTCTTTTATCTGTGCTGACATCGCAAAAAGTCCAGCATAGCTGATGC
The DNA here is from genome assembly GCF_055824585.1 of Amblyomma mixtum. NCBI lineage: Eukaryota > Metazoa > Arthropoda > Arachnida > Ixodida > Ixodidae > Amblyomma > Amblyomma mixtum. Next base: position 27,551,920 of record NC_143020.1, on the reverse strand, counting down.
TTCCAAACCATCAGTGCGTGCTACTTTCCTGAGCCATTCAATATACATACATAACAGCCGGCAGAGGTCTTCACGCAAGCAGCCATGTAAACACGATGCTCCCGTTTGTGGTAGTGTTGCCATCGTGGTGCACTGCGCCGACCTTAATTGTTGCACGGTCCCAATTAGTAGTGTAAAAAATTGGCGTGGAATTACCTCTCAGGTCTTTCTTTCACGTAGTGTACGAGCATTTCTGTTTAATTTTCACTTGCACGATGTGAAAGCCGGGACTTCTCGATCCTTTTAGCTAGTGGAAGTCATGGCAATGGCACCATTTTCATTGCCTTTGATCACCACTTTCCTCCGAAGACTAGCCTTAATTGCAATTGTGTCATTATGCAGCTGTTGCTTCGAGCCGCATGTGTGCCGTGATGCCATTCCACAGGAAATTCACCTGCCCACCGTCACTGTCCAGAGAAGCTGTCGTGTGCGTGAAGGGTCGGCTCAGATTAAATGAGAGCAAACCGTCAAAGTAATCTTCAAGGGTACATCCAACTACTTTTGCAGAATTGTTGCCTCGGATGTCTGGTCATCCTGTAAGTTTTCTTTTCCCTACTTCTAACAGTTGTTTTTTTTTCTTTGCTTCTTGCTTTACAGAACTTGCCAAGATGGTGAAGAGGCTGCAGAAAATGATTGGAAACGAAAGTAGAAGTGACAGAGTGGTGCCTGACAATCGGGCTCCTGACAACGTGGTACCTGACGATGTGGTACCTGACAGTGTGGTGCCCGCCAACGTGAGGCCCGCCAACGTGAGGCCCGCCAACGTGAGGCCCGTCAACGTGGAGCCCGTCGAGGCATTGACCGGTGTCAGAGTGGTGCCTGCCAAAGTGGGACCTAACAATGTGATTCCATGTCCCAAGGTATGCATGGACTTGAGTATGCTCTATGCCCATGTACACCCTTCCAATCTTTCAGTAATATCACTTGAGCCTTGCCTATTTGCCTGATCAGCACCCAATGGCAGAGCAAATCAGCAAACTCGGCAACAGTTGCCACATGCACAGAAATACAGGGCTGATCGACCATCATCTTAGGCTGTTTTTAAAGTTGCGTGCAGACCCCAATTCTTTAATTTGCTTATCACACTGCTTGGCGAATTCAGTACAAGCCACATGGCAGTAACCGTTAGCAGCATGTTCAGCATATCAAGCAAATCTCGGAGTCGAAGTTTTGCTTCTTCATGTTTTTTTATTTCCGGACGTTTACAGGTACTGTTTTGGCGCATGTTTTTTGGTAATCTGGAGATAAAAGTGCAAAGAAAACACTTAATTCCAAAATGAATGCAACTATATTGGCAACTGAGTTGCCAATCATTAAACTGAGTTCAATGCATTTAATGGTGCTGTAATCATGTTTTTCTTGATAAATCTTTCACCTTTTTTGCATTTCTGCATTGACGAGGTGATCACTGTTGAAATCCTTGAAGTTCACAGCTTTTATTTGACGTTTTCAGTGCCTGGGCACTACTAAATTGCCTTTTTCACTTAAGCTGAACTTTTAGCATCCACCCTTTTAACAGCGATGTTGTTTAAGCCAGAGGTTGTTCCGTTGTCCGTGCGCAGCAGTGGCTGTGTTTGCAGTAATGAGGTCACCCACGGACGCCTGACGCCCCCTGTCGGAGCGGACAACTATTGTATTAGTTGTCGTCTGCTTCGGCAGGGGGTGTCAGGTGTCCGTGGGTGACCTCATTACTGCAAACACAGCTCAAGTTCATGATTTTCATGGACACCAATTTTAGTTGTGAGACAGCTGTGGAATGTTATAAGGTACTGCTGTAGAAACATTAAATGTAATGGTCGATTCTTCCGATGCGTAGCAAAATGTTTCTTGTAAAAATTTATCCATCGCTCGCATCAAGTAGTTAAAGGTGCACTGAAGAGTAATCTGAACTTGTCTTTCTGCCACAGGAACTCGATCTACACGTTCTGTGCATTCTTAGAAACATCGACTTATTGCCCTGTGTGGCCGATTTTCCCTAATTAAATCGAATTAACGTCCGGCTCCCGCCTTTATTTTTTTAATTCTCCCCGTACGGTGGGCGGAGTTGACCAGTGCGTGGAGTGCCTTTCAGCCAGCTGCATGGAGGCTTTGCTTTCGCTTTGTTTTGTTTTTTTTAGGTTTTCGTGAATAAATATTTTCATTCGCAGATAATATAGCCGCAAAATAAGCCCGCAGAAATAAAAAATACGCGCGGACTATTTGCTTCTACGGATTACTACGTATTACTCCGCCGATGGCAGAGCGGCAAGCCGCCACGGGACTGGGTGAAAGGCATTCCACGTGTTTGTCGACTCCGCCCACCGTACGGGGAGAATTAAAAAAAAAAAAGGCGGGAGCCGGACGTTAATCCGATTTAATTATGGAAATCGGCCACACAGGGCAGTAAACCGATGTTTCTACGAATGCTCGGAACGTGTAGATTGAGTTCCCGCGGCAAAAATGTGAGTTCGGATTCCTCTCCACTGCACCTTTAAGGGTGCCAAGAAAACCAATGAAGAACGTTTTCAACGATAGCAAAAATGCTAATGGCAAACTTAGTGGAACCAAACTCAAGCAGCATCGCTGTGTCATCAGTCTTACACGAGAGTGTAATCTACCCTATAATTTTTTTTTATTTGATGCTTTGCTTGCAGATTCACATTGGGGGCGGAATTCTAATTGAGGAACCCACACTCCGAAGGCTGGAGCGGGGCGGTGGTGGCGCGGGCAAGTTTGCTCGGGCGCTTCTGCGCCATCTCTTCACACCTGAGGAGCTCAAAGGGAAATCTCTCTTTGGGCAGAACAGAACTCATCTGCACAAGGACCACCCTGTCAAGGAGGCCCTTGACCCCGTGCGCGTGAACGCCATACTAAGTGAGTGTGCTTACTTTCTGTTTGCATGTGCTGCTTTCTTGCATGAGCTGGTGATAATTTTATCCGATCACTGCTGCCGCGGTGGCTCAGTGGTTATGGCGCTCGGCTGCTGGCCCGAAAGACGCGGGTTGGATCCCGGCCGTGGCAGCCGAATTTCGATGGGGGCAAAATTCTAGAGGCCCGTGTGCTGTGCGATGTCGGTGCACGTTAAAGAACCCCAGGTGGTCGAAATTTCTGGACCTCTTCACGGCGGCATCTCTCATAGCCTGAGTCACGTTGGGACGTTAAACCCCATAAACCGAATCAAACCTGATCACTACACAGTTCCTAAAAGCAGTGCAAAACACAAAATTGTGGTTGTGTTCTTTTCTTCAAACAGTGTGCAAAATATCAGTAAACAGGAGTTGCTGCATGAATTTTGCCTGAGTCCTGTAAATAAATCGATTCGGTTTTTTTCATTTGTGCTTCACTTTCAGTTTCAACAGCTGAATGGTGGCTGTGACATCACAGATGTGTTAAGCAAGGTTGACGTCATGTGTAGCATGCAAAAAACGTGATGTAATGGCTGTTTGTTCATTCCGGCTTATGGGGCAGGCTGGAGTATCAGTTACATGAATTGAAACAACAGAGCAGAATTTTTTCGCCCCACACGATGTCTGTGGTGCATCAACTCATTTGCGACATCACAGCCACTGTCTGGTTGGTGCCGAAACAGCGTGACAGAAAAAAAAATGGTGGGGTTTTACCATTTTTACTCGCATAATGACCGTACTTTTTTTTTCAAAAGATTGACGCAAAATTAGGGGTGTGATCATTACGCGGGGTAAATTACAAAAAAAAATTAAGCACCGAAAACGCAAACAAGTAGCAGGCAGACAACCCTTATCACATGGGTGCGCTACCCGTGGTTATCGCGAACCGATCTCGGCAATGTTGGCTTACGTTGTTAACCAAGAAGGTAGAGTGCGAAAAGCGCAAGAGCTGGCCCTCTTCAAGAACGTACTTTCTTCGCACTAAATCATGTTCTAATAGCAACGCATCAAAATAGGCAGTGTGTATAGTGCTGTGCAACGGTGCTTTTATGCGGCCTTCGATCTCGTCCGATAGCGCGGCAACAGCGTACAACAGCAACGTCCCGCGGCTCTCAAGCTACGCATTTTACTGCTGTTACGCCGAAAAATGTCCGGTCCCTGCCATATCGTTGATGTACTTACGTGACACGTTCGCAACGCTCGGAGCACTGGATTCCACGCGCTTACCGCAATGGTGCCGCCCGTGAGCGCGGCGGACGACGGCGCTCTGTACTTCCTATTCGTCGCTAGGCCTAACTTGTTTCATATCGAAGCCACAGTGGACGGCGCTTTTGAATTGACCAACGCTATAATGAATGCTCTACTTATGGCGCTGCCTTACTCACAACCTCATTGTTTCATATTAAAAGGAATATATACGATCGATTCCAGCGATGCCTTCGCAGCGGAACTGGCCAAGCAGACCGGGTCACTCGCGCTGAAATGGCGGCAACTGCTACGAGGCTGCGAACGCAAATTAGCTAGTATCGCAGTTATTACTCCTACCATCAACTCGGTACAGGCCCGTGATCCTCAAGGAGGATTCATTTTTGACGCTCCCGTATCCCAGGGCTTATTATTTACGAGAACAATAAAGTTTAGCCGGATCACCGCGTCACTTCGTTCGTTGCACCGCAACCCAGAACGGTGGCGAGACTTGCGACAATGGCGAACCGTGATTCGAGATAACCGCAGTTAAGTTTGGTATCCGCGGTTAAGCATAACCGCATTTAGACTGCCCGTGTGACCGCAGGTCAACCAACAGGCGGCTGCCGCTGCAATGTTCACCGAGCAAAATGGTAATCAGCACGTGCCATTTGTCAGAGAGATAAGCAAGTACGATCATCGTTGGCTAGACTCGACATCATCGACAAATTGCCGCGGCAAGTTCAGGGTGCGATCAATACTCGGGGAATAAAAAAAACTGAATTTTGCCAAGAAAATTCTGGGGTGCAATCATTACGCGAGTGCGATCATTATGCGAGTAAATACGGTACGTAGTTAAACCGAGAAGACGTGTAAAGCCGTGTGTTTAGTCTGTTTGGCTCATGGTTTTGCTTTGATGGGTTGTCGGCACGTCTAGTGAGGATATTAGAATCAGATTAAGTTGTGATCAAGGTTAAGTTGATCTGCCATATCTGATCCACCATTGATCCACCATCTTCTTCAGCGCACCATCTCTGTGCAGCTGTATACTTCCCACGAGCTTAGTGGCTGCCGCTTTGCATATTAATAAGAAAGCATTTCTTGGCTCATGGCTCAGTGGCCTTCATCCAACAAGACAGATCCATAGCCAATCCAACACTAGCCGCATAACAATTGATCCATTGGCTAAACTGGCTGAACTTAACTGTGGAAACATTGGTCAATCTGTATCCAAAGTCTATAATCCAATCCAGAAAAGTCCACAATCCAATCCATAAGTCCATAATCCAACAGAATCCTGAACAAGCCTAGCAAGCCAACACGAGCCACCGCTGATCCGAAAACGAAACTGACTGCCGACTTCCGGTAGGAGTGGTGAAGGACATCCCACCATGACTGCATGAATGCTTTCGCATTGACACATGTACAGTGTCGTGAATGCCTCGCTAAAATTTTGTTGGTAAGGACTCGGCACAGATGTGTTCCATAAACTTTGACTGCTATTGAAGTTTTGTACAGGGCGTGTTGTTCGAGATCGGTACAAACTCGCAAGCACACACATGCAGTGTGACCGCTCCCGGAGGATATCAGCCCTGTAATTTAAGTGGCTCGCTTGAAACTACACTTTATTCAAACAAGTTTTCGGTCTCTGTTTAAGTTTGAATTGACGAGATTCCACTGTGGTTCACTGTTGGTAGCAGTGCTGTGGTGAGTGAGAATGAGGACCGAAAAATCAAGCAGTCAGTTGCAGTGCACCTGAAATTTCTGTTGCTCTTGTACATGGCTCTGTTTGACATGTGTTAGTGCCGCGAGAAAGCTTGAATAATGAAGCACATTAAAAAAAAATTGGGGGTCTGAACTTTCAGTCAGCAACTGTACTACATCTTAAGGAACGAAACAGCGCAACTAATACGAAGGACCACAAAAAGAGATACACCAACACGCGCTGACTTACAACTGATTGTTTTAATCGGAAAGCCACAGTTAAATAATCTGTAATCGCTGCGTCGCAGCCTCACATCATCATCACAAACTACTAACCTAAAACGAAAGGAAAATAATTGCTCAATCGTAAGCACCTACAGGCTCTCACGCTTTTCCAACAGACATATCTCGCGCTTAGACAAGGCCATCGAAGTGCTGCTCACACATGAGCCAACTTCTGTGAAGATATGATACGCCTCTACTACCTCCCGTACTAGTTGCTCTTTGTGACGATACAGCACAACAGTGCTGTCAAAGTACGGAGTGCACAGGCAGGATTTGCAATGTGCAACCAATTTTGACAAACAGGAGCCTCCCAAAGAATTACAGTAGAATCTCGGTGATACGAACTCGGCTGATACGAATTTTGGTGTGATACGAATTCATAAAATTCCCCGGCCGAATTGCATTGCGTTCAATGGGCAAAAAATCGGATGTTCCGAACACTTTTTCTCTTCGCGACGGGTGATACGAACTTCGGTGTCACGACCGTCGAGGCCCGCGCACACGCACAGCGAGAAAAGCGTGTGCAGCAGAGCAACACGGATCAAGCACACACGCGCGAAAGAAAAAAAAAACAAAAAAAAAAACAGCGGGGTGGGGGAACCGGCTCGGGAACCCGCGGCAGCAGAGAAGTTGGCGAAGGAGCGTTTCCCTTCTCCTTCAGTCTCCCTCTCCCCCCTCTCCGCCACTTTTTTTTTATTTCGTTGTTGCTCCCTATTGGCCAAGCAGCCCGGCGGCGTTGTGCGCACGGCCCGGATGCGGCCCTCTCCACATTTCTCCGTCGCCCCGCAGGCCCCACTCTTGCGCTTTCCGGAGTCTCTGCTGCAGTGGCCAGCGTGCGTTTCGTTTACTCGTTTGTTGAGGCAGACAACGTGTTGACAGCGTGTCGTTTTGTGATCATCGATCTCAGCAATGTGAAAGGATACTGCAATGTCACGGAAGCGGAAGGCGCTGACCTTTAAGGACAAATTGGAAATTTTAAATAAGGTGGACAAAGAGCCCAAGAAAAGGTGCACTGACATGGCCAAGGAACTAGGCCTGCCGCTGTCAACGTTGTCAACGATCTTTGGTCAGCGCGACCAAATAATGCAAAATGTGCAGCGCTTCGCGATAAATTCCAAAGAAGCGAAAACTGCCCACTATGTGAAGTTGGAAGAGGTTCTTCTAACGTGGTTCAGAGAGGTCACGGCGGCCGGCGTCAACATCGACGGAAAAGTGCTTCGCGAGAAGGCAGCGGACATCGCACTCAAGCTGGGCATTGATAACTTTCAGGCATCTAGTGGGTGGATTCACCGGTTCAAGGTACGGCATAACCTTTCGTACAAGACCGTATGTGGCGAAGGAAAGAAAGTCGACGCCTCCGCTGTGGAAGACTGGATGACAACCACGCTGCCGTCTTACATAGCGGGATATGAAGCGCGTGATGTTTTTAATGTAGACGAAGCAGGGCTGTTCTACAATCTTCAGCCCGAAAAAAGTTTGTGCTTTAAAGGCGATGCCTGCCAGGGCGGACAAAAAAGCAAACAGCGTGTAACAGTTTTGTTCTGTTGCAACGCCGACGGATCAGAAAAGATGCCGCTGACCATCATTGGCAAGTACCAAAAGCCTCGATGCTTTAAGGCAGCCGGTCGATTGCCCTGCGTCTACAAGGCTAACAAAAAGGCGTGGATGACGTCTTCTCTGTTTACGGAATTTGTCACCTACCTTGACCGCAAGATTTCTTGCCAAAACAGAAAAATTGTTTTGTTGCTGGACCAGTGTACCGCCCATCCGAAACAAATGACGCTACAGAGTGTTAAGGTGGTGTTCCTGCCCCCGAACGCAACCAGTCATTTACAACCACTGGATGCGGGAATTATCAGAAATGTCAAACACCATTTCAAGGGTTTGTTGGTGCGCCGCCTCCTCGCGAAGATTGAACGGAAAGATGCTAATCTCCAGATTAGTCTTCTGGATGCCATGCACTTTGTCGCAATGGCCTGGGATAGGGTCACTCCTGCGACTGTCGCCAATTGTTTCACGAAGTGTGGGATTTTTAAATCCGCCGTGGCTGCCGCCTCGCAAGTGCCAGACCTGATTCCGACCGATGTCTGGAACCAACTTGGCGTCGACTGTTGCGTCGACGATTTTGTCACTGCGGACGACGGTCTCGCCACCTGTGGTCTCCGCACAGTGGAAGACATCGCGGAGGAAGCGTCATCACAGACTGACATCCCAAGCAGTGACGAAGACGACGACGACCAAAGCAGTGATGACCCACCGCCGACGTCATCAGAAACGATGCATGCCCTCGATATTCTGCGGCGCGCCGTGAACTCCGAGTCTGTGCGGGAGAACACAGCAGCCCAGTTTTTCAGCTTTCAAAGCTCTCTGCTGTCAGATCTCGCGGAAAAGAAGGTGCAGAAGGACATACGCGACTTCTTTCAACGGAAATAAATGTTTCGTGCGTTTTGGATGGTTCGAAAACGGATTTTGCTCGTTTTTTGGTGATACGAAAATTTTCGCCGCCCCTTGAATTTCGTATCACCGAGATTCTACTGTAGCGTGTTCTAACAGGCGTTCATTGAGGCGCCTGCCTGTTTGGCCCACGTAGAAATGGCCACACGAGAACGGAATTCTGTACACCGCTCCAACTCTGCACTGCACAAATTGAGTGCCGTGACAAACAGCACACCCTGTATTACACATGCTAAAATCCTGTTTAGGTGTTTACATGGCACACTTGGAATGCTTGCTAATTTCTGTTATTTTTTTTTACAGACTACACATGTGCCAGGTTTCCTGGAGCTGGCCTCCGCAACGTGAAAAGCACTCTTTCCGTGATGCTCCTTACTCACATGAAGAAAGCAGAGGGTGCATCCGCTGCTTACGTGGGCTCTCCCTGAGTGCTGTCTTTACTTGATGACCTGCATCGCGCATTAATTGTAATTAAAAATAAAGTACTTTGCAGGATAGTCTGTGTCTGTTCTTTTTCCTATCCCTGTATAATCATTTCATTCTGTGGAGCAGAAATTTCTTTCAGAGGAGAATCGACTCATCGCTTTTCAACGCTTTCGAGACGACCTCTTCCTTGTATAATCATTTCATTCTGTGGAGCAGAAATTTCTTTCAGAGGAGAATCGACTCATCGCTTTTCAACGCTTACTCGAGACGACCTCTTCCTTGTATAATCATTTCATTCTGTGGAGCAGAAATTTCTTTCAGAGGAGAATCGACTCATCGCTTTTCAACGCTTACTCGAGACGACCTCTTCCTTGTATAATCATTTCATTCTGTGGAGCAGAAATTTCTTTCAGAGGAGAATCGACTCTCTTCGCTTTTCAACGTTTACTCAAGACAACCTCTTCCCTGTATCATCATTTCATTCTGTGGAGCAGAAATTTCTTTCAGAGGAGAATCGACTCTCTTCGCTTTTCAACACTTACTCGAGACGACCTCTTGCTTGTATAATCATTTCATTCTGTGGAGCAGAAATTTCTTTCAGAGGAGAATCGACTCTCTTCGCTTTTCAACACTTACTCGAGACGACCTCTTCCCTGTATAATCATTTCATTCTGTGGAGCAGAAATTTCTTTCAGAGGAGAATCGACTCTCTTCGCTTTTCAACGTTTACTCGAGACGACCTCTTCCCTGTATAATCATTTCATTCTGTGGAGTAGAAATTTCTTTCAGAGGAGAATCGACTCTCTTCGCTTTTCAACACTTACTCGAGACGACCTCTTCCCTGTATAATCATTTCATTCTGTGGAGCAGAAATTTCTTTCAGAGGAGAATCGACTCTCTTCGCTTTTCAACGCTTATTCGAGACGACAACAATGAAGAAATGACGTGGAGAGAGTTCAACACAGCCTAGGCACGGCGGCTGCTTTTCTATGTGAAGCCTTCATATCGTCAACACAAATTCAACGTGATGTGTTGAGTCGCTCAAGAATTCATCACGAGCTTGGCATGAAAATACTTAAGGACCGGTGTTGAGAATACTCAGCGGAAGCATGGTGGCTACTTTTCTGTGAAGATGCAACACAGCCGGAACATACGACCAACATTTAACCTGCCTCTTCAATTCAGCATAAAAATGTCTAATAACTGGGGTTGAGGATATCCAACGGAAACCTGATACCATTTTTCTACAAGGATTGAACACAGATGGTATATTTGACAAACTTGGTGAGAATATTGAACAAACATGGTGGCCACTTTTCCACAAAAGTTGAACACAGCCCGAACATTCAACCAACATAAAACCTGCTTATTCACATGGCAAATTCAGCATGTGATGCTGAATGCTGTGAACAATTTCAGCACACTCTCAACATAAATTTTGATGTGGACTGGAAAAATCACCATCCTCACCAGCCTGACTATGCTCACTGCAGGGCAAAGGCCTCTCCCATGTCTTTCCAATTAACCCTGTCCTTCGCCAGCCGCAACCACCATATTCCCGCAAATTTCTTAATCTCATCCACCCACCTAATTTTCTGCCGCCCCCTGCTACGCAGTCACAGTCTTTATTAGTGGAGTGAGAGAATAACAATCAGAAGTGGTACCAGGCACAGAGATGCCATCTGTGTTGCTTTTTCCATGTATATTTTTAGAAAACGTCAAAAGCACTGGACTTAGAAAGGGAGTACGTAGACAGCTGTTACTTTTGTCACGGGACCTCGAAAAAAAAGAAAGTATGAGCTGGGAAAAGTGGTAGCCGAATGAAGTGCGCGAAAGAATTGTACATTGTTGTCTGCCGCTACTATTTTTATATCTTGTGAGCTCATCGTGCTTCCCTGGAATTTGCTGCGCTCTGTGTCCCTCATGATTATTCTGCACAAATGCGCATATGTGCATGTGCATGCACGTACACAAATGTGCAATGCGCAAATGCGTATTGCACAAATGTTTAAAATGCCCTGAGGTGGCTTCCCATCTGCCTGAGCAGCTTGGGGAGTGCATTGACCTCTCAGCGGCCGCTTTAATCCTATACAAGCCTCATCTCTTAAAAAATGCAAGATGTGTCTTCTTAAGCTGCAGGGGACAAGAGAAAAGCAGATGAAAGAAAGAGCAGTTCTTGAGCCAATGAGCATACTTTCTGTCTTGGCATAGCTTTGTTTTGCACCTTCAGTTGTTCGCACTGGCGTTATAGTGCTGGTGGAACTTCACCACCAGCTGTAACAACAAAGATCAACCTATTTGCGAGGAATGCGGAGTTGAAGTTACGATTAACCACATTTTATTCTCTTGTACGAAATTGGAAAAAATAAGGAAAAAGTACTTTACTCAATTTTATAAAGAATACATCCCTTTTCACCCTAAACTGCTTTTAGGAGATAATGCAATTGTTGATATATCACATGTTTTTAGCTTTCTTAAAGAATCAGGATTTCTTAAGTGTCTCTAAATGTGTTTTACCCACTGGTCTGTTTTAATTCTAATGCACCTCGGCCACTTTCTCACTCCCGAGAAGACGGCTGAGGTCCCTATTCCATTGGTTGGGGACCTCGAGATCCTTGCACAGCCAAGGATGGCTGCTGAGGTGTCCAACCCTCTTTAAAGCTTTGACCATAAGTCACTTCTAAACTTTTGTCTTACGTTTATACTAGGTTGCATGAATTAACTTTTTAGGCCCTTTACACCACCGTTCATTTAGTCTTTTGTATAACATCCTATATAAAACAATTTTCTTTACCCCAAGCTTGGCGCATGATAGCCTTAGTTGCTTATGCGCCATTAAACACAACACAACACAAGTTGCCACAGAGAAAAGCAGTTGCACAAGTGGACATTCATGACATGTACCATGAGGGAAATCTGCCACAGTTGTAGCTGCCAAGTTTGTATATTATACATGGATTTCTGTGGGAGGATCTTCATTGGGACAGGCTCGCAACACAGCACCCAAGAAAGTAACAGCAAGGTTCTAGTGTGTAGGCATCAGTACTTCATAACATGGAATGCCTTGGAAACCTTCAATTCGCCACCGCGGTAGCTCAGTGGTTGTAGCGCTCTGCTGCTGTCCTGAGAGACGTGGGTTTGATCCCGACCGCGGAGGTTGAGTTTCGATGAAGGAGAAATTCTAGAGGCCCGTGTGCTGTGCAATGTCAGTGCACGTTAAAGAACCCCAAGTGGTCGAAATTTTCGGAGCCCTTCACTGTAGCATCTCTCGCAGCCCGAGTCGCTTTGGGATGTTAAACCCCCATAAACCTTCAATCCACTTTCGATTCAAGCCTAAGAACTTGAGGGATGAAGAGGCCTGACTGAAGCAAAGTGCAATGGCAGGTCTGAGTGTTAATGTGAAGGAAACCTAGTGTTCTACATTGTGTTGATGAACACTTCATAGCAGACAATTAGGCATTGAAATTATTGAGACAGCAAAAGCATATTCAGACCACACAAACGAAATTAGGTTGGAGCACTTTCTGCAGGCATTTGATCAGCAGCTTATCCAAATTCTCCGAAAAGAAAGGAAACAGCCAAGGTATTTGACCAGCACTCCCGTGTCAGGCTTAAACTGTTTGGGTAGCAAACAAACTTGAAAGCAGGCTAGGGCAGTGCAGCAAGCTATGAAAGATGAAATTATTGCGGTGTCTAGAGATATAGAGACAAAAAGACAGTAGCATGAATTAGATGTGATTGGAAGGTATAGCCCATGTGAAATTGGGATGAGGAAAGTTGTTAAGTGGGGGGATGTGATGTACAGAACAGGTAGCTGGTAGCTTCTTGTAGTCCAGTGAAAGGAATGCAAGCTTTGGTCAAATGAGTGATAAGGTTAATGAGGTTGCTGTGACAGTGTTCGGCAGTGGCTGTGGGAGGTCTTTGCTCAGCATTAGACAGCTTGGCATATAAGAAACCACATGTTTAACAGCAGTACCTGCTGAGGCCACTTTTCCCAGTTCGGTGGCATCAGCATTTGTGTGACACGAAGGATGACAGACAAATACGGAAAATGGAGTGGCATCTGCTATGTGTGGTGGTGCAAACTAGTGCTTGCGCCATTCGCCACATCACAACTATGCGGCATTGCCTGCGGCTAAGAGCATGAGCGAGTACTTCCTCCACATGGCATGGTCGAGTGGTGATGCAAACATCTGCCGCTGACTCTCGCATTACACAATGGTAATGGGGCAATCAGTTAGTTAAAGCCTAATGAAACTATTGCCTCTGTGCATTCACATGTTGAGACATTTTTACACTCTACATGATCATACACTTTACATGATCATTACACTCTACATGATCATGCAAGAATACTATAACTGCAGTAATTCTTGGCTGCATTTCTTTTCACTTGCTCTGTGCATGGGTTCATTTCCTTGGTGCATTGCTTTGCCTGTCCTAGACAGGTGAGCATGAGCAGATCCCTCACTCTTGAGAGGCATAGAATGTTGGGGATGGGAAACAAGCCACAAAGCTGAGCCTGGAAGGAATCCTGGTGGCTTGTGTATTTTAGACAGAATCATTGGAAAAGCATCATCTGAATACACGCCTGGTTTGAAGAGATGTCAGGTATTGCTGCACTGTTGTTTCTTCACTCCGTGAGGACATCAAGGTGTCTGGATGTGTTTATTAGGCATTTTCTACATGGTCTCGCCTTGCCTTACATGGTAGCCTATTTACAAATCCCGGCCAGTACAATTTTTTTTTGTTGTTGTTGATAGCAGCCTTTTTTGTCTACTGTTTCGGGGTCAAAATTTATTATTCTTATCTATTTCATGTTAATTTCAGCATGCTTTTTAAGTGCTCAGTGTAGCTCCGGTACGCAGAATGTGAAAAGTAGATCACATGCTTTACTGGCCAGCCACTACTGTAAACGTGTCATCTTATACGCAAACCCTGGAGAATTATTGCAGCAGCATACACAGTGGTTCCAAATATCTGCAACAATAGTCATGGTTAAGAATTTGCCGAACAGTTGCAAAGTACTGCCCATCTCATCTCCTCAGGGCATTTCACTGTGGTCTGCCAAGTAGCCAAAATTGCAGAAATGTAAGGACCACTCTTTCAAATAATGCAATACATTTTAGCTACAGAAATCTATCATCCTGAAAGCAGTTGCATTGCTGATGTTTATGCATGCTGGCAACTGTGTGTATGGTTAGTCGTCTAGTTATCTTACAAAAAAAAATTGCAGCTACTTATCCTCGGTACGACAAGTCATCAGCGCTAGCTTCTTCGCAAAGTCTTTAGCACAGTGATGACACCATGCATGACTGCTGTTGCCACTGTATTGTCACTAATATAATAGCAGCAGTAGACTATCATTGATTGTGCTGATTCGTAATTGAGGGGAAATTTACTCTGCATTATGGTCTGGGTTAGGGACTCTGGTTCGAATTCAGTTGGCCTTCGTAGGAGGGTGGTGAGCAGAGTAGAGTGGCTGTGCTCTAGAGCGGACAGCTTTGTACATGTAGTTCACCATCTTATGCAGCGAGAGCTGTTACTGGGACCCCATCCTGAGTGGACGTGTAACTGAAGCCAATTTTAGTAATTGTAGAAATCCACAGCCAGTAGCTAAGCCATGAGAGAGACGGTGTAGAAAATGGAGGGCTGTCACGTCTCTCTGAATCTTTCTTTTTTGCTCTGAGTCTTCTTACACTTAGGAATGGGGCATCCAAATGGGATGACAACACTGATAATGACACAAAACTGAGATGACCGGGCTAATACAGATAGCGCTGTAAAATGCTTTGCGTCTATTTATTGTTTTCTTTTTTATTTCAGAATCTCTCCAACTGGTCAAAGAGCTCAAGGGAATCCTGCAAAGGGGAGACAATGGCAAGATTGTTGTTGCCGAACCACGAAAGGTATTGTTTCTGCTCCTGTGTTGGCATTTGTTCACTTGGGATGGGCTGCAGTTTTTGTTTTGGTGGCAGAGGAATGTCTTTGAACGAGAGGTTGGTTGATTGGTAACAAAGGTAGCCAGAGACTGGCACGTTGCATGGTAGCTTGAAGATGCGTATTAGTGGCAACAGAACAAGGGCAAATGTGGGTAAAGAAAGGCTCTGACTACAACTGTGAAATAAAATACCTTTTTTTCAGAAAAATGCCTATAGGAATGACGGGAAACCAATGCCACAATTGGACTTCGAATGCTTCCAGTCACTTTAGTTAATACTAGTTGACTGCATCACAATCTGACCTCACATTCGGCCTTGTTCTTCTGTCGCTACTCAGCACCTTCAAGCTTCCACGAAGCAGCGTATCCTGTATTGCTTAATGGCACATTGTTCTCATCTGATTACTTTTTCTTTCTGTTGTTGTTTTTCCTCACTTATCATGTTCTCTCTGTTATGTTTTATCATTGGTTCATTATGTGTACACTCTTTTTCCCTTTCCCCCGAGGTAGGAAGATGTTGTGCCGTTTGGGTGCCCCTTGCCAGCCTATCCCCTTTGTTTCCTTCGTGCTCCATTTTGGTAACAGTAATGATAATAATATTTAATCAGTCATTCAGTCAATCATTGTGTCTCTCATGTGCGTGGAAGAAATCAAGTGATCCGTGTACTGGAACACGGGGAAAAATTATATAAATAAAGCGGGCAAAGCATAATGACAGACACCAAGAAGCAGCTACAGGGATACAAGAAACGCCAAATATAAGTACGAAACAAATGTAAAAACTAATTTTAATGCCAGTGAATAGAAAACAAATGACGAACATATCAAACCTCTAAAGTGAATACAATGTCGTACCATTTGAGGTGGTATTAGAGGAGTGCGGGTTGCAGTTGTGATAAATGCAAACAAGAAATAAACTGCACAAGAATAACGAATTATTCAGGAAGCTCTCAGGCAAGAAAAAAAAAGCAAGGGGGAGAAACTAATAGGTATCAAGAAAAGAGCTAGGTTAGTGCAGTGTTCAGGTCTTTGCAAAGTGAGCACAGAGGGCTTTGAAAGATGTCCATCACCATCATCAACCTGACTACGCCCACTGCAGGGCAAAGGCCTCTCCAATGTCTCCAATTAATCATGTCCTTTGCCAGTTGCGGCCACAGTATTCCCGCAAACTTCTTAATCTCATCCGTCCATCTAACTTTCTGCCAGCCCCTGCTACGCTTGCCTTCTCTTGGAATCCACTCCGTTACCCTTGAGAGCCATCGATTATCTTTCCTTCGCATTGCATGCCCTGCCCAAGCCCATTTCTTCCTCTTCATTTTGACTACGATGTCATTAACCCGCGTTTGTTCCCTCACCCACTCCGCCCTCTTCTGATCTCTTAATATTCACGTTAGCTCCACAGCTCGCTGCGTTGTCCGTACCTTAAGCTAAACCCTCTTTGTTAGCCTCCACGTTTCTGCCCCATAGGTGAGTACCGGTAAGATACAGCTGTTCTATACTGTTCTCTTGAGGGATATTGGCAAACTACCATTCATGATCTGAGGGAACCTGCCATATGCGCTCCATCCCATTCTTATTCTTCTGAATTTCGATGGAGGCGAAATTCTAGAGGCCCGTGTACTGTGCAATGTCAGTGCACGTTAAAGAACCCCAGGTGGTCGAAATTTCCGGAGCCCTTCACTGCGGCGTCTCTCATAGCCTGAGTCGCCACCAATTACGAACTGCTGTTCTCTTGCTAGAGTGGTGAACATTACTTTGGTGTTCTGCATGGCTTTCGAAAGATGTCCAGGTGGTGATAATAACGGTAAGTTCCCCCCTCTCTGTTTCTCCTCGAAGGTGGACATCGGGGGTGGTGTCATGGTGGACGGCATGCAGCTGGACCAACTGCTCGCTCACCAGCACAACACGCCCTCGAAGTTTGCGCGGCGCCTCATCCGCATGCTGTTCACAAATGAGGAGCTGCTGGGGAAGACCCTGTTTGGCAAAGGCTGCAACCGGTTCAAGGCCATGAACGTGGAGCAGAAGCCGGCACTGGACCCAGTCCGCGTCAACGCAATCATAAGTAAGATAGAGTTGTGATTGCAGTGCGATAAAGATGCCATACTCCGCAGTCCGGTGACAGGGTAGCACTGCTCGGAATCCGTAAGGGCAGAAGGAAGTGTTTTGTATTTTTCGTAAAAGAGATTCGAAATAAAATTGAATTAAATTGAATTGAAGGGGGAAGAGTGAAATGGGGACTGCAAGGGTTGAAGGAAGAGGTTGAGAAGGAGTGAGATTGTATATCACTTTTTCTCCACAGCAACTCTTGATTTTTTCTTTTTTATTACGGTTTGAGTTCTTGACCAATATGTGTTTTGTGGTCCTCCCCCTCTTTCTGCAACCAGTCATTTTTCGAAATTATGGACAAAACAATTTTAAGACTGTTTTAAGTACAGTTAACTAAAATGAAGACTGGGTTTCAGTGAACACGACGTCACAAATTACCAAGAAACGGTGTCATAAACAGTGTCCGCAAAACTGTCATGTGCATGTTGAATGGTTGAGCAGGTGATTTTAACCAGCAACCTTATCCCGTGAAATATTTAAACTACCTTAAACAATGTCGACATTTTAATGGGTTAGTATGTTTCAGCCTACTCTATTAGATCGCAAATGCAGTGTTGGCCACGAAATTCGTCCCATTTTAGTCCCAAGAAATGTTAAACTCTAAAATGATTTTGTGTTCATTTGAAGTGCCGCATGCTTGCAAAATTTGGCATTAAAGATCAGAAGATCGAGAGGAACCAACGGTGAAATTTTCAACATATTGTGTGAGCCTGTACAACTCCCAGAACTGCCCTTTTAATGGTTGAGTAGTGTTGAAGAGAATTCAACTTGGCATGAATACCATTTAAAGTGATAGAACACATGGTAACATATACATGCCAGCTGGAAAAGCTTGAAATACTAGTGTACAGCTGTACATTTCTATCCAAGGAAGCCGTGTGTAAGGAATTTTTGTCGCAGTAAATTGAAGAGTTTGTTGATCATGATATAACAGTTTCTAGGATTTTTCCCACAGTAGTTAGAGATTAGAAGAAACTGCATGCATTGATTGCTGCACAGCTAGCAAGGGATAAGTTTATCGAGCTTGCATGCTGAGAATTCTGCCCTCATTTGTTTTAGCATGGCTGACTCTGTTGCTTATTTGGTTTCGTGCTGTCATGCATTGGAGTGTTTCTCTTGGGTAAATTTGTAAGATACGTTCCTTTTTTCCGTGGTTTAATTTGTTTGTACCTTACATTACTTTTATTGTCCTTGTATGTGACTTTAAACTGAAACCAACAAAGTCACGCTCGAGTGTATAATTGTCAGCAATTTCCAACTCCTTAGAACTTGCCTGAAGCTGTCTTTCTTCAGACACAGTGGGCAGCCCAAATGTGTTGCCGTGAAGTCTGCTTGACGGAAACAACTCTCGCGAAATCTTCAACACTGTTTTTGGAAGCAAAAATTGAGAAGTTCGTGACAACGTTTTGTTCTTTTGTCTTGTTTTCATGGCATGCAAGTGCTTTTCAGGCAGAACCCTGTGTTCACTTTGTCCCCTTGTTTTTTGTTTGTTCAATGCTGGAAGGCAAAAAATGCCCAAGCAGGAGTGGGGGGAATCGTTCTGTGGACCATCAATTCACAATGCCAAATGTAGGGATCTACACACTGGATGAAAAAAGCACAAAAAGGAGGAAATACAAAAAATAAATTGTGACAAATGAGGAGCAAAGGTTAACAGTCAAAAGCTCGTTCATTCGCAGAGAGCACATTTTTGGATGCAAACACATGAGCTGGTAGATTATTCCAATCGGATTTAGTCCCAGGAAAGAAAGAATATTTGAAGATATTTTTATGCGGATTTAGTCCTAGGAAAGAAAGAATATTTGAAGATATTTGTATGGGTGAATAACAGAGTCAGATTATGAGCGTGGTTTGCCTTGTGACTCTAGATGATAAAGGCTGCAAGTATGGTGAACAGTTAAGACAGAACTGACCATGATAGAGTTTAAAGACCAATTTTAACCGTGCTAGGTCTCTCAAGGACTCTAAGGAGTTGATGTTATTGATTCTCATTAATCCAAAGACCTGATTAAGTCGTTAGTAATGAAGTGTCATTGGTGCCAAAAGAATAAGAACTTGTAGTTAGTCTTGATCGAAGGCAGTCAAGGAACACGTGGCTTTGCTCAGTTCATGAATGCAACCATTTATTCATTGGAGTGAGATAAGGTTTCTTAAAGGCAAGACGAGAGTTGTGCTTTGAATTCTTGTGCGGTCTTAGTAGTACTAAACTCTTTAGGTCTTTAAGTAAATTGTTTGGGTTAAGGGGAGTCAACGACCCCACCTTAACTGCAGATTGAAACACAAGCAGATTAAAACACATTAGTAATGGTGCTCGGCCTAGCCACCCTTGCATCATAAAAATAGAAATAGTCTTGAGCTGTTTTTTAGGGACTTAAGTAGTAATTGATCTCTAGATTTTTTGCTGCTTATGTGGTGATTTAGGAATCAAAAATGAAGCAGTGCAAAACTGGAAGTGTTGGAGAGTTTGGAAAAACTAGTAGTGAAAATGAAGACGATAGAAAAGCTTACATGGGACAAAACTGGTACTGTTTTGTACTGACAGAACAGCACCCATCTTGTCTGTGTAAGTGTGCTTTCCCATCGTCGTGAACCAACTAACTGAAACCATAACTTTAATTGAAAAAACTAATATGCTAGAGATGTTGCTTTTACAATACTCCTTCTCGAAGCATTTTGTCATGTATGATTATAACAGCTGTCTTTCTTTTTATGCTTAGCATTCGTTTGCTCTAGAACTGCAACGTGATACAGATATTCTAACGAGATAAAAAGAAAAGAAACGATTGTTCCATCAGTGTACACCAGCTTTGTTTCCTTTGGCGTCCTGTTCAGAGCTGCCTGACAAACTAACGCTGGTATCTTTTCTTTTCCAGCCTTCACATGCAAGACCTTCAAGACGACTCCTAACCAGCTGAAAAGCAGCCTCTCCTCAATGCTGTCTCGGGAAATCAAGGGAACAAGAGAGTGAATGACTTTCAGCACGACACAGCGCTCATCATCTTTCCCGAATCAATGTACGTATCAAGCTGTGGAATCATCAGCATCCAGTGCGACCTCTTCCTCTGGTGTTGAAATCTCTTGTGCCATCCACGACCACCCTATCCCAGAAAACTTCCTCTTGTAAAGAAGAAGACGAGCATACGCTCAAGTCGCATGGCTATTGCTTGGCTGGACTAGCTGATCTCGGACTGCTGTTGACTCTGCTCCAATTCCGAGGCTTCTCCGGATAAAGTCCGAGATCAGACAGTCCAGCCAGGCAATGGCCATGCGACTTGAGCGTATGCTCGTCTTCTTCTGAAGAGGGGAGCCTGGTCTTGAAAAATAAAATTTATTAATGAAGTCACAGTTAAAAAATCTTCAGGGAATATGTGTTCTTGTGCGCTGATTCTAGATGTGCCATTTAATTTCATGTAAAACAATTCCTTGAGCACTTATGCACTTTTTATGCAAGTACCGTATTTTCCGGTGTATAAGACGCACCCTTGTATAAGACGCACCCCCCATATATGCAGGCTGTCATTGAAAAAGTTATTATATAAGACGCACCCGTGTATAAGATGCATCCCAATCTACCCAGTTAGCCTAGTGAGGCTTAATTAAACATGCTTGTGCGACCATTGCAAAATGCACCTTACCTGTGAGAAGTCCTTAAGCACCGCTAAGTGATCGAAAAAGTCAACACTCACGCCAAACCCACCCACGTTTTCGCAAAAAAAAAAAGAAAAAAAGAACGAAGGAACTCTCCTTATGTCCATAAGAACATTTTATATTAACTTAAAACCTTCGAAGTCTTGATCTTAAGATGTGCTATCAAAAAGCACGCCCATTTCTGGAGGCGACCCAGCTGAAACATTTTCTTCGCACTACGTACGTACTACGTACACGGAGCAAACAAAGTTGCAAAGGGTGACTGAAAGAAACGCCGGCTTGTCTTGACAATGGCGAGAAACGCGATTGTCACCATCTTTTGGCATTTCACATTACTTTTGCTTGGGGCCTGCGAAACGGTCGCGGGTTTATGATTCCGGAGGTCGTCATCCCCACCGTTTAATAATAAAGTTGCTCTCGGTGGTCCCCGTATTGAAGTATTAACCGTGTTAAAACCGCATTATTGGTAGTCATGTTTTTTTCGGTGAAAAAAGCTTGAACATGGACCTCAGTAATTTCTGAACTCGCAAAAAAAAAACAAAAAAAGTCGCATATAAGACGCACCCTTGTATAGGACGCACCAGCAAGATTTTTGAAAAAAAGCCGCGTCTTATATACCGGAAAATACGGTATTTTGCGAAGAGTTTTGAAGAAAATTTGCTGTGGGAAACTCGCTGAAATTTATGCCATTGGGTTCTCTTGATACCAAGGAATGCAATAAGGGTAAAATTACCATCCTGGCTATCATAGAATTTGAGTTGTAGGGTACTGAGGCTGCCACTTCAGAAACAGGATTAGTACACACTTCTCATTTCTGAAGCGACAACTTCAAAACCCTATAACCTAAGTTCTATGATAGCCAGCAAGACAATTTCACCCTTATTGTATTCCTTGGTGTCAAGAGAACCCAAATGGCATAACTTTCAGCGAGTTTCCCAGAGCAAATTTTTTTTCAAAACTCTTCGCAAAATACTTGCATAAAAAGTGCATAAGGGCTCAAGGAATTGTTTTACATGAAATTAAATGACACATCTAGAATCAGCGCACAAGAATACATATTCCCTGAAGATTTCTGAACTGTGACCTCATTAATAAATTTTTTTTTTCAAGTCCAGGATCTCCCCTTAAAGGGGTAGAGACACCAAATTTTTGTATTGTACCTCTGGGTTGTAAATAATGCGTAGCGATTCAGTGAGCATGGAACACCATCTTAGAAGCATGAACTCGCATTATATAATTAATAATCGTATTATTTGTACCCAGCAGTTTCGGTTTCGGTTCGTAGTTGCCAGGTTTTGCCAGGCTCTTGCATGACGTCAAAAACCAGACAATGTGTTGTCATGTGGGTCCGGAAAGCCGTGACGTCGTGTAGGCATGTCGTCTGCTTGACACGCACGTGGTGCGCGTAAACACGGAGAGCCGGGCGGAGGGCAAGTCGCAATGCCGAATAGCTCCGAGTCGGAAAGAAGAGTTTTATTTCGGCGAAGACACCGATTATGAGGAATCGCGGGATGACGCAGACGAGGAAGGAGACGCCGCGGCTCGAACCCCGACAACAACTTCATTTTTGATCCGCTGGCCAGTGATTCCGAAGAGGAGGCAGGCGTCAGGCCCGACGTAGCTCAGATTGCGCCAGCGAACGCCGAGCGTGTAGGCAACGTCAAATGGTAAAGGCACGTTCACACTAGGCCGACGATCGGACGATTTCAGTCTGGCGATGGTCGGCGGCAGCGATTTTCGTGCCGTCGACGTGTCTGTCACACTGCGCAGACGCCGACCGAGCGCCGGTCGTCGCTCGGCGAGCGCATCGCCGTCGGCCGACCCGTGTGTCACACTCTGCCGACAACAGCGCCGACCTCACGCCGACGTTGTCCTATCCCGACAGCTCGACGCTGCTGCTTCGTGTGCGCTGCTCGTCTGCTAGCTCCGTTGATGAAGGCGTCGTGCACGAAATCGAACTTATCTTCTATTATGGAACGAGTTCGCACTAAAGTGATGTGAAGAGTAGGCCTTTTATTATAGCACAGTTGACTTCCAAAGCGGCGTCAACTGCTGCTTCGAAGCGAAATCACCTAGGCCTAGCGACGACTAGGGCAGCCTGGGACCAGCGCGCAGTTCAGGCGCGTTCACACTAGGCCGACGGGACCCCGATGCCGACAGTCGCGTCGGCCAACCTGGTCGTTCCCCGGCTAGCCAGTCACACTGCACCGACGACGACGACGACGCCTCCAACGACCAAGCGTCGTCCTAGTGTGACAACGTCGCCGACCAAAGATGCCGACGAGACCCGTCGGCCGACGCGTCTTGGGCAGATCGGTGGCCGAGCGAAAACATTCGCCGACCAAAAGCGAGTACCGAGTTCAGAGCGCAAAATGCAATCATTATGTAGACAAATATAATGCACGCGCAGCAACATTCAAACCATATGGCCACTTGGCCGACGCGCCGCACCGATCGTCGCTTGCGAACTGCCGACCCACTGCAAGCAGGCACACACGGAGCGGTGAGCATCGCTGCGCCGCTGTACCCAAGCTCCGTCCACAATCGGTGTCGCACTTCGCCGCCGTGCAGCAGTGCCTGAGCGCTGCTTGGGATGGTGTACAAATGTCGCAAGAAAAGACAAGATCGCCTTGTTATCAGAAAGACTGCTCGAGCAGCGATAAAGCATGCCTGCTTATGTTTCGAGCTTTCGGCAACAGCACCGCTCGCGGGCGCTCCGGGCGGCGAGCTCTGCTGCTGCCTGGCTGCCGTGGTCGTCGCTAGGCCTATAGCCTCTTTCGCATTGGAGCCGCAGCGGCCGGCGCTTCGGAAGTCGCCTTAGCTATAATAAAAGGCATACTCTACACATCGATTTACTGTCAACAGCATCATCTCACAATAAAATAATAGTATGGTAAATCTCCGCGACGCCTTCAGCAGCAAAGCGAGCGGGCACCAGGCGAGTCGGACCCGAACGTCGGGCCAGCGGCAGCTGCGAGGCGGTTGTGACAAGAAGTTTGCTCGTATCACAGTCGTTACCTTTGCCAGCAGCTCAGTATTGGTCAGCGATCTTCAAGAATGACACATTTTTCACATTTCTTATCCCAGGGTTTATTATTTACGTCAAGAACACACTTTAGCTCGTTGTTATGACGCCGGAGACGGGATCCAGGCTGGCCAGCCGGCCGGCATGCTCGGCGTACTTCACGTTCGCACAAGAAAATACATAACATCCATGATACCAGAGAATGCTTCCTAGATTAGAGCACCGGCAATATTCCTCTGCAAAAGTGGATCTTTCGGCAACGACATCGCCTGCGGCAACGCCGGGCGTAAAGCACCATCGCACTCGCAAGCGTGCAGAAAAAAAGACTCGTGAGCACTCGTAACCAAGGTTGCTAGGCCGCGAAACCGCAAAACTTGGTCCCGTACATCAGAAAACTGTGCAATGATGTAGAAAATACTTGCTTGTGTTTTCTTCTCTGTTCCTACGTCACATTGATGCACTAGCGATGGCTCAGACTTCAAGAGTGAGCATTTTCACAAACTTTAAAATGAAATTGAAATATGTTCTAGACATCCCTTAAATTTAATACTTCGCTCTTCTGGTCCTCACATACAAAGGAAACGTATGACAGTCTTTTGTACAACCTTGGAATTTGATGTCTCTACCCCTTTAAGAGGAATGTGTTGGGATGGAAGTCACAGAGTGTCAAATGCAAGTGCCCGAAGCCTTGGGTAAATAATTTCATCCCATTCCTCAGCAGGTTTTTATTTTATTTATGAGGCATACGTGATGTATTCTGCGTGTTCATATGAGTAAATGATGCAATTTACGACAACATTTGCTTGTATGTCAAAGGCAGCTTTGAGTTGGGAGCATGAGAAGGCCATCTCGTCAATTGAAGTAATCAATTTGCCCTAGAAGCGTAGAGTGGTTAGTGCATCTTGAGAAGTGTCACTCTCAGATGCTGAGTTTGTGTTACTGTTTCAAACTGATGACATTGTTTATGGAATAGTTCCGTAAAGTCATTCGCATGTTGTCCGCTTAATGTGCTCTCATCAACTTGTTCATCGCAGCACTTAAAAATTTTAAGTGTGAAATTACAGGGAAGCAGTCTTCGTTTTCTTGGCTGTCCTTTTAATGACCAGTGATGATATCTGACTGTGCACAGTTTTAAAGCAGTGTGGAATATCTCACGTGTACTATAATGTGTCGCATTTTAGAAAGAATCTCGCAGAGCTGTCATCATGCCCATTCGATTACATCCTACATGGAACTTGCAACATTAACATAAATAATTGTAACATAAATAACAAAACAATTATCTTCAATTTCAAGAGAAAAATTTTTTTTCCTGCTTTGATCGACAAAAAAAATGATTAATAGATATTAGCATTCCCCTATCCCTGCCTGGGTCCGAAAAACTAGAGATTTGTGTGAAGGCACTGAAATATTTAATTCACGAACATTTCTCTAAAGTGATCCTGCTTTAATTGTCACAGTTGTCATTCACTAGCTATGTCCATTTTTTTTAACGTGGTAGCACGTATGGAAATTGATATTAAGTAGTGTCCTTCTATAAAAAGGACAATAGTTTTGTGTGATGGAGGTGTAACTTTGATATATACTAGTAGCTTTATGGGAAAGCACAGGTGCTACAAAGGTTATTGCAGCATATTTCATAATCATAAAGTCGTGGTCGTGCCTGTTTTTTATTTGACTGACAGCACTCAAAACAACCCAACAAGAAGGAAAAGGGAGTGCTGCGATTTTCAATAAATATTTAAAAATGGCCGAAAATGAGAAACGGAGATTTTAAGTAAAAATTTACTGTCGTAACATGCAATATTCTGCAATAATCAAGGTTTGTAAGCAATGCATTCGTATCACCCCTTGTGTATTTTGTCACTTTTCTCATGTACAACTTTCTCAGACAGAAATTTTGAAAATCGGGAAACTGTAAGATGCTGCTACGGAAATATTGAACGTAATGGTTCATTCTTCGGATATCTAACAAAATCTTTCTTTTAAAGTTTGTCCATCGATCGCATCTAACAGTTAAGACTGCCATAGAAAACCCATCGGGAACGCTTTTGACAATAGCAAGAACATTAAGAGAAAAAAAATGCAAGGCTGTCGTCGGGTGATCTGCGGATATATTGACTGTTGTATTGAAATCTTGCATTCTATTAAAAAAATTGCGTTCATAAACGGTTTTCCGCTCAGTGTACTGTTGATGCTGTGTGTTGCCCTGTTTGATGTGGCTCGGAAACAGATCGATTGTAGGTTCTTGTCATCGACTTCAGCAAGGCATGTTTACACTTTATATGCGTCAACGAGAGATTGCCATAGTGTCTTCTCTTAGCTATGGTTCCTTTGTTTGGAGGAGCTGACTTCATATTTGTTTTCGTGAATAAATGTTTATAGGAAGACATGCTACTTTGTGTTTCTGTATTTCAGGCTGCTGAAAGCAAGAATCAAGTTCCTAAAACATAACCAAGACACCAGCTCATGGAAAAGGCAAAGCTAATTGTAGAAAGTTCTGTCTGTCGCTGATTTCTAGTTGCTTGGTGTGTCAACCGACTCTATAGATATTGCCTGTTTATGTGCCAGAGTACTGGTGCAAATAAATATCGCAACTCTAGATTCTTGGAGAGATGTAATAAAGCTGTGAGTGAAGTTAAGTGGGCTTGTTGCTGTTTTGTTTTAGCTGTAAAATGCAGCCTGTTGCTGGATGCAGCTGTTGTCGGCCCAAGCATATGCTCCCATGTAAATGCTGACTACCTTCACAAGGCGGTAGGCATATGGCACTGGGGCCATCCCAAAGGCCAACTGGGCTTAACTGAATACTATATACAAATTGAGTAACTCTCTTCAGTCGCCGTGAAGTTAATTGCACATCAGCGTATACCTTTAAAATGCAAACTTTTTTTGTTGTGATAAAAGTTTGGGTGAATGAAAAGCTGATTCAAGATTAGTGCAAGGTCTATGACAAATTGGTAACGTTAGTTTAAATGACAGCAGGTGAGGCACAGAATTTAACGAAATAGTTATGATGGCCTGAATAAATATTGGTGAATTAAATGACAAAGTTTTAATTTGTGATTTTTAAGAAACCAATGGGAGCCAAGAAAAGGAAAAATAAATTTTATTTGTTCCTATCGTTCATAGATGGCGATCAAGAAAAGGTACAGTAAATTTTATTTGTTCCTATCATTCATAGATGGCGATCAAGAAGAGGCAGAAGTAATTTTATTTGTTCCTATCGTTCATAGATGGCGTTCAAGAAAAGGCAGTACAAATTTTATTTGTTCCTATCGTTCATAGTTGTCGTCCAAGAAAGGCAAAATAAATTTTATTTATTCCTATGCTTCATAGATGGTGTCTGTGAATAATTAGAAGCAAAGTGGCTTAGGCTTAGAAAAACTTTATTATATCAGATAATCAGGACGGCGGCCTCGCCATCCCGTCCTTGTCAGACGGCCGAGATCCCTTGGGACCGAGCGGCTTCGAAGTCAGAGTTTGGCCTTTCTGTGATATCGCCAGCGCACCTTGTACTTCAAGTCACGTGCACCATGCGGAAAACCAATGAAGAGCCTCGGAACTCGGGGAGCAGAGAACAAACGGCGCAGCTGACACGTGACAGTAGTCAGTATATTTACGTTACACAGAAGCGGCCGTCGTTGACCTGTAGCTGAGTTTTCTTTCGGGGTTACTTTTCAAGTTGCTCTGCACGGCTGGCTTGTGAGCAGCTTCAATTTCTTGCTTGCCATTCTTATGTTTGTGAATTTAACATGAACTGAATAGGAGAGTGAAATAACTAGAAGAATAAGGATGGGGTGAAGTGCATTTGGCAGGTTCTCTCAAATCATGAATGGGAATTGACCAATATCCCTAAGGAGAAAAGTGTACAGCAGCTGTTCCTTAGCGGTACTTACCTATGGGGCAGAAACGGCAATCAGTTATATGGGGCAAGCAGTCATTTACTACCAGGTGGTAAAATTTCTTTCATGAATGACTTTTCATATATCTACTGACAGAATGTGGAAGACTAAGCAAGCAATTACGCACTCTCAGAATGACAATGCTGTCAACAAAGCCCTTAACAGTAATCACACCCAGCATTTCATCCCCTTGTCTGGCTTGAAATATGTGTGACACAAATATCTTTGCTACCAGTAACCAGAGTATGTGATGACTAGTGTCACTAATTATGGGCTCTGAGAAAAACCTCCGCAAATGCTTCCCAAATGCCGTATATGTGTTCAATGCAGTGGGTTCTTCTGGCTTTGAGTACGTTATCATCTTGGAAGATGTTCTGCACTTGTCACACTTGTGTCTTTGCGTTAAGCAGCTCTGCCTGACATCATGGCCGCCACTTAGCCTGTGTATGCCGGTGTTGTTGCTGTAACTGCTGTTCCGCAGTGAAATGTATGTATTAAGTGCTGCTTTTAGCCTGCAGTCATTAGCCGATTTCAGTTTACCTTCAGTCACCGCAAGCAATCCCAAGGGCTCTACGGTCACCAGCAGAAAAGTACAATACAATTAATTTTTCTTGTGACAAGTCACTGCCAACCCTCACTAAAACATATATATTTTTCCAGCTTCTCACATTATAGTGAGTAAATTACTCCCCCTTTATAACTCTTGAACGCCGACTGCTGAGGTGTAGCTTGCAGCCAGATGAGAAAGAGTAGACCGGCCCAATATGACTTGTACTTACCAATATGATGAAATTAAATAAGAGAAGAATGTTACACATGAGAAAGCACGCAGCATCTCGCTGTTCCTTTGCTCCTGGCGTGCGCTAGTCCCACGAAGTCTGCTGCTGCACCCAGCACGCAACGCATTTTAAAAGTTTGGTGTCAAGGTGAACTTGCCACCCATTGCCAAACCAGTTGCGCACAAGACAGGTTTAATAAAAAGCGTCCCTCTAATGCAGCGTCTCAGTAAACAGCCGCTAGAGTAGAAAAAATAGTTTACATGACTATGTGGGTATGGGCAATAAATTAACATGAAGGGCGAATGACTAGCTTGCTATCAGAGTCTGCGGCTCAGTCCACTTCTTCGACGGTGGGTCCCGAATGGTGTGGAGCTGCCGACACATGCTTGGGTCCCTGCTGCTGCTGCTGGTAAAGCTTGCTCATGACAGGCATGCAGGCCTGCTGCAGCTCCTTGAGCTGGTGCTCGTACTCCTCCTTCTCGGCTAGGCTGTTGGCGTCAATCCAGGAGAAGGTGTCCCGGCACTTGAACAGCAAGGACTCCCTGTCGGAGGAAGGGAGCCTGTCCACGGCTTCTTCGGCGGCCTGCTTGACCCCGTAGACGTAAGATTCGAGGGAGTTGCGAGCGGCCACCCTCTCGCGCTGTGCGTCGTCCTACTGCTTGAACCTCTCGGCCTCGGCGAGCATCCTCCCGATGTCCTCCTTGGAGATGCGGCCCTTGTCGTTGGTGATGCGGATGCTCTCCTGTTTGCCCGTGCTCGTGTCCCGGGCCGACACCTGCAGGATGCCGTTGGCGTCCAGGTCGAAGGTCACCTCGATCTGGGGCACGCCGCGGGGCGCCGGCGTGATGCCCCTGAGGTTGAACGTGCCCAGCAGGTGGTTGTCCTTGGTCAGGGCGCGCTCTCCTTCGTACACCTGGATGGTGACCGCCGGCTGGTTGTCTGCGTACGTGGTGAACGTCTGCAATGTCTTGCAAGGGATACGCGAGCTGCGCTCCACGATGCGCGTCATCACTCCGCCTGCAGTCTCGATGCCCAGCGACAGCGGCGCCACGTCCACCAGCAGCACGTCGCGGCTCCGTAGGCCACGGCCTCGTCCGGGTTGATGCCCATGGACAGCTCCTTGCCGTTGAAAAAGTCTCGCAGCAGCTTCTGCACCTTGGGGATGCGCGTTGAGCCGCCCACGAACACCACGTCGTGAATCTGGGACTTGTCCATCTTGGCATCGCGCAGGGCGCGCTCCACGGGCTCGAGGGTGCTGCGGAACAGGTCCATGCAGAACTCCTCAAAGCGGGCGCGGGTAATCTTGCTGTAGAAGTCGATGCCTTCGAGCAGGGCGTCGATCTCGATGCTCGCCTCGGCCCAGCTGGACAGGGTTCGCTTGGCACGCTCGCAGGCCGTACGCAGTCTCCTCACTGCCCTCGGGTAGACCCGCAGGTGTTTGCGGTGCTTGCTCTTAAACTCCTGCACGAAGTGCTCTACCATTCAGTTGTCGAAGTCCTCGCCTCCCAAGTGGGTGTCTCCGGCCGTTGAGCGCACTTCGAACATGGAGCCTTCGTCGATGGTAAGCATGGAGACGTCGAAGGTGCCGCCTCCAGGTCGAAGATGAGGACGTCCTCGCCGCGCAGGTTCTTGTTCAGCCCGTAGGCCAGAGCGGCGGCAGTCGGTTCGTTGAGGATGCGCAACACTTTGAGGCCGGCGATGGCTCCGGCGTCCTTGGTAGCCCGGCTCTGTGAGTCGTTGAAGTAGGCTGGCACCGTGATGACGGCGTCGCTCACTTTCTTCCCAAGGTAAGCCTCTGCCGTCTCCTTCATCTTGCTCAGAATCATGGCGCTGATCTCTTCCGGGTTGAAGTGTTTCCGCTCGCCCTTGAAATCGACGCTGATCTTGTGTTTGCCTCCGTCATTCTCCACCTTGAAGGGCCAGTGCCGGAGGTCGTCCTGGATCTTAGGGTCGTAGTAGCGGCGTCCGATCAGCCTTTTGGCATCGAACACCGTGTTCTCCGGGTTCATGGCCGCCAGTGCCTTCGCTGCATCGCCAATCAGCCGCTCCGTGTGCGTGAAGGCCACGTAGCTTGGCGTCGCCCGGTTGCCCTGGTCGTTGGCGATGATCTCGACGCTGCCGTGCTGGAAGACACCTATGCACGAGTACGTGGTGCCCAGGTCGGTGCCGATTGCCGGCACGTCTGCCTTTGTTCGGCTAGGCATGGTGAATGTGTTGTTGTGAAAGTTGCGTTCCGTTCAGAACACTCGATCGCTTGATGCAGTCAGTAAAATCTGGCAAACGGCTGCGCGGGGCGGCGTTTATACCATTCGCGCGCTTTTCTAGAAATGCCCAGAAATTTCGCGAGCGGCGCCAACCAATCGAAGCAAAGTGGTTCAATGACGTCACGCAAGCTGTTCTGCTACGGTGGCTAGAGGGGTAGTTCTGTGATTGGTCTGCGGGTACTGCGGTGTTAAGAAAGCTACAGAAAGGTCTCGCGTCGTCTGCTTTCGGCTTACGAAGAGCAAAAAAAAAAAATGAACTGCGATGCGGCGATGCTAGGCTCCGTCCGCTTTCTTCTCAGCTATATTGTGCCCTTATTGCACTGTCAAAGTGAAGAAACTACGCGGACACTAAAGTCTGTGTGCACTAAATAGCCCACTAAATATTCTTGGAATTCCTGATTTCTTGGATTTCAAGGCCTTCACAGCCATTCGTAGCCATATCCGCCCAAGAGCACGCTTGATCATTCGAGAATTTGCGGGCTCAAAACAAGCGACCTCGAGGAAGATGGCTGCGCCCACTCGAGCCATGAAGTTTCGATTGTAGTTATTTTTGAGTACTCGTCGGTTTGTCGAACAGAGATTTGGACTGCTGTTTATTGCAAGGCTCCTGAAGTCATATTTTATTTCAAAGGTATGATCGTAATGAGTACGTTTAAGTAGCCATTGCTCGATTCCAATTTGTTCCAGCTTCTCGCCTGGCGACGCGATGAGCCAAGCTCAGCAGTTGGTATTTTACCTTTCCTTGCTCCCACTCGAGCTAAAGCCCTAACCCAGGGGACTTCGTGCAATGTTTTTGACCAGATCGCCTCTCTATATCTCCGGCTCCCTCTTGCAAATTCTTACCCTAATTACTCGGGCGGACCTAACCCCGATGAGGGCCACCCGTTCACATTCCAGGAGCTCGAAACGGCTGTGGCTGCTAATACTGGCTGCTCGGCTCCCGGTGAGGGCGCCATTACATGCACTGCACTTTGTAACCTTACTGACCGCGCCGAAGAATTCCTCCGTCAGACGCTGTATGAGGCCTGGGACAGCGGCTGCCTGCCGAGCTCCTGGGCCTCCTCCCTCATTTCTGTGATTCCAAAGCCGGGCAAACCTCCCTCCCTCTCTAACCTCCGCCCAATCTCTCGGACGTCGTGCGTTGCTAAGAACCTTGAGCGAATGGTATTCACTGGCCTCTAATTTTCTTGAGGCGAGGGAGTACTTCCGCGGTTCTCTTATATGCCTCCGATGCCGCGTCTGCGCATTGGACGTGTTTCTGACTCTCCAACACCTTTCTCTCAGCTACCCCTCCGAAATTCACGCATTTGTGACCGTCGATGATCCGCAAGGCCTTCGCGGGTGTGTGCCGCGGCCACGTCTTGTCTCAACTCGCCTCCGTGGCCTCTGGCTTCCACATGTAGTCTTTTGCCCGCAGACTGCCATCTGTCCAGCCCCACCACCTCACCTGTGGCACTCCTCAAGGTGATGTTCTCTCCCCTACCCTTTTCAATCTCGCTATGAGTCCTGTCGCCTCCCAGTTACCCGAAATTCCCGACCTGCACTGCATCATTTACGTCAGTGACATCACTCTCTGATATTCGTCTGGCTCTCCCTGTCACGTACAGAACACCTTGCAACGTCGAATAGACCTCACCGACTCCTTTCTCACCAACGCTGGCCCCTCCTGTTCCATTGAAATCCAAGCTGCTCCCTCTCAACCACTCCTCATACCAGCGCTCGCATCAGTCTCTCTCCATCTTTCTGGTTCGCCCATTCCTGTCGTCACGGAGTGTAGAGTTCTTGGCTTCTCTTTGCATGCGACCAAGAACGTGCAAGCCCTCCTCCACGCTTTGACCACCTGCCATTCTGTAACTTACCTCCTGCGGTGCGTGGAGGCTCATGCATGCCGCGTTGCCCACGTGCTTGCCCTCAACAAGGTCTTGTACTTTGCACCCTACGTTTACTTCAATCAGACTCAACTTAACGCTCTTGAGACTGCCCTTGTGGGCCTCTGCAAGCAGCTCTCAACCTCCCTGTCACCACCTCCACTGCTGAGCTCTTTGACACAGGCCTCCTCCGTCCTCTCCGTTCACTTTATTTATTTATTTATTTATTTATTTTTATTTATTTATTTCCTCAAAGGTCTCGGTTGAGACATTACATGAGGGAGTGGTCGGTATCTGGCAAACAATGGTAAAAAATGTTAAGATGAAAGGTTGGCGACGCTCCGCTTGAATTCTAGTGGGTTGATGATAATGGCAACTTCGGTGGGCAGGTCATTCCAGTCTCGTGCAGTCGTATCAGGACTCACGGCCTGCCCTGGTTTCTCTTACTCGTCAGAGTCAGTGGTTATTGGCTCAGGCCAGTAACCACTCTGGCTATTGGCCTGAGCCAATAACCACTCTCTTGTTCCAATTTCCACCCTTACCTCTCCTGTCTCCACCCCGGCTCACAGTCGTCGTATTCTCTCCTTCCCGGCCAACTTGTCCCGCACGCCAGCCGTCGCCATGCGGCACCATTTCCCTCTCTTTGATACCCAAGATGTGGCCTACACAGATGCCTCTTTCGTGCTCCTTGAGGTTCCTGTGGCCACGCCCTGTACCATCCTCATCTTCTTCCAACTGAAACCAACACCAGCGGGCCATACAGGTGCCCTCCAGACACATTGTCCCTCTATGTCCTCTCCATTGTGCACAGTCAAGGTAATAAACGGAAGTGAACTGATCCTCGCAGGGGGGCGTCTGCAGCATGCAGACTTTGGTGAGTTGCGACACCACGGGGTATCCCGAGCATCCGCAGGGACATCTCCTCAGGGGGATGATGGTGAGCAGTGCGCCACCACGGACCCGAGCATCCGCGCTCAGCCGTGTGCGGCATCGCCGTGTCCGGGGAAAAGGGGATCCTGGCGGTTGAGCCAATGCCGAGCGTTCGGACCTTTAAGGCTCCTCGGCGGAGGCAGCACACCACTTTGGCCACAGCTTCCTGTAGACGGCACCTCCGGCCTGATCCGACCGGGGGAAATCGGCAGTCGCGTTTTCCTGTTCCATCTTTCACTTTCCTGTCTCCCTTCCTAGAACTCTCCTGTCGCCTCATCTTTTCTTGTTTTTTTTTTCACTTTTCCTGTCGGCTAGGGTTAACCGTGTGTGGCCAACTACCCTGAGTTGCGTCATATTTGGTTATAGTTGACGTGTACAGCTGGCGTGGGCAGAATTTGCTGGCAAGTTTCTGCCCGTCCCCTTGTTGGGCTCCATGGTGGGTGGCTGGCACCGTGACCGAAAAATTAAAATCTTTTATGGCTCCCCCTCTTTCCAAACCTGACCGCTCTCTCAAGAGAGGGCAGAACGATGCAGATCATTTTTTCCAAAAAAGAAAAGTCAGTTTTCCTAAATATCATTTCATCTATAGTGAAGTACATAATAAGCAAGCAAGAATCCTGTCTTCCTTCCTAGTATCAAAGTGTTTGAGAGAAGCCTTGGGCATTGGCTACAAGGTATCAAAGATGGCCAGCGGTGACTTACTGCTCGAACTGCGTGACAACGTCCAGCACTCAAAACTCGTAAACATTGTGTCTGTTAGGGATATTCCTGTCTCTGTGAGATCACACCGATCTCTGAACACCGTCCGGGGCGTAATATCCGAAAATGATTTTATTCACATCACTGAAAAAAAGATGCTCGAAGGTCTGAGTAACCCTGACGTCACAGACGTTCGCCGAATCAAGATCCGGAAGGATAATAAGGAAATAGACACAAAACACATGATCCTCACGTTCAACATCAGCACACTCCCCTTTTATTGTAAAGCTCTCAAGAAATGAAATCAAATAAAAAAATTCGAGAGGAAGCCCGCACCCAACCAAAGGTTAATCCAGGCGAACCAATTAAAAAATTAATTAAATTAAAAAGGGGCCAACGCCCAAGAGAAAATTTAAGAAAAACCAATTACAAGAGAGAAAAAAAAATAGGCACAAATGATGGGCCGGCAAAAGTGATTTTTAGACGCAAGACGCCCCTGAAGGATTAAGAATTGAGAAGGATGAAGTGAAATTGAAACAGGGATGGGTCCAGCGTGCCTAGATTCTTCAGACAGGCTGGCAGGCGGCCAGGAGGAGGGAAGGTGCGGGGATCTCTAGGAAGAGAGAAGAGACAAGGAAAGAAAGCAAAGAGAAAAAAAAACTAACAAACAGGAGATAGTGGGCTTAAGAAAGCAGAAGGGGTACATAAAAGAGAGGGGAAATTGAAAAGAGAATCAAGTAGATGACAAAAAGGCAGGCAAAAAAACAAACAGAACGAGCGAAATGAAAAATAACCAAACAATTAAAACATGAAAAATATAACAGCTAGAGGAAAGAAAAGAAAAAGGGAAAGGGAACAAATTGAAAACAAAAATAAATAGAAATAAACATGAAAAAAACGAAAACAAAACAAAGACTGCGTGTGCACGCAAGGCGACCAAATATCAAGATCCACATGCCATCCACATGCCCGTGAGGCAGAGACAGGGCCACGGCCCACCAAAATTGGCCCTGTGGTGCCCCCGACCACATGAGACATGGGGAGGCGCAGAAATGGCAAGGAGGTCTACGAGACATCCGGGCGGGAATAAAGACGAGATACAGGTGAAAGAAGGGAAACGCGAATAAGCAACGCACGAGACCGAGGGGAACCTAAAAAAGAGCGGGAGGCATGAGGGGAAAGAAAGTGCGGATTGCCGGGAAGCCATGCTGCTATGTCCGCAGTGAGAGGGCAGGCACGTAGGTAATGGACAACATCCCCCACAGCTGCCCCGCATGGACAACAAGGCGAAGGAAGGAGGGCAAAACAATGGAAGTAGGAGGGAAAATGACAATGACCAATTTGGAGAGGGACAAGAGATCAGGGTGGAGGGAAAGAGAGCGGGAGACTAACCGGGAGAGGGGACAAAAACAGCCAGGAGGGTGTCCGAATGTTCTGCGGTCCAGGTGTCTGGCCAAAGCCTGAGTGTGGTGGTACGCATGCGGGTGCGCACTGACAAAGGTGACAGCCATGACGGCCGCAGGAGGCCGCGTGCCGACGCCATTGAGGCGGCCCAGTCAGCGAGCTCGTTGCCCCAGACACCACAATGGGCGGGGACATGACAGAGGAAGACAGGACACTGAAGAGAAATGACTGCAAGGGTGCACTTGATGTCTCGGACGCGTAAGTTGTTGGTGGAAAGAGAGTGAGGAGCCTGAAAGAGAGAAAGGCAATCAGAGAAGACATGGAACGATAAAGGAAAGGGGGCACGCCGGTCATAACAACAAGCCTCGTGAAACGCAACAGCCTCTGCGCAGAAGGCACTAGAGGCTGTCTCGAGACGAAACGGGCCCACGTTCCGCAGCGTGCCAGAAGATGAGAATGCGGCGTAAGCAGCACCCCCAGAGTGGGACGTATAAGAGCCGTCCTTGAATATCTGAAGGCCGGGAAGGGAGGAAGGAGAGGGAAAGTGAGAAGGGAGAAGACGGATGAAGGAGAATGAGGAAGCCAAAGAGGGATGGTCGCACCAGGGATCAAAACGGGGCAAGATATCAGATGGTAGATAAGTGCGACCTCCAAAGGTGACGGGATCTACACCGTTTAAAAGGTTCTACTCCGCTCAGAGGCGATCCAATGCCAAGGGAAGAGGGGGTACCCGGAGGAGTACCTGAAGCGCAGCCGTGCGCGTTGTGCGGAAAGCCCCTGTGATAGCGAGAAGGGGGACCCGCTGCACAGAAACAACCTTCTCCCGAAGGCGGGAATTGGCGCTGCCAGACCACCAAGCGGGCGCGGCCAAAGTGAGAGCGGGTTGTATTACTTGGAAATAAAGCCTATGTAGAGAACAGGGAGGGTGGGAACGGTGGAATGACAGAAATGAGACAAGACGCGAAGTGAGGATCTCTGCCTTGTTTTAGAGGAAGTGAGCATGAGGCAGAAAAATGAGGTGGCAGTCGGAGGCAACGCCTAAAATTTTGAGTTCCTGTTTGAAACTTAAGGGGCGGCCCGAAAAGCGCACGGTGGGATTACGCTTTTCCATTCCGCCCACGCCATGGGAAAACAGCATACAAAATGTTTTTGGCCATGAGATCGTCACCCGAGAATCAGAGGCCCAACAGGCTATTCTCTCAAGGACGTCGGCACACAGCTGCTCCAACTTGTGGCGCGTGCGGGCCGGAACCAGCACAATGGTATGTGCGTGCGGGATATGCATAAACTATGTGCGTGCGGGATATGCATAAATTGTCCAGAGCCGTTCACAACGAGGCCAGGGCTTGCACTGCGCTGCGCGAATGGGTAAACCCAAACTGGTTGGGGTGGAGGTGGCCCCTGGCGTGCAAGAAATGGTAAAGACGGCGGTGAAGTAGGCGTTCTAATAGTTTACGTAGGACTGAGTTCATCACTATTGGCCGGTGGGAAGTAGGGAGGAAAGAGGGACGGTTTGCTCTAGGAAGGAAGATGATCCGCCCCCTGCGCCACACTGAGGGAAAGTGGCCGAGGCTGAGGGCACTGTTGAAAAGGAAGAGAAAGAAGGACGGGTGGGCACGCCAGAGGCCCGTAACCAAGGTCGCAGTCAGCCCATCCAGGCCGGACGCCGTGCCAGTATCGAGTGCGTTTACGAGCAACTGAAGCTCGTTACGCGAGAACGGGACGTCTGGCGGTACGGAAGGATGGTAAGGCGACTCGACGGATGCACTCATACACGCGTGGAATGGTGAATCTATCAAAGAATTATCAAACGCAACCTGTGTTGGGAGCAAAAGTGCCGCCGACTCGACGACAGAAGTCGTCAGAACGCCGCCTGCTGTGTCCAGAGGTTGTAAGAATACTGGGGCGCGCAGTTTGACAAATGCCTTTTGAAAGGGTGCGCCGAAAAGGTTTTTCCGAGTCGCATCGTGACAGGCCTGGCGCAACACCGAGTCGTTCGCCTCCCTGATGTTGCGACGGTAACAGGCAAGTGCGGCCTGAAACGCGGTGCGATAGAGAAGGCGCAACGATGGTTCTGAGCAACGCTGGAAGCGCTGGCGCAAAGCTCGAACGCGGCCCCAATCGATGGCGAGCTCAGGCGACCACCATGGCTTCGGTGCCGGAGCACTCACAACCGTACGCTTGTGGCGCTCAATCAGCGCTATAAATCGGTCGTGGATCCGGTTGACGACGGTCTCCAATGCATCGGGAGAGCGCAGATCGGCGCCAGCAACCCGGGGAAACCATGTGTCCCTTGCGAGGCACTGAAGCAGACGAGCCCGAGATGCAACCGTTAGCCGGTGCTGTTTCGGAGAAGGAAGACGAATCGACACCTCAGTATAAGAATGCCCAGACAGATTCGGCGTCCGAGACGGTCCATGTGTATCCGGAACTGAGCAGGGATGGAAAAGTGAGCGTGACATCAATCCACGACTCCGCGTAATAGTTGTCGTATGTGGGGGCGAAAGTAGGATCATTTAAAACTGTCAGTTGGTGAGCCAGGGCGAAGTTTGGAGCCACCCGAGTTGGAGGGTGCGGGGCCCCACAATTCATGCTTGTCGTTGAAGTCACCGGCCAGGATGATAGGGCGGCCGGCCGCCAAAGCGACCACTTCGTCCAGTTCGTCTAACGAAGAGTCAAAGAGGGCGCGCGGGGGCAGTAAACAGAGGCAAAGAGGAAGGAAGCAGACAGGGAGGTGCAGAGCACCGCCATGACGAATGTGGAGGCGTGAATAGGAAAGAACTCAAAAGGAGGATCCTGCGCAAGGACCAGCAAGCGCGGATGTGATTGCGCGGAGAAGACGGCAACCCCACTGGGAAGACCTGAAACCCCACCGCCGACCAGGTAAGGGTCCGCCACCGCTGCCAGAGAAAACGGAGAAGAGATGCAATGACTCGAGAGGGCGGCCTTGGCACTTGGGTGTGGTCAAAGTTGATCTGAAGAAAACTAAAACTAGCCATGGCGATGTAAAGCGGTATAGGAACGGGGGTAACTGAAGTAGAATAGGATCACATATGGGGGACAGCTGCTTAAAGAGATTGATTTATAGATAGTGGCGGTGGTGGAAGCAGGAGGGCCGAGGACCGGATACGGAGCCAAGTGATAAAGGGCAGCGAGAAAAGAAGAATACGAATGAAAAATTAATGGAGGAGGCCGTAACAACAATCACAGTCGCAACCTGGCGGTTCGCGGGAAAGGTACACAGGGCAGGGCAATCGCGGCCCTAAGGGCCATAAGCGGTCCTGGCACGGACGCGAGCAGCGCGCTCCAGCAAAGTTGAGCAGGAGGCATGCCCAGCTTGATGGTTAGAGGGGCGGCCAGCCGCGTCGCACGGGGCGCACTTGGCGTTAGGGTCCTGTATAGGGCGGGGCACTGTGCGAGAGGGTGCGACCCCGCGCATCGTGTGCAGCAAGCCTTACAGGGGTCCGTAGCATGCGGGCACGCCTTAAGAGCGTGGCCGTATTGGGCAGAGAACGTGCACAGCGGGACGTGGAGGTCCTCCTGGACCTCGACGGAAGTCCAGCCCACGGTGACGCGACGGGCGTCACGAAGCCGGGAAAAAGCGGAAGGGTCAACCTCTAGGACGTGAACACGCTGTCCAGAGCGCTGTGTAAAGGACAATCTGAGCTTACGATTCTGCGGATCAAGAGAGAGTGCCAGATTCCGCCGGTTGAAGGTGGTCACGAGATCCTCAGGACGGATATCAGGATCAACCCCGGACAGGCGGACGTGGGGATTGCGTCGATGAGGCATACGGACATTGATGGAAGCCCGGGTGGCCTCGATACGGGTGATGGCAGCCTGTGGTGGTGGTGGAAAACATTTATGTACAGGTATAATACAGGAGGTTATGCATGAGCTGACCCAGAGGGGGCCAGCCCTTACAAATACTAGGTGGAGGTCCCTAGTTCGGGACCCCAGTGGCATCGGCCGCCGCCCAGGCTCGCGCGACCAAGGCCCGTTGGGCCTGCAGGTCAGAGCAGCCGAGCAGGGTCGCCTCCCAGTCCTCCCGCAGGCGCTCGAGGTTCCCAGGGTTCCGGTATGTAACCACCAGGGCGCGACGGGTGGGTCGGAGTGTGGCCGCTCCTATTCCCTCAGACTCAGGGTCGATGGCCGACTCGATGAGGGTAGCAACCTCGCGACCCACGTTGTCGGAAGCCCCAACAGACGTTGAAAGCATCTGATGGGGCTTCTAGGCCGGAGGAGAGTCCCCGAGCTCGAGGGGCCCTGGGCGTGCCTGTGTCGCAGTGCCTGAATCAACTCCGACAGGTGGAAGAGGGCCGGCAAGCCGCGCAGAGCCGCCGCAAAGGTCCTAGGAACATTTGGTCCGGCCCGCAGAAGGCGAAGTTCCGCCTCGGCCTCGGAAGCCCTGACGGACACTTCGGCATTCCGGGCCCTCAGGAACTTCAGCTCACGATCCCGGGCGATAACTTGGTCCCGCAAAGCACGGACGCGCTCTCTGTCACGGATGGCGCAGGCAAAGAAGTTATGCGCATTAGCATTCATGGCTGAGACCAGGGACACAAGGGTAGCCCGGACCCCTGCTGTGATCTTATTCTTTCCGTCATTAATGATGCACAGCAGTTCCTCGTGCGCCGCTAAAAGGGAGGTATCCGTGCCCAGCTCTAGGTTGCCGGGGTCTTTGGGACAGCAGCAGGTGGCGAGGAAAGTCCAGGGACGCCGGTCACGGGGGTCAAATCTGAGCCCGAAAGAGAACGGGGTTCACCACCTGAAGCGTTACCATGGTCAGTTAGACGATGTTCATCTGGTATGATCGGTAGGTCAACGGTAGGTTCCGTGTGGACGTCAGAGGTTACCTCAAGAGATGGCGGATCCGCGCGTAGTAGAGGTGCCAGGGCCAGCCCGGCAGCAGCTGCGCGGTCAGTCATGATGGAGCCAGCAGCCTCCAGGCCTAAGCAGGCCGCAGCCTAGGTGCGAAGTGCGGAGAAAATGAAAATTAAGGTGTTGTCCACCGAGAGGGAGGACATTCAGGGGGTCCCCAAGGTGTTACAGGGCCCCTCAGAGCAGAGAACCTCTCCAAGGGGAAATAGAAATCAGCAGGAGCTGAAAATAGTGCGATCCACAGGATACTCGCCATGTATGTCGATACCGACCACAAGACATGGTGCGTTATCCTGCCTTACATCATCTTCGCATCATACAGGAGACCACCCAGATGACGCCTTTTAGGCTCGTCCATAGCAGGGAGGCCACGACCACGCTAGATGCCATGCTGGCCAATATTACCGAAGAAGATAACGTCGATGTCGCCGCCTACCTTCAACACGCAGAAGAAGCGCGAAGACTGCCAGATTGCAGATCATAGGCCAGCAGCGGGCCGACGCCAGACGCTACAACCTACGAAGACGCAACGCGGAATACAAGCCAGGAGATCGGCTCTGGGTTTGGACGCCCATTCACCGCCGCGCATTGCGTGAAAAACTTTTGCGCCGCTATTTCTGCCCGTACAAGGTTCTTCGTAGGGTAGGTGAACTGGACTATGAAATCGTCTCTGACGAAATGACTGCATCCCAGCGACGCCGCGTACGACCAGAAGTTGTCCATGCCTTCCGTCTAGAGCCCTATTATGCGCGTTAAAACACGTTGTGTTTACACTCCTGGTGTTTAGTTTTACACAAACTGTTTTAGTTATTTATGGCGAATTATGTACTGAAGCATCGGGTCGATGCTCTCTTGAGAGGGGAATAATGCCGCTAATGTTTGAAGTGTTTGCTTGTTCATTCTTCAAAGCTGCCGGCACGCCGCTTTATCGCTTTGTTTGTGAGGCAAGACGCGCCTAGATTTATCTCGATCGATCGCATCCAGGCGGAGCCGACTGTACGTTGTTCCCAACGTTACTAGATTACCTGATTTATTCACAAATGAAAATTGGGTCACTGACCAAGTCGAAAGATGAAAAATGACGTTTCGGGTCCCATACGGGGCCCTTGTTCACAATAAGGCTGTCACAGAAGAAGGGATGGTTATATACGCTTCAGAATCTTCTGCAATCTTTTCACGTAAATATGATGTAGCGTGCCCTGATTCTTGTTTAGCGTGTTGGCCGTTGTCTGGATGATTAGGGATTCTAGATGCAGTCTTGCAGATAGGTTTCTTTCCGTTGCCAATATTTCCACCTCATCCCAGCCTATCTCGTGGCCAGTGGACAGCACGTGCTCTACAACTGCATTTTTTGCTGCGCGCTTGTTTCTGACGTCGCCCTGGTGCTCCTTCATGCGCCGCTGGAAGTTCCCGGTTTCCCCAATATAGACGGAGGGGCAGTCGCTGCAAGGTATCCGATAAACAACGCCAGGGAACTTGGCACGTGGTAGCGGGTCCTTCATGTTGTCCACTTCGGCTCGCAGCTTGCTGGTTGGCACGTGTGCAATGTGCACTCCGTGTTTACGGAAAATCCTAGAAAGGGCCTCGCTGATCTGACGCACGTAGGGAATCGCAGCACGCTTTATCTTTTTTGTCAGTTGTTGTGCTCCTCGTGTGTAGGTGGCTTTCTTGGTGACTTTGCTGGTAAAATGTCTAGGGTAGCCGTTTCGCTCAAGATCGTGCTGTATAAGCTTCATCTCGTTGCCAAGGCTGACCGGGTCCGAACAGATTTTTTTAGCACGGTTGACAAGTGACGCAATCACTGAACGCTTGTGAGCCGTAGGATGAGCGGAATCAAAATCCAGGTATCTCCCCGTGTGCGTTGCTTTTCGGAAGACGCTGGAGGCTAACCGATGCGCATCACGTTTGACGAGCACATCCAAGAACGGGATCATGCCGTTCGCTTCCTCTTCCAAAGTGAATTTTATGGATGGCTCTATGGCATTCAGGTGTTTAAGGAAGCTGTGAATATGCTGCTTGTTTAAAATGCAAAAGCAGTCATCAACATACCTCAGAAACACCTTTGGACGATGTGTGAACGAGTTCAGGGCTTTCTGTTCAATAGACTCCATTGTCAGGTTGGCAGCCGTGACTGAAATTGACGCTGCCATTGCGGTTCCGAAGATCTGCTTGTACACTGTGCCGTTGTAAGTAAAATACGTATTGGCTAAGCAGAAATGAAGCAATTCGCTGATCTCGCTGACGTTCAACGGCGTGCGATCGGGAAATGAGGGGTCGCTTTTTAGGAGCTCCTTGCAGGTTTCCACAGCAAGATCGACCGGGACACTTGTGAACAGGGACCATACATCAAAGGACACCAGCACATCGCTTTCTTCGAGGACGATATCCTTGACTTTTTCAATAAAGTCTTGCGAATTCTTGATGTGCGTCGCTGTTTGTCCCACCAACGGAGCCAACACTTTGTGCAGATAAGCGGACAGACGGAAAAGAGGCGACCTGGTGAAATCCACGATTGGCCTTAGCGGAGTTCCACTTTTGTGAATTTTCGGCAAGCCATATATTGCGGGAGCGTATCCATTAGTGCAAAGAAGCCTGTAGTACAGCTTTCTTTGAGAAGGCGGAAGACCACTGAATATGTCAGACAGGATCACTTGCAAGCGGGACTGTATTTTCGACGTAGGGTCCTTAATGAGCTTACAGTAGGTTGTCGCGTCCTCGGGCATCTCTGACATTTTTGAGTGGTACGCAGACCGGTCAAGCACAACAGTCACATTTCCTTTGTCTGCGGGCAGAATTGCAATATCCTCCTTCTTTCTCAGCGACTCCAGGGCCTTCCGTTCACCTTCGGAAAGAATGTGCTCACGGTGCTGTTTCCGCATTCCTTTAAGAACACCGATCGCATTCATTCTGACATCTTCTTGTACGTCTTTATCAAGGAGACTAATGGCTCTTTCCACAGCGCAAATCATCTTCCGCGTATCCGGCGGTTTCCCCTGATTGAAATTCAAGCCTCGGCTTAGCACCATTTCTTCGGTGGCACTCATGGTGTACGACGACAAGTTTTTAACCTTGGAGACTGGTCCTCTAGACTCGTTCCTTTTTTCCCCCAGCAAAGTGCATAGTTTGCTCCTTTGCGAAACTTCGTGCTTTTCTGTTGAGCGCCTCGCTTCTTGGTTGGCAGCTAGTTGTACCTCCGCGTAGATTTCTGGCATGCGGAACTATAGTTGCCGCTTCGCAAAGAAAGCCTCCTGTTGTAGGCGCTTCAAGGTGCACTTACATTCATCGATGCGGGCTTGTACAAGCTGTCGCTCTGCCTTCGTCACGACGTGGCGTCCAAAGGCGGTGTTCACAGGTCGACGAAGCTTCAGTGATCTTGGGGTCACGTTGTTCGATTTGCACTCCAGGCTGAAGCGCAAGTGGGTGCTGAAGGCTGCTAGGCGTGCAGAGAGGCTTATGAAGCGCCTTACCTGGTCAGTTTGGAAACCCCGCTGCAGCTCGGCGGCCAAACGTGGCCCCATTCGTGTCCCTCTCGCGAGGTGGCGTTATCGACGCTGTTGGCCCGGTCCGGCCGGTCTCTCGTCACACGAACTCTCGCTATCAGACGAGCGCGCCGTGTTTCACGCCACTTTACTCCGGTAATTCCTGTTTAGCGAAGATATTTCCAAGATAGGGCACAAATATTATTCTGAATGTGCAGCTACAGCGGCATTAAGGCTTCGCGAACGGTCCTGGGCGGCAAAGGTGCGATCGGGATGTGAGTATGAGTATGAGTTTATTTCAAACAAGCATGTTTACATACATGTTTGAGGTGTATGGGAGTAAAAGCCGCTCAAGAGCAGCTTGACAAAGCTCCCATTACCCTCTCTGAATCATTCTGCTGAATCATTAGCTCTTTTGATGAGACATCTGGATCTTGGTCGGGTATAGTTTTTTGTTTCATTTACTTGCCTACAAACTAAATGACTCTGCTTACGGTGGGCCACGAAACGGTAGATGAGTCGCATGTTGCCGAAAATATCGAAACCTATGGCCATGCACGATAGGTTTGAAGCAAGAGGGTCAATGATACATACGTGTTTTTTAAAGGGAGATGCAGCAATACCACCGTGAAACTTCGACGTTATTAACGTCATAAAACGCGAATAATGAC
Source organism: Amblyomma mixtum (assembly GCF_055824585.1). NCBI lineage: Eukaryota > Metazoa > Arthropoda > Arachnida > Ixodida > Ixodidae > Amblyomma > Amblyomma mixtum. The sequence continues at coordinate 27,507,345 of NC_143020.1, read as the reverse complement.
GGTAATAGCAGAGGTCAGATTGAAAGTAGTTTATTCAGTTCACATAAGAAAAAAACACAGTTACAAGAATGCTGCTTCTACTTTTTTTCAAAAAACAGTTACAAGAGACGTGCTGTTTTGTTTGCAACAGCCACCTTCTTCTTTCTCTCTAAACGGTGTTTAACATCTCTAGAGAAAAAGCGCATTCTTGTTGCAATAACAAAGTTCAGTATCTAACAAGTGAACGCCGACATGCGCTCAGCACAACCCAAGCGAGCAAGGCTGCACTTGTCTAGCTCTTCCAAAACTTTCCAGAAAATGTTTGCAGCCTTGCTGATGGTCAGTGTGAATTGCGGTCGCATAACGTAGAACGCTTATCTTGCCTTGGTTTCGGAGCAGACAGGTCGACAGCTCGGCCGCACCGACTCACGGACGCATAGCTCGGGTGCACGGACGCTGTTGCGCTTCTGTGTTGAGTTGCACCCGGAGCCAACGCCGCACGAGCTACGTCGCTCGAAAAGCACTTATATAAATGTGGCTAGGACACAGAGGAGCAACGATCAACTTGCAGCGCAGTTTACCACCAACAAAAAACGCCTGGCAAAAAAACGCTTCGCTGTAGTGTTCGCTGACGTGGTCAGCGTGGCTACTCTGCCGAGAAGCCGGTCAAACAGCGAGAGAGCGCCCCGCTCGGCGGCACAGGCAAGGGTGACATCCGTGGCGTCGGAGTTTTCAAACTGAAAAAAGTATTCTAGTAACGTTGGTTGTTCCAGAGTGTTCTAGTAACTTTCCAAGCTTTATCTCGGAAGTTTGCTATCAGCTTTAAAAAATGGCTTGGCTTAGCTTATGGCTAAGCCTAGAATGCGAAGCATCCCCTTTTATACAATTGCGTGACGTCAGTATCCCCGAGCGGTAGGAGCGGGAGTTAGGCCGCCGGCGGAGGCTGCGCGTCCGCAAGCGAGCGCACGAGTTGAGCCCCAGCTTTCACAGCTGTTGTGACGTCAGCGCCCCTAGCGGAAGTAGCGGGAGTTAGGCCACCGGTGGAGGCTGCGCGTCCGCAAGCGAGCGCACGAGTTGAGCCCCAGCTTTCACAGCTGTTGTGAGGTCATATCACGTGGTGCGCCGATGTAGGTCAAGTGGTAGCTACGCGGCCGCGCGCGGCGCAGCAAAGAAGAGCTCGGTTGTGCGGCTAGTATGCTTCGCATAAAAGCGCACGGCCGAGAGCGGCGGCCATTCTGTTCGACGACCGCCGAGCACGCTTGTAGCTACGCCGCCGAATGATTCGGCTCTTTGCGGGTGCAATTAAGTCAGCCCAAATAAATATTTCCGTTTCGAAGACATTCTCGCTGTTTTCCTGTTTCCGGGACTGCAGTCAGCACCACTACGTGACACTATGGGGTTTGTTATTTAGCAGTTAGTTTTTGTATGTACGTTTGACGTACAGTCTTTGTCAAAAGTAACCAGGCTCCATGGTTTGCTTTTCATTCGTATAACAGAGCCCTCACAGCTTCCCTAAAGATAAAAAAGTTCTTTGAAGGTGCGAACAGGGGTTCTTACCATACAGACATTTCGAGCTTGAGCGCTGGCATAATAGCTTTAATATACGACTGAGAAAAAAAACGTGCAGCCTGGTTACTTTTGACTAAGACTGTATGTACTTATGTATGTATGCATGTGTATGTACGTGCGTACGTATGTGTGTGTGTGTTCGTGCGCGTGTATATGTACGCACACGTATGCTCGTACGTATGTATGTATGTATGCTCGTACGTATGTATGTACGTATGTATGCTCGTACGTATGTATGCTCGTACGTATGTATGCTCGTACGCATGTACGCATGCACGCATGCACATATGTATGTATGTATGTATGTATGTATGTATGTATGTATGTATGTATATATGTATGTATGTTGGGGGCGTGGAACCGGTACGGACATGGCTGTACCATTCACGCACGCGCTCTTCTTGCTGCAGGCTTTGCTTCGTTCGACTGCAAGCCAACCTTTCCCGGGAAATCAGCTTACCGGCTTATCTGCACACCGGTCACCGGACGGGGAATCGTCGCTCACCTGCCCGCCATGGACAACCACCAACTTTGACCGCAACGAAAGGGATGAGGAAATGTGCTTCAACGCTGAATTTGGTAGCTGCCTGCTTCTGCCCAACGAACCCTGGACCGATAATCCAGTCGGCTACAGACTACAAAAGGCGCGGAACATCACTCAGCAGTTGGGGCGTGGAACCGGTACGGACATGGCTGTACCATTCACGCACGCGCTCTTCTTGCTGCAGGCTTTGCTTAGTTCGACTGCAAGCCAACCTTTCCTGGGAAATCAACTTACCGGCTTATCTGCACACCGGTCACCGGACGGGGAATCGTCGCTCACCTGCCCGCCATGGACAACCACCAACTTTGACCGCAACGAAAGGGATGAGGAAATGTGCTTCAACGCTGAATTTGGTAGCTGCCTGCTTCTGCCCAACGAACCCTGGACCGATAATCCAGTCGGCTACAGACTACAAAAGGCGCGGAACATCACTCAGCAGTTGGGGCGTGGAACCGGTACGGACATGGCTGTACCATTCACGCACGCGCTCTTCTTGCTGCAGGCTTTGCTTCGTTCGACTGCAAGCCAACCTTTCCTGGGAAATCAACTTACCGGCTTATCTGCACACCGGTCACCGGACGGGGAATCGTCGCTCACCTGCCCGCCATGGACAACCACCAACTTTGACCGCAACGAAAGGGATGAGGAAATGTGCTTCAACGCTGAATTTGGTAGCTGCCTGCTTCTGCCCAACGAACCCTGGACCGATAATCCAGTCGGCTACAGACTACAAAAGGCGCGGAACATCACTCAGCAGTTGGGGCGTGGAACCGGTACGGACATGGCTGTACCATTCACGCACGCGCTCTTCTTGCTGCAGGCTTTGCTTCGTTCGACTGCAAGCCAACCTTTCCTGGGAAATCAACTTACCGGCTTATCTGCACACCGGTCACCGGACGGGGAATCGTCGCTCACCTGCCCGCCATGGACAACCACCAACTTTGACCGCAACGAAAGGGATGAGGAAATGTGCTTCAACGCTGAATTTGGTAGCTGCCTGCTTCTGCCCAACGAACCCTGGACCGATAATCCAGTCGGCTACAGACTACAAAAGGCGCGGAACATCACTCAGCAGTTGGGGCGTGGAACCGGTACGGACATGGCTGTACCATTCACGCACGCGCTCTTCTTGCTGCAGGCTTTGCTTCGTTCGACTGCAAGCCAACCTTTCCTGGGAAATCAACTTACCGGCTTATCTGCACACCGGTCACCGGACGGGGAATCGTCGCTCACCTGCCCGCCATGGACAACCACCAACTTTGACCGCAACGAAAGGGATGAGGAAATGTGCTTCAACGCTGAATTTGGTAGCTGCCTGCTTCTGCCCAACGAACCCTGGACCGATAATCCAGTCGGCTACAGACTACAAAAGGCGCGGAACATCACTCAGCAGTTGGGGCGTGGAACCGGTACGGACATGGCTGTACCATTCATGCACGCGCTCTTCTTGCTGCAGGTTAGTGGCATCGATTTTCATAGTAGGCATTCTGTATATGCTCTGCCGGTTCCACCCCCTGTGCTTTTTTCGAGTCTCATTTCGCATTCGTTCCGCCATAGTTGCTTGCGCCGAAAACGGCACCACTTCATGCTATATCGCCGTTTTGCATTTTATTTCCTTCTGTTGCTTCTGTGCGGAGACGTTGAGCTAAACCCGGGCCCTGGCGATGACACAGTCCTGCAACAGCTGCTAAGTGGTCAGCAGGAGATAAAAATCAAACTGTCTGACATTGAACAATACCAGGCTGAAAATAAGTCTGCAATGGCCAGCCTAAATACCCGCATAACAAAACTAGAATCGGTAATAGCTAAGATAGATGAAATGCAGTACACCGTGGTACAGTGTAAAAAAAGTTGTGAAGCTCGGGATACAAGGCTGCGCACTCTGGAACGTAAACTGGATGACATTGAAAACCGCAGTAGGCGATGCAACTTGTTGTTCTTTGGTATTGAAGATAAAGACGAACGAGAATCACACCACACAGTAGAAAAGAAAGTGAAAGACCTATGCTCTTCCACGCTGAAATGCGACAACATTGCAATTGAAAGGGCACATCGCTTAGGGAAGTTTTCAGAAGATCGACCTCGACCGATTATCGCTAACTTCAATTCGTACAAAGATAAGCAAGCGGTTTGTCAAACGCGAAGGAGCTTAAAGGATCCAAGATAAGCATATCGGAAGATTTTTCTGCGACCGTTAGAATGAAAAGGAAGCGGTTGTTAGAATATAGCAAGGAGGTCAAAAAAGAAAGTGACAAAATGCATTTAAAGTACGATACCATGTACCTAAACGGTGTCAAGTATATATTTGATGAATCGCTTGACCAGGTAGTTCCTGTTCATTGACAAAAGTCGGCAAATCGGTCTCTTCTTTCGGTCTTGATTGTGAACTGTAGGAGCATTAAGAATAAAACAGATGAATTCGCTGCCCTCCTTGACATGACTCGGCCCTCTGTGGTGCTCGGATCCGAATCCTGGCTTGATGAAACTGTTAGCGATACAGAAATTTTCCCCGGAAATTATGTTTGCTACCGGAAGGACCGAAACTGTCGTGGAGGAGGTGTCTTCATACTAATTGATGAAGCGATTAGCTCTAGGGTACTTGAAATAGAAGTTGGCCGAAGTGAGGCCATCTGGGCTATTCTTAGACTTGAAAATAGCAAAACTGTTTCTTTGTGTTCATTTTACCGCCCGCCGAGTGATCCGGGAAATGCTTTGCATGAGCTGAATGATGCAATTGAGGCTGTGCAAACGGACTACATGGTAATAGGAGGTGACTTCAATCTCCCAGAAGTTGTCTGGGGGGATCAAGGGCCTACTTCGAGAGTACAGAGCGCGTCAACTAACGCAATCATTGAAATTTGCTGCTCTTATGCTCTGACTCAGTTGGTCCATCAGCCTACGCGTGGAGCTAATATTTTAGATCTGATATTCACGAACGTTCCCATGGCTGCAAGACCTCCAGTTATACTCCCTGGTATTAGTGACCATGATGTTGTTTACTTTGAGATAAATCTGCACTACGCAAAAGTTGCTAATTGTCCTCGGCGACGCATTTACAGCTATCAGAAAGCCCGTACAAATGATATAGCACTTTCCTTAGATGCGTATTACGACGTCTTCGAAACTTTAGCGGAAACCGAAAATGTGCAAACGTTGTGGAACATATTCAAAAATAAACTTCTGGAGTTGCGCGATCAATATGTGCCATCATGGATAATGACGCCTCGACGCAGTAGATCAAAGCCTTGGTGTAATCGGGAGGTGCGCAGGATCGCCAGAAAAAGGGCGACTACTTATGCTGCGTATAAGAAATCGCCTTCGTTCAGCTTGGGCCAAAAACTGAAGCAAATAACTAAGGACATGAAACGTGTCTTGAAAATAGAAAAAGATAAGTTCTTTGAGTCTTTTCCTTCAAGGATGCAGAGGCGCCCAAAGCAACTTTGGCAACTTATCAAATTGCACGCCAAAGATGCAGTATCTGTTCCGCCGCTCGAAGATAACGGCAATTTGATCCATATCGACCATGTAAAAGCAAAACTTTTCAACGAATACTTTAGCTCTGTGTTTGCTGGACGCCTTAGCAGCCATGACTATAACGCGCAGACAACCGATGTGGGCGCAGAACACATATGGAAGACATTGATTTTGATTTGCGAGGAATTCAAACATTGTTAGAAAAATTGAATGCTTCAAAAGCCACGGGGCCAGACGGCTTACCGGCTGCATTACTTTCTTCGTGCGCAGGCCCGGTATCAAAATACTTGTTTGTTATTTTCACGAAATCGCTTCAAGAAACTGCTTTGCCAGATGACTGGAAATTTGCTCATGTCGTGCCCGTGCACAAGTCGGGGCCCCGCAGTATCGTTTCAAATTACCGTCCAATCTCGCTGACGAGTATTAGCTGTAAGGTGCTTGAACATATCTTCTTTACTAGCATAATAAATCATTTGAACGCTTTTTCGTTACTATCCCCCCAGCAACATGGTTTCCGTAGTGGATTTTCTTGTGTCACGCAATTGAGCGAATTTACATATGATCTGGCTGGTGCCTTGGACGACGGATTCACTATTGACTGTTTATATTTGGATTTCAGAAAAGCCTTCGACTTAGTCCCCCATTCTTTACTGCTTGAGAAACTATCGTGGTACAACATAAATTGTTCAGTTATTGCCTGGATTAAAGAATATTTACATTTGAAACGTCAGATAGTAGTGTTAAATGGAGCGCAGTCTGATCGGGCAGACGTATCGTCTGGTGTACCTCAGGGGTCGGTTCTGGGACCACTCCTCTTTTTAATCTATATGAATGACATATGTTGTGGTATTTCTTCAAAAATGCGTCTGTTTGCAGACGACTGCGTTTTATACAGGGTCATCCATACTTCCAACGATTGCAGTGCCCTACAGAATGATTTGTCCTTGATTACTAACTGGTGCAATACTTGGCGCATGGATATTAACGTGAAAAAATCTGTGTACATGTGTTTTACTAGGAAAAAAAAATGTCATGACTTTTCATACAGTATTAACGCGGAAACATTGTCAAAAGTGTTCAAACATAAATATCTTGGTATTTTCTTTACTGCAAATTTATCCTGGCGTGACCATATAGATTACATTACTAGCAAGGCTTCCAAAGTGCTGGGTTTTCTTCGCAGAAATGCGAAGAATTTACCGCCTAAAGCCAAAGAGCTCCTGTATAAAACTAACATTAGACCAGTACTTGAATATGCTTGTTGTGTCTGGGACCCTTGGCTGCTGGTAGATATTCACAAGATTGAAAGGATCCAGAACTTGGCCGTGCGATTTGTTAATGCCAACTACTCCAGAAATTTTAGCGTCTCCGCTGCAAAGAATGACCTTGGATGGGAATCACTCCAGCAGCGAAGGAAACTTCTTAGACTAAAATTTCTCCACAGTGTCTTTCACAATAAGACTGGTATTAACAGGGAGCATTATTTGCGACATCCCGATTATGTCTCACCGCGTCTTGATCATGCCTTTAAAATTAAAGAGATCAGGTGTAAAACGAACTTCTTTAAGATGTCCTTCTTCCCCCAAACAATTCGAGAATGGAATAAACTCCCCCATGATATTGCTACCATTACCTCCACTGATGTTTTTTTTTCCTCACTGCGAACTTTGCATTGTAATTGAGCCATTGTTTCTTCAATGATTGTGAAAGTGTTACCTGTCTGCTTGTTTGATTGTAAATTCAGTTGCTTGCCTATCTTCTTTTTATCTGCATTTCCTGCTTTTTCGACTGTTTGAGTGGTCTTCCCCCCCCACTGTAATGCCTCACGGCGCTGTGGGTACTGTAATAAATAAATGTATGCATGTATGTATGCATGTATGTATGCATGTATGTATGCATGCATGTATGCATGTATGCATGTATGCATGTATGCATGTATGCATGTATGCATGTATGCATGTATGCATGTATGCATGTACGTATGTGCGTGCGTGCGTGCGTGTGTGCGTGCGTGTGTGTGTGTGCGTGTGCGTGTGTGTGTGTGTGTGCGCGTGTGCGTGTGCGTGTGCGTGTGTGTGTGTGTGTGTACGTACGCATGTATGTGTGTATGTGTGTATGTATGTATTTTTCTGCCATTACTTCAACCTTTTGTTTGTTTTGCAACACACTGTACAACTTGTCAGCTCTCCATCGCTCTGTCAGCTTCACTGGGTGCAGGCTTTGTGAAGCCCTTCTTAGGGTTTTTGCTTGCCCACTCCGACTCAAAGCTGTCAGTAAACGCGAAATGCTGTTAATAAAAGTTTGAGTTACAGTGTGACCTTGTCGCCTGGAGAATTATTTTTTAAGGCAGGAAAGCAACTACAGCAAACACGTTTCCGAGCAAGACTGGAATGCAACATTGCACCTCAAATAATAATAATAATAATAATAATAATAATAATAATAATAATAATCTTTATTCAGCATAATCTGAACATACAGAGAAACGGAAGCGCCGAAGCCACAAGTGGGCTTGTGCGGCGACAACCGGCAGCCGCGGCAATCTTCGCGCTACATCAGAGCTCCATCAGAGGCAAAAGAAAATTAAAAGACGTAAACATGAAGAACACAAAAATTTTGGCACGGAAAGAATGAAAAAGCACTGATAAGATTTTAGTACATGTTAAAGATTCTCTAACGCTTGAACTGCAACACGCAGTTTTTTGCGGGTGGTTAAAGAAAATAAATCATCCGGTAATTCGTTAAAGATAGCTGGCACATAATATTTTCTAGTTGCTTTGCCATAGTGAGTGCGCACTCTCGGTTTATGATAGCGAGGAACATGTCTCAACGGTACCGGTTTCGTATCTATGTGTCTGTATGCGCTATTCCAAAAATATTTCAGTACTACAATTTGTTTAAAAAGATTGTCAAAAGAAGGCAAACCGACTGCGGTAAAGACACTGTTGGGCAGATTTTCCTGCGGCAAGTAGAGAACGCTTGTAGCAATGTTTTTCAAAATCCTATTAACATGACATTTCCATGTGAAAGAGCAGTTAAAAAAACAACACATACCGTATCTCAAGACACTATACCCCAGAGCCTGGGCGACTAATTTTCTCACAGAAAATGGCATCATAGTTCGCAAATTAAACAACAAGTATGCAACACTTCTGAGTTTCTTACAAATGTGAGTCATCTGAGTATTCCATGCCAAATCACTGTCTATGTATATACCAAGATACTTAACCGACGGGACGCTAATTATAGGTTGACAAGAACACGAAGAGCAGTATGAGGTGTGTAAATATATGGAACCTGCACTTGGTACATCTTTATGCGGGTTACGAAAACAGACAAGTCTGGATTTGGTGTTATTTATTTGTATTAAATTTGAGGCAAACCAATCACTAACTTTAATAGCGTCCTCCTGAAGGTTAGCCAGGGCATATGAAAAATCAGGGTTGCTTGAGACTAGTAAAGTGTCATCGGCGTAAAGGAATATGGTGGATGATTTCACATGGTCACATATGTCATTCACATATAAGTTAAACAACAAAGGAGAAAAAATGGACCCTTGCGGGACACCACACAGCACTTTTACAGCGTCACTGCAGATAGGCCCAAACATGACTGCTTGAGAACGATTGTAAAGATAGTTTTCAATTAAAGACAAAAAAGGACCCCTAAATCCATACGAGTACAGTTTAGAACACAAAATTTGATGATTTACCGTGTTGAAAGCTTTTTTTACGTCCAAAAAAAGTGCGAATGCTACCTCATTGTTCTCCAGGCTTTGATGCAGCAAATCGGAGAGATTTTCCAGTAGCACCTGTGTTCCTGACCCGCTGACAAAACCGTACTGATTCCCACTCATTAGGTCATGTTTAGTAATAAAAGCATTCATTACAGAAAGTACATGTTTTTCCAATATCTGGGATACGCAGGAAAGAATAGATATAGGGCGGTAGTTTGCAATATCATTCTTTTTTCCACTTTTGTACATAGGAACAACGCGAGCGCTCTTCAGTGATTCTGGCCATGTACCACTCTTAATTATGCCGTTTAAGATAAGCAGCAAAACATTTTTCAGAGCTGTAATGTTTCTTATCAGATCACCTATGAAAATGTTGTCAAGTCCGGCAGATTTGTTACGTTTCAGACTAGACAAAATGCTGAAAAGATCAGATTCTGTCATAAGAGGAAGGAAAGCCGATGGCGATACGCTTTTTGTCATTTTCGTCGAGCTCACAGTTTGGACTGCGACCCGTTGCTCAGCGGAAAAAACGTTATTAAACTCATTCGCCAAAATATGCGACACAACACCGAAATTGTGCTCCACTGATTCTTGAATGGAAAAGCGTTGGTTACCACGTAACTGATTAATCAGAGACCAGGTGCTCCTGACATCGCGACGAGTGCTGCGAAACTGCTGTGCAAAAAATTTTCTCTTTGATAAGCGAATAAGTGCAGCTACCTTGTTTCTGATGCAACGATATTCCGCTCGAAGTTTGTCATTTTTTGGTGCCCTGCGGCATCGAGACCAGATAGCTTCTTTTTCTTTGATGGCAGCCAGGATTTCAGCAGTCAGCCACTGACAGCCAATTTTACGTTTCTTCACAGTCAAAGTTTCTTTACACATTTCCTTTATTTCGCCTAATACCTTGACGAAACTGTCGTACGCGGTATCACTAGCGTTATGATGAATAAATGAATCCCAATCATATCCAGTAACATGATTATGGAACTTTTTTTGGTCTAAAATGGTCACGACACACCTGGTAGAGTCGGTGTGTAGCGTAGAGACTGTTTTCGTAAGGCGACATGCAATGTAATAGTGATCTGCAAGTTTCTGTCTGATCACGGCTCCGGATACTGAGATGTCCGACGCGCGGACGTTAGCATGGTCAATGCAAGTAGTTGTGATGCGATTGTTAAGAAATTCTTCTCTGGTAGGATCGGCGAGCTGTGGTTCAATGCCAAATTCCGCGAGCATGGTTAAGTAGTTTTCAGTGCCATAGCGATCGCCCTTCATCAAATCGATATTAATATCCCCTATCATGCACAGATTTTTCCCAACAAAATTGGTTTTGAATATTGTTCGTAATTCTTCAATAAATGCCGACGCATTTAGACTAGGAGGTCGATACATAACAAGAAAGTAAAATGAAAAAGCGTGAGTGGATATTTCAAAGGGCATGACCTCCACTGTGCCGAAGGAAACACTAACCTCGGAGACCATCAGTGATTCTTTGAAGAATACCGCAATGCCACCACCCCTGCTGTTGCGTGTGAGGAAGTAGGCATGGTAACCGGGAAGCCTAAAGACATCGGTTAGAGTGCCGGTAATGTTAATTTCCGTTAATGCAAACACGTCCACAAAGTCACGGAGAGCACAGGCCGTAACCGCAAATTGATCCCAATATTTCCTGATGCTCCGGATATTAATGTGAAGGATGGTGCAAGAACAACCTAACGCTGGCTGAAAGGTCTCAACAAAGGAGTCGAAATCTGGAAACGACATACTCTATTCAAGGAAGTACAAACCTTAAACCATCTTATCAACGTCACTTATTGACGTGATCTTTAGAGCAGTAGCACCCTCTGTCTTCCTCGCAAATATTTTCCCGTTTCGCACCCAGACAAACTTATATCCCTTTGCTTTGCCTTGAACCCTAGTCCTCCAAAAAAGTTCACTGTTCGCACGAGTCAGATTTTCACTGAAGAAAATGTCAGGAATAGTTTTATTTCCAGCCAACGCCCTGAGTCTACCCCTTGCCTGCAGCCATGTGTCCCGCAAGCCTGGCGACGTGAATCTTGCCAATACCAACGGTATCTTTCCCTGGCCTGCTGATAAGCGGTGAACAGAACTTACTTGTTCCGTCGTGTGGTCGTTCAAATTAAGCTTTAAAGCTAGGTCCAACAAGACTGCCTGCAAGTCCTCATCTGCCGTGACCGGTAATCCGCTTATTTCCAGGTTAGCTCGGCGAGTATACTGTTCAGTGTCATTTAGCTGCGATTGTAAGTCACTGATCTGTTTTGCTTGCTCCAATACAGTTTCCTCAAGGCAGGCCACTTTCTGATCAAGTTTCATCGTTGCTTGCGAGTTGGTGTTACACTGTTCCAGAAGCTTGTCGTATTGGGATAACATGAACGTGACTGATGCTTTTAATTCAACAGTCGTAGTCTGCAGGGTCTGACAAGTGAGTGCCAACTTATCAACGTGCACTGGTATCAGTGCAAGACTGTCAATGACGTCTTTCAAACCCAGGATAGCTGTCAACTTGTTTTCAAGGGAGGCTAACCTTGCTAATATGCCTGACGAGTTGTCCTGCGGTAGCTTTTCAGAAGCGACAGTAGCTCTAGGGTCTCCGCGACATTCACGACAACGCCATTTATCTCGTTTCGCAGGACCCATTGACGTGTATGTAGACTCAGCAATACCAGAACAGTGCTGCCCAAAGTGATAACACAAGCTGCATTCTGCGCAAGTAATGCTACACTCATCCTTTTCAAATGCCACATTGCACAAACCACTGTTTGCATTGCCATCGGTCATAGTACCGGATCAAACAACTGCACGAAGAAACGCTTTGCAGTCAGTGGCGGGGCAAAAAAAAAGAAGATATATATGTATATATATGCAGCTCACCTGCCAACAATCAGAGTGACATTCAGAGCGCTGCAACAGACTGCCGCTGACTGCAGGGTTGAAGCGGGTCGCGCAGCCTTTTATAGCTGTTCCAGCAGCGCCTTCCGGTGGGAATTTCCTCGTCCTTTATTCTTGAGTTCCCCTGGTGTGAAGTGGTGAAGAGCGACGGCCCGATGACAGCACAATCTTGATGACGGTGATAGCTTGAATACGGTTGCAGCTCTGTCCCTCACTTCAAGGCGAAGGGGTGGTTATCCGATGAATGCTGCCAACAATCAGAGTGACATTCAGAGCGCTGCAACAGACTGCCGCTGACTGCCAAGAGAGTACCTATGAGCTCCAACAGCTTAAAGCATCAGTTGCCGGACAGTGCGCAGTTGTGAACAGTTGCGAACAGAGTGCTTAGTCGCCAGCACGCTGATTGAAATCTTTTACTATGTGCAGGAAGAAACGATGCGCATGCAGGCATGGCTGTCTGAAGACTTGTTTATTCGCTCGTTTATTTGTTTATACAAAAATATAAATCTTTATATATATGTATGAGTATAACAACACTTTCCTAGCTTCTGCGCCGAGCAATATTTCCCTCAAGCCACATCTACACAAGTAGGCCCCCGAAAAAAATTTATATTGTATTTTGGCGGCTATGTGGGTCTCTCTAGCCTGTTCAGGAAACATGTATTCCTGACGTTAAAAATAACTGAACTAAGAAGCATATTTTTGTTCGCAGTCATGTGTGAGCAACTGGGTACAGGTTCTAGCAAAAGTGGAAGGATCAAGAAAAGAATCGCAGAACTGCTTGGCAGCGCTATGTGACGGTTCCTGGTTCGAGGTATGTGGAGTTAGAAAGTGAAGGCCACGAATATGTGGTGCAGTTTATTTTTTAGAGCTGTGTCACCTACGAAAATGTTGGCCTGTGCAGTGAATACATCCCGCAGCCCTCTTGAGATCTGTTTGAAAGACGACACACAGCGCGAATATTTTTCACCTCATAGGCCGGCCACTGATTACTCGTTCAGAAACCATTGCACAATAAGCGTGCAAAAGTTGTACCATGCTAGCCACTCGTATATTTATGTATGCTGATAACACGGCCAGAAAGCCGTGCCCAACAGAAATGACCGTATCTCGGTAACACTGCACGCATCTCGAGAAGAGGCGCGATCCGCCAGATAGCGCTTCTGCAGCGGTTTTCTTTGGTTTCCGAGGTCTCTCCATGCCTCCTCACGCCTACAGCTGCTGCTTACCTACAGCGCGCATAGTGCTTTCCAACGCGTTGAGCTTACAAATGATGTTCATACTCGTCCAGAGTTACTCCCGTACCACACAAGGAAAGAGCAAGCCTTCACTGCGCTGCACTCTTTGATTAATGCTAAAGCATTTCCAGGCTATGCCGGCGAGGTCATGTCCATAGAACGTGACCGCAGTGTGACGGACTGTGTACGGGAGGCGTAGGCATGGCCCAAAAGAACTAATTCCACCGACTAGCACCTGAGCCACTGTGTCTGGCTTCGAAATTATCTCCCTGCACCGTCAGCGAAGGCGGTTGTGTCGAATGCGGCGGGTCAACAGAAAGACGTGCAAAGTAGCCAGAGGGCTAAAGAGGAGAGGCCGCGCGAGGAGCCCAGCGCAACCACACACATCCCTGCGGCCCGTTTTGCGGTGCGTCCCCAACTTCCCTCCCTTTGGCGCAGAGACGGTCACGTTTGTGTGTGCGCGCATGCGCGCCTGCAGACGGCCTTGTTGCGAGGTACGGGCTGTGGACTCGGTCAAGGCTAGGGGTTGGGTCTGTATTAAGGGAATTTAACCCAAAAAAAAGACGGCTCCAGGCTCTTGGAAAACGCAGACTGGCTCCCCGAGCAGCTGCTCTCTTCCGGTGCTAGAGGAGGACTCTCTTTGACCGTTGACGGCCGAGTTTTCAAATGCCGTGGTCACGTGACCAAGCCGCGGTTCTTGGAGGAAAGCGTGCTTGGGGGTCGAGTCCAGAACGCCCCGAGTTCCGATGCCAGAGGAGAGAGGGAAACCGTGACCCTCATAAACATGTCAAGTTCGAGAGGGGTGCGTCTTCGGCTGAACATGAGCCCCGCGTTCGCGACGTGGCCGGCACCCTGCGGCGCCAAGGGTAGGCCGGAATGCTCGCGGCACAAACAGTTTCTAGGAATTCGCGGGCCCACAGGCCAGCAGTGTCTTGCAACGCAACAGCCTTACTAACGGCGGCCCCGACAGACCGCGTAACGGCTTGAGGTGGCGGGGGAGGCCGGCGGCTAGCTCTAGGAGGGCTCCCAGCAGAGGAGGCGAGGGAACCGTTGCCCTCCGACGGACACCTGATCCCCTTCGACACATCCCCAACGGGGCCGCCGGCCTTCGCGTCGTAACGGCCGCGGCTTCGTGGAAAAATCGGCGGGCGCCCTTGGTCGACTGCATGAGCTGCGACGCCGAAAAACCTTTGGGCGACGAGGACACCGAAGGAAAGGAAGAGAGTCCTGATAGAGACGCGTTGGAGACAGAAGAGACAAAGGCGGGAACGAGCAGAGTCGGGCGAGGTGAATGGAGGCAGATCGCGCTGGTCTGTAGTCGGCGAAGCCGGACCTCAGGGGTCCGTAGCAAACTGACCGCCAGCCGAGACGCCCAATAAGCCTGAGGCCTCAACCCGTCATAGTACCACTAGCCGAGACGCCTGGGAAGGAAGATCCGACAGTGTCAAGATGGAAGCCCCAGTTAGCGGTCGCCGGGCCAATTCGCCGAAACGTGGGACCGTCACCAGGCTGAGCGCCACCCTGCCAGAGCAGCCGAAAGCGAGGCACCTGTTGGCCGGACTGCACCGACGCCTAATACAAGACAGCGGTGAGCGGAACCCCCTATTTCACTTTCAGGCAGAGAGTGAATAAATAAGGTTCACTCGGAGGCGTTGTGTTTTGGCTCAATTCTCCTCGCTTCAGCAGAGCCCGTAGATAGCAACAAATATTGTGTTGCATTGCGACTGACCCCCGACAGGCGGGAACGTCACAGCAGCAGTTGTGACGTTCTCTGAAGAGGAAGCAAGAAGCGTATGGTTGCAATCGAAAGAGGATGATGGCAGGACAGGGCGGAAAAAAATTATGTCGATAGGACGATTAGTTATTTGAAGCCATAAATGTCAAAAGAACGCCGAAAAAGCGCGGACGGCGATATAGTGAGTGGACAGGAAAGTAGCCCTGGACGGCAAAAAAGCGGGAAAATAGGCAAAGGAGTGAAAACAATGTTTGTAATGAATCGAAATGCATTTTATCAGTAATAATTAATCGAACAAAAAGTTTCATTGACATAGATTAATTATCAGCAAAACCGATTGGACGGTTGAATAGGCTCTACGGGGACATAGTAAGTGGAACTGAAGGCAAGGAATCCACGGCACCAAATTTGAAAAACCAAAATGGTTGATTGAGGACAAAGAAGGTATATCAGGGTAAACGAATCGATCTTTAATTAAAGCATAAGATGATTACGCAAATTCAATAGTTAAATAAATTAACAAATATAAAGGGAATGGCAAACAGAGGCGACGAGTGCCGAGGAGGCGTCAATGCTTTCGCATTCTTCCAATGCAGGTCGCCGCAGTGATCTCCGATTTTTTTTATCTCGGTCATGACGGCCACGCAAAACGCGCTCCTTATCTGCCTTTTTTGTTAGTGGCCATAGACCTGCGTCATCTTTGCTTGTCGTTCAAGATTAACCGTGGTGAAAGCGCTCGTGTATGGCGTCTCAGATCTTTGAAGTTAAAAATGCCAGACTGTGCCCTGAGAAGAGGATTGCGGCGGATGCTCTCACCACTGTCATGCGTCTGGGATTGACCTCGCGTCCTGAACCTCTTGCGCAGCGGCATGAGAGCTGGCTTGGGGTATTTGCTCGCGGTGCGTCAAGTAGTGCTTCTCGCAGTCGTCTACGTGCGAAAACGTCTGGTGGCAGTGAGGACATCAAAGCGATGGACATCAAAGCGGTGACGATTCAGGCTGGAACTTTGGGTGAAGCACCGTCCACATTCGGGGCATTTGTACGGCTTCTCACCCGTGTGGACACGCTGGTGTTCTTTGAGATCGGAACGTTGCGAGAAGCGCTTGCTGCAATCGTCGCACTCGAAGGGACGCTCGCCCGTGTGGGTCCGCTCGTGTCTGGTGACCATAGATCTGTTTGAGAATAGATGAAAAAAGGAGGGCACGCTAAGCAAGACAATGCCGGCTCAGAGGACGAAGATTGAAATAACCATTGCGTCATAAAAGAAGAACATGCGGCCGTTAGCAGTCTACAGCTGTCACAAAATTCGGCGCATTTTTGAAGCAAACAAAGAAAAACAGCGCCGCGCGGACGCGTCTCGCCGGCACGAGACGAACGGGAGAGGAGGAAACCCCCGCTGGGCGCCTAGCCTGTGTGCGTGTGCACTCTCTCCCCTCCACCACCGCTCACCGACGCGGCGTGCGCCGAGAGAATGAGTCATCCATGCGGAAGATTTCTCTAGAACATCCGAGTCGTTTCTACCGTTAACTGGGGGAAGAGGGGGAAACCTTGCGTGCGCTAAGACACGCCCCCCTCCTCTGCACTCGGACGTCGGCGGCGGCGCTACGCTAGAACACGCTGGAACCTTCGCGAAACGACTCCTGACTTTAACCATTGAGGACGCGCGGCCGGCGAGAGAAAGGAAGGGAAACTACACGGGAGATACTGCGTGTATGTGCGCGCCTACTTTGGCGCGTACAACAAACAGACGGGAGAGCGAGCGTATAAAAGAAGGCGTCGACCGCTGTCAATTAGTCCGGACCGCCGTTTAAGCTTCGGAGAAGCGCGCCCGTTCGACTCCCGGGGAAAACACCACTCGGCCAGCATCGGACCAACGAGGCAACGTTCGCCAGTCTGCGGGACGGCATCGTCGTGGAGCTCTGGTCGTCGGACTGCCGCAGTGCCTGGTGAACAAATTGTGTTTTGTTTTTTTACCTCTCTCTCTTGTGTTAGAGCACTTTAGGCGCAATATTGCCTTTGTATTGCATTCTCTCTCGAGTTTAACTTTGCAAGCGTTGCATTCTTTTGTTAATCACTTTGTATGTGTTTGTACCAGTGATTGTGAAATCCTCTGTATCGTCTCTTTGCTGTATAAACTTTGTTTTGTTTGTGAACCTTTGGCTCCGACCCATTCTCTGGCTTGCGACAAGCGAAAGCTGGGCACCGAACGCCCAAAAACCTCTTGTCACTTGGTAGCTGGTCTCCGCTGAGTTTGCCACGCTGAGTCGAGGGCATCTCCTTTGAGTCCGAGACCGCTACCCCCACACGCACTAAGGGTGTCTGGGAGCTTCCCGCGTAAAAGTGTGGCGAAGTGTGGGTGACAACAGCATGCACTGCAATGAGTCAGCATAGAGAAGCTTCGATGAGCGTTTAAAACTCAAATCTTTTTGTTTGCATTAGATTTGAGACAAATAAAGACAAAACAAGCCAGACCCATTGTGTTCTTCACGCATGTGTTGGTTGTTGGATACGTCAGAACTAGGCCGCGAGCATAGTTCCATTTCCTGACGCAGGACTTCATAGCAACGGGAAAGGAAAACATTTGTGCTCTTGTCGCAGAATGCGCCGATTAGCTTCTATGCGCAACGAAGCTGGTGGTCCCATTCTGTGTAGCAGCTGAACCTTAGGGCGCTGCTTCCGTAACGAACTGCACCATTTACATCACGCCGAATCGAACAAAATCCGCTTCCGTGCTCCTACGTTTCTGCCGTATAAACGCCATGGCAAGCAATTCTGCGTTCTCAGGGAAGACGGCAGGCATGGCTGCTCCGCCGTGGAAGGTGACGACATGCGTCCTGTTCTAACTGCGTATTTGCCTGCTTGAATGACCGGAGTACAAAGTTTATTGCATGCCGCGGCGGCTGAATTTCGATGACGGCGAAATTCTAGAGGCCTGTGTGCTGTGCGATGTCAGTGCACGTTAAAGAACCCCAGGTGGTCGAAATTTCCGGAGCCCTTCACTACGGAATCTCTCATAGCCTGAGTTTCTTCGGGGCGTTAAACCCTAATAAATCAAACCAACCAGCTTCCTATGCTTAGAGGAACGAAATGATTGAAAATGAGTCTTTTTAGGGTGTCTACATATGTACCGCCGTCAGCACGCTTAACAGAACGCTCGATTGGGCGTCCTGGCGCTGATATTATAGCCCCTGAGCACAGGGCGCCGAGTCCGAGACAATGCTGCACGGTGTGTTTGCGGCGGTTGCAGTCAGCTCGTGCCCTGCTTAGGCGCGGCGGCCGACGCCCACCGCCGCTAAAGTTAGTCAGTGCAAGGCACGCGCTCGAGCGTTCGCGTTAAGCATCCTGACGGCGGTATCTGTGTGACCAATGGGTGCCAAACATTTCTCGATGTTCGCTTCGGTCTAACGCTACCACTGCTGTCGACCGCTACGAAAACAATTGCGAAGCATATAGCGTGGTCAAACGTCGGGCTTACCTGTGATTGCTGGAGTACTCGCATTTGCTGCACTGGTACCTTTTCCTCTGGGGATGTTTTTTCTGAAAGTGCTCTTCAAAAAGATGTCGCGTAGTGAACTGGTCGCCGCATGTGTTGCAAGAGAAGACCGTGGGTGAAGCGGGCGATCTGTTGCTATCGTCAGTGAGCGAATCGAGCACCGATTGAACGTCTTCCTGGCTGAGAACAGGTAAGGGCCTTTCCATCGCAGCCTGCGCTGTTAACCGTCAATCATCAATGGCTCAGGATGTACAGGACAAGAGACGCATTCGTCCGGATCGTTCCTGTTGTTATACTGTCCGGTGTAGCTTGTATCAGGTTCTACCAAAACTGGAGACGTGTGCTAGAAAAAAAAGAACAGCACATATTCGAGGTGCTCTGCCATATCTGTATAGCCTTCTGTTTGTCACTGTCGTCTTTGCCACTGAGTCAAAAATCGTTGTCCGCATGAACTGTTTGCGATTATGCTATCGTGTCTAGGCGCTCTGAGGTGCAATGTAAGAAAGTTATAGAAATTCTGCAGGCACAATGCTTGATCTTTTATCTGCACATATCAGTTAAATGATGACTGTGTGAAGTGATTTAGGGAAACAAGGCGGCTGGCTCTTTTGATGTGCCAGATTACCGACATACGGGCCTAGAAATGCTCAGGAATATTTGCCCTGATTTTCCAAGCAAGTCGATAACTTTAGAAGCAGCCATTGCGGTAGTAAATCTCTGCGACGTGAACACTGAGGAGGAAGCAAGCAGAATTACAAGGAGATACTATGTAAATACTCCTATGGGACCTAAAAGATCCATTGGCTCTTCAACACCTGCACACTGCGCGCTATAGGCTTTCTGCCGCTTTATGAATGCATTACGTACCTATAATTTTATCATCGTGCCTTGAGGACATAGACCAAAGAAAGAAATTAGCCACTGATCCTATACTGAGAAGCTAATGTCTGTAAAAAACGACTTATTTTCGAGATCAGTTGAATAACCACAAACAACATCACTTTAAATTTCTGTTTATTCCCCTTATTTCGATCTTGCTAACAAGGTCGTAAGAATATTTGATGTCGATATGCAAGGAATAGTTTTGGTTTTTGTCTGCAAACTCTACGCAAACATCGCCAAGGAATCAATTTAGTCCCTCAGCTTGAGTCGCTTTGGGTCGTTTAACTCCGCAAACGAACAAATTTTAATAATGAATTGAGCTTTGGCACGTGGCTAGGTTACCGCACAGACTGATGGCTGACAAAAGGCTGACGGAAAGCCCGAAAAATTTACTGGGCTAACCTGCGGCCGCAAACTGCAGAAACAATTGGGTGGCAACGATAGCAGCCAGCGTGAACGGCGGACGCCGACGATAAGAATCCCGGTTGCTCTCGACAGCGTTCAGTCTAATGACAGTAACGAAATATCGGGATCAAAGATCGGCGGTTATCTCGAACGAAAAAATGATAAGGGCACGTACTTCTCGCGATAAAGATAGAATTTAAGCTAAGAAACAAAACATCCAGCGTGTGCCCACAGTATGTGGCCATGGATGTTTCAGAGCGACAGCTGTACTTGATGCAAGATCTATCTCTGGGATGTGCGTATGTTTGACCTGAGTGTGACCTTGCAAAGCCGCTTAGCAACAGCCTTTGGCCCGGACGACCGCCGAAATTTGACCTCGGCCGATTTGTACCAAAAGTGATGTCCAACCATATTTGACCGTGCCCTACACGATGGTCACCTCCAGATCTGGGCCTGGTCATTTCGAAAAATTTGCGCCGGGTCATCCAAAAACTTATCATGGCCAATGTGGAAAATTGACGTCCAATCATAAATGACTGTTTCGCTCAATTTTGGTGAGCTCCAAATTTGGCCCGGACTATTGCCAAAATTTGACTTCGAGATTTGGGAACGGTTTCGGACTGTAATAACCAAGTTAAAACTCGGTAGTATGTGGTAGTCTACCAAACATGCACCATGGTGGCTTGTCCTTCCATTCCTGACCTTTGACCTTGACTTTTCACCTTAAATGAGTTTCATCGAGGTGGTTCTACTCTAAAGTCATCTGACGCGACTTCAACGTATGGCGCATTGAAAAACTAGCCATGCTGCTCCGATTGGCCACGGAAGGAGTCGGAACCGTCCAGCCATGCCAGTGCTATTGCTCGACCTTTCAGTATAACCGCGCTTAAACCATGCCTAACATTCTTTTCCTATAGTATTCACTCCGCGGTGTGCTAATGCACTTGCGGTGTATACATTTTTCTTTGAAAAAAAAAAAGACATTTAGGCGGCCACATTATTAGGTGGAAAGTTCGACATTGCATGCCCTTTCCTCTACCTTGGTAGTCCGATGTCCAGCACTCTTGCGCAAATATTTCGGACAAATAGTGTTTGGTACTGTTATGAAAATATTGAAGGCTATGGTCCATTTTTCCGTTTCGTAGCAAAATCTCTCTTATAAAGTTTTTCTGTCGCTCGCATCGAGTGGTTAAAGCTGTCATAAAAACCTCTCAGATACTGAGTTTGTTTTACTATTTCAAACTGATGACATTGTTTACGGAATAGTTCCGTAAAGTCATTCGCATTTTGTTCGCTTGATGTGCTCTCATCAACTTGTTTTTCGGAGCACTTAAAAATTTTAAGTGCTGTTTTAAGTTAGTCTTTTTTTCGGGTACTTCAACTGCTGATCTTGCAAATCGAGCTAATAAAACCTTGAAAGCAATAAATACTGGGACAGTTGATAATCACTTAAGAATTAACGTTAGTAAAACCGCAGCAGTCATGTTTCACAGGTAGTTAAGAAGAACTTCTTGTTGGGCGAGTTGGTGCATACTGTTGTAGGTACGAATTGCGCACAAAAGACACACACAGGAAAACACACGAGAGAGACTGAAAGAGCGCAAACTATCAACTGGTGTTTATTAGATTCAGTGCGGCTTTATAGGCAGTGTGCACACGTGCCTACAAAGAGGGGAAGGAGAGGATAAGGAGGCAAATCAAACCCTGCGCGACAAACCATCAGAAACGCTCCAAAAAATTCCTTTCCGCGTTGTACAGTGAAACGGATGTGTCACTCACACAGTTATCACCTCTTGCCTTTATATGATATGCCTCTAGAAGTTCACGGGAAACTTTGTCCTTGCTCCTGCCCAGAATTCTGATACTTTTTAGCAGTGGCTCACAACCGTTGCATGCAATGCAATGAGCAGGCAAATTAGCTCCTTCTTTGTTCCTAATTGAACGCTGATGCTCCCCTGCGCGTTCATTCACGCAGCGTCCTGTCTGGCCCACATACACGCGACCACTCTTGAGCGGGATGAGATACACAACGCCCGTGGCGCATTTCACAAATTGTGCCGCATGCTTTATCTCGCATGCTCTTCGTCGAGCGCCTTCCGCGCTGATCCTTGGGCACAACCCGGCGAGCTTGCGTGGCGCCGAAAACACCACAGGGACGCCATGCCTATTCGCCACTTTTTTATGTTGTGGGCCACCTTGTGTATATACGGGACGACCGTAGTCTTTCTTCGTGGTAATCGCTCCTCGTTGTTGGCGCGGTTTCCTTTTTTTACCTTCCGAAGAAGGTTCTCGGCCACAGCTGAGATGACCTCGCAGGGGAAGCCGGCTGAAAGCAGCCTTTTTATCTGATTATGGAAGCTAGTGTGCATTGCATGCGGGCATGACTTCGTCAGAGAAGATCCCAGGCACGAGCTAACAATAGCTCTCTTGACTATCTTCGAATGGGCAGAGTCATAGGGAAGAAGCCCTTTCTGCGCTCGCGGTGCGGTGCTAATAAACACCAGTTGATAGTTTGCGCTCTTTCAGTCTCTCTCGTGTGTTTTCCTGTGTGTGTCTTTTGCGCGCAATTCGTACCTACAACATCATGTTTCACCCACGTCACAAACACTTTGAACTACCTCTAATTGAATTAAACGATACCAGAATAGAGTTTGTGCAGTCTGTGAAAACTCTGGGCGTTTACTTTGCAGCAGATATGTCATGAAATGACCATATTAATTACGTAGTTCAGAAACTTTCCAGAACAGTTGGTATCATGCGCCGCAATTGCTTTAACTTTCCTACGTCAGTCAACATGTTACTTTACCACTCACTGTTCTCGTCTATAGCTAACTACGGATGTAGGGTGTGGGCAACAACAACAGCTGAAAAAAACTACAAGGAACTTTAGCGGCTAAAGTGGTGAAAGGCGAAAGCCTGAGTGCTGCATTCTGCTACGCGATTGTTCACTGTAAATTTTGTTTCGACCGTTTCGACCAACTGAAAAGCGTGACATTTCTGTCGACAGCTCCTGCTTACAACGATGAGGCATTAAAGGCTTCCGCCTTAATATTAACAAACTCGCAGTGTTACAAATACGTATTATACGCATTGCATGTAAAGTGCCGCATTTCTTCCACACTGCGTGCGTTTTCCATCGACACAACGTCATACCAATGAAGTCCTTGTATAACTATAGGCTGTGCTAAAAATATAAACTCGCCATAATGATAAATGATGACTCCTTACTTTCACTAGCGGGGCTAGAGCAAAGCAGAACTGTGCATGATACCCGCGCAGCAGAGCCTTGCAATGTTAAGAAATGCCGCACAAACTATGGCAAACAAATGTTGCAGCATACCTTACTGACACTTCTGAACCAGTTGTAATGCCACAAGAATCATGATGTATCCAATATTTCTCTGAAAGAATGGCCCCAAATGTTCATGTTTTTTTTCTTCGTATTACCACTTTGAGTGCACCTGTCAATTTTGCTGTCATTTATTTTCTCCCCCCTGTGTTTGCCTTTATAGGCTCTTTGAGCTAATGTAGTTCTTTTTTCTTTTAAAAGCACAATGTAGTGCGTATTGAACGTACATGTCTCATTCTCTGTACCGAACGTATTTTACTTACATTTTGTTTGATGTCCTATTCCGCCGCCGGCAATGCTGCACTGTAAGAGGAAGCCAGGACCTCTCAAGCTGTCTATACAGCTTTTTCCCTGGCTGTCCCCGCAACACCCAGTTGCGGAAATAAACCTTCAACCTTAAGTATTAACATAAATAATTATAACATAAATAACATAAAACAATTATCTTCAATTTGAAGAGAAAAATTTTTTTTCCTGCTCTGATCGACAAAAAAAATGATTAATAGATATTAGCATTCCCCTATCCCTGCCTGGGTCCGAAAAGCTAGAGATTTGTGTGAGGGCACTGAAATATTTAATTTAAGAACATTTCTCTAAATTGATCCAGCTTTAATTGTCGCAGCTGTCATTCACTAGCTATGTTCATTTTTTAACGTGGTAGCACGTATGGAAATTGATATTAAGTAGTGTTTTTCTATAAAAAGGACAATAATTTTGTGTGATGGAGGTGTAATTTTGACATATAGTAGCTTTATGGGAAAGCACGGGTGCTACAAAGGTTACTGCAGCATATTTCCGGATCGTAAAGTCTGGTTGTGCCGGTTTTCTATTTGACCGACAGCACTCAAAACAACCAAACAAGAAGGAAAAGGGAGTGCTGCGATTTTCAATAAATATTTAAAAATGGCCTAAAATGGGAAACGGAGTTTTAATTGAAAATTTACTCTCGTAACATGCAATATTCTGCAATAATCAAGGTTTGTAAGCAATGCATTTGTATCAACCCTTGTGTATTTTGTCACTGTTCTCATGTCTAACTTTCTCAGGCAGAAATTTTGAAAATCGGGAAATTGTAAGATGCTGCTACGGAAATATTGAACGTAACGGTCCATTCTTCGGATATCTAACAAAATCTTTCTTTTAAAGTGTTTCCATCGATCGCATCGAACAGTTAAGGCTGCCATAGAAAACCCATGGGGAGAGCTTTTGATCATAGCAAGAACATTAAGAGAAAAAAAATGCAAGGCTGTCGTCGGGTGATCTGCGGATATATTTACTGTTGTATTGAAATCTTGCATTCTATTAAAAAAATTGCGTTCATAAACGGTTTTCCGCTCAGTGTACTGTTGATGCTGTGTGTTGCCTTGTTTGATGTGGCTCGGAAACAGATCGATTGTAGGCTCTTGTCATCGACTTCAGCAGGGCATGTTTACACTTTATATGCGTCAACGAGAGATTGCCATAGTGTCTTCTCTTAGATATGGTTCCTTTGTTTGGAGGAGCTGACTTCATATTTGTTTTCATGAATAAATGTTTATAGGAAGACATGCTACTTTGTGTTTCTGTATTTCAGCTGCTGAAAGCAAGAATCAAGTTCCTAAAACATAACCAAGACACCAGCTCATGGAAAAGGCAAAGCTAATTGTAGAAAGTTCTGTCTGTAGCTGATTGCTAGTCGCTTGGTGTGTCAACCGACTCTATAGATATTTCCTGTTTATGTGCCAAAGTACTGGTGCAAATAAATATCGCAACTCTGGATTCTTGGAGAGATGTAAGAAAGCTGTGAATGAAGTTAAGTGGGCATGTTGCTGTTTTGTTTTAGCTGTAAAATGCAGCCTGTTGCTGGATGCAGCTGTTCTCGGCCCAAGCATGTGCTCCCATGTAAATGCTGACTACATTCACAAGGCGGTAGGCATATGGCACTGGGGCCATCCCAAAGGCCAACTGGGCTTAACTAAATACTATATACAAATTGAGTAATTGTCTTGAGTCGCCGTGAAGTTAATTGCACATCAGCGTATACCTTTAAAATGCAAACTTTTTTTGTTGTGATAAAAGTTTGGGTGAATGAAAAGCTGATTCAAGATTAGTGCAAGGTCTATGACAAATTGGTAACGTTAGTTTAAATGACAGCAGGTGAGGCACAGAATTTAACGAAATAGTTATGACGGCCTGAATAAATATTGGCGAATTAAATGACAAAGTTTTAATTTGTGATTTTTAAGAAACCAATGGGAGCCAAGAAAAGGAAAAATAAATTTTATTTGTTCCTATCGTTCATAGATGGCGATCAAGAAAAGGCACAGTAAATTTTGTTCCTATCGTTCATAAATGGCGATCAAGAAAAAGAATAAATTTTATTTGTTCCTGTCATTCATAGATGGGTCCAAGAGAAGCCAAAATTAATTTCATTCCTATCGTTCATATATGGCCTCCAAGAAAAGGGAAAGTAAATTTTATTTGTTCCTATCGTTCATAGATAGCATCCGAGAAAAGGCAGAATAAATGTTATTTGTTCCTATCGTTCATAGATGACATCCAGAAAAGGCAGTATAAATTTTTTTGTTCCTATCATTCATAGATGGCGTCCAAAAAAAGGCAAATAAATTTTCTTTGTTCCTGTCGTTCATAGATGTCATACAAGAAAAGGCAGAATAAATGTTATTTGTTCCTATCGTTCATAGATGGCGTCCAAGAAAAGGCAAAATAAATTTTCTTTGTTCCTATTGTTAATAGATGGCGTTCAAGAAAAGGCAGTACAAATTTTATTTGTTCCTATCGTTCATAGATGTCGTCCAAGAAAGGCAAAATAAATTTTATTTGTTCCTATCCTTCATAGATGGCGTCTGTGAATAATAAGAAGCAAAGTGGAAGAGTTTAGGCTTAGGCTTAGGCTTAGAAAAACTTTATTATATCAGATAATCAGGACGGCGGCCTCGCCATCCCGTCCTTGTCAGACTGCCGAGATCGCTTGGGACCGAGCGGCTTCGAAGCCAGAGTTTGGCCTTTCTGTGATATCGCCAGCGCACCTCGTACTTCGAGTCACGTGCACCATGCGGGAAACCAATGAACAGCCTCGGAACTCGGGGGAACAGAGAACGAACGGCGCAGCTAACACGTGACAGTGGCCAGCATATTTACGTTCCGCAGAAACGGCCGTCGTTGACCTGGAGCTGAGTTTTCTTTCAGCGTTACTTTTCAAGTTGCTCTGCGCGGCTGGCTGGTGAGCAGCTTCAATTTCTTGCTTGCCATTCTTATGTTTGTGAATTTAACATGAACTGAATAGGATAGTGAAATAACTAGAAGAATAAGGATGGGGTGAAGTGCATTTGGCAGGTTCTCTCAAATCATGAATATGAATTGACCAATATCCCTCAAGAGAAAAGCATACAAGAACTGTATCTTACTGGTACTCACCTATGGGGCAGAAACGTCAATCAGTTATGTGGGGCAAGCAGTCATTTACTACCAGGTGGTAAAATTTCTTTCATGAATGACTTTTCATATATCTACTGACAGAATGTGGAAGACCAAGCACGCAGTTACGCACTATCAGATTGACAGTGCTGTCGACAAAGTCCTTAACAGCAATCACACCCAGCAGTTCATCCCCTTGTCTGGCTTGAAATATGTGTGACAAAAATATCTTTGCTACCAGTAACCAGAGTATGTGATGACTAGTGTCACTAATTATGGGCTCTGAGAAAAACCTCCGCAAATGCTTCCCAAATGCCGTATATGTGTTCAATGCAGTGAACCAAATGATGGGTTCTTCTGGCTTTGAGTACGTTATCATCTTGGAAGATGTTCCGCTCTTGTCACACTTGCGTCTTTGCGTTAAGCAGCTCTGCCTGACATCATGGCCGCCACTTAGCCTGTGTATGCCGGTGTTGTTGCTGTAACTGCTGTTCCGCAGTGAAATGTGTGTAAGAAGTGCTGCTTTTAGCCTGCAATCATTAGCCGATTTCAGTTTACCTTTAGTCACCGCAAGCAATCCCACGGGCTCTACGGTCACCAGCAGAAAAGCACAATTAATTTTTCTCGTGACAAGTCACTGCCAACCCTCACTAAAACATATATATTTTTCCAGCTTCTCACATTATAGTGAGTAAATTACTCCCCCTTTATAACTCTTGAACGCCGATTGCTGAGGTGTAGCTTGCAGCCAGATGAGAAAGAGTAGACCGGCCCAATATGACTTGTACTTACCAATATGATGAAATTAAGTAAGAGAAGAATGTTACACATGAGAAAGCACGCAGCATCTCGCTGTTCCTTTGCTCCTGGCGTGCGCTAGTGCCACGAAGTCTGCTGCTGCACCCAGCACGCAACGCATTTCAAAAGTTTGGCGTCAAGGTGAACTTGCCACCCATTGCCAAACCAGTTGCGCACAAGACAGGTTTAATAAAAAGCGTCCCTCTAATGCAGCGTCTCAGTAAACAACCGCTAGAGTAGAAAAAATAGTTTACCTGACTATGTGGGTATGGGCAATAAATTAATATGAAGGGCGAATCAGCGAAGCTTGCTATCAGAGTCTGCGGCTCAGTCCACTTCTTCACCGTGGGTCCCGAATGGTGTGCAGCTGCCTACGCGTGCTTGGGTCCCTGCTGCTGCTGGTAAAGCTTGCTCATGACAGGCATGCATGCCTGCTGCAGCTCCTTGAGCGGGTGGTGTACTCCTTCTTCACGGCAAGGCTGTTGGCGTCGATCCAGGGACGGTCTCCCGGCACTTGGACAGCACGGACTCGCTGTCGGAGGAAGTAAGCCTGTCCCCAGCCTATTCGGCGGCCTGCTTGACCCCGTAGACGTATGATTCGAGGGAGTTACGAGCGGGCACCCTCTCGCGATGTGCGTCGTCCTCCTGCATGAACCTCTCGGCCTCGGCGAGCATGCGCTCGATGTCCTCCTTGGAGAGGCGGCCCTTGTTGTTGGTGACGCGGATGCTCTCCTGCTTGCCCGTAGTCTTGTCCCTGGCCGACACCTGCAGGATGCCGTTGGCATCCAGGTCGAAGGTCACCTCGATCTGGGGCATGCCGCGGGGCTCCGGTGGGATGCCGTTGAGGTTGAACGTGCCCAGCAGGTGGTTGTCCTTGGTCAGGGCGCGCTCTCCTTCGTACACCTGGATGGTGACCGCGGGCTGGTTGTCCGTGTAAGTGGTGAACGTCTGCGATGTCTTGCAAGGGATACGCGAGCTGCGCTCCACGGTGCGCGTCATCACTCCGCCCGCAGTCTCGATGCCCAGCGGCAGCGGCGCCACGTCCACCAGCAGCACGTCGCGGCTCCGTAGGCCACGGCCTCGTCCGGGTTGATGCCCATGGACAGCTCCTTGCCGTTGAAAAAGTCTCGCAGCAGCTTCTGCACCTTGGGGATGCGCGTTGAGCCGCCCACGAACACCACGTCGTGGATCTGGGACTTGTCCATCTTGGCATCGCGCAGGGCGCGCTCCACGGGCTCGAGGGTGCTGCGGAACAGGTACATGCAGAACTCCTCAAAGCGGGCGCGGGTAATCTTGCTGCAAAAGTCGATGCCTTCGAATAGGGCATCGATCTCGATGCTCGCCTCGGCCGAGCTGCACAGGGTTCGCTTGGCGCGCTCGCAGGCGTACGCAGTCTCCTCACCGCCCTCGGTTACACCCGCAGGTCCTTGCGGTGCTTGCGCTTAAACTCCTGCAAAAAGTGCTCTACCATTCAGTAGTCGAGGTCCTCGCCTCCCAAGTGGGTGTCTCCGGCCGTTGAGCGCACTTTGAACATGGAGCCTTCGTCGATGGTCAGCACGGAGACGTCGAAGGTGCCGCCTCCCAGGTCGAAGATGAGGACGTTCTTCTCGCCGCGCAGGTTCTTGTCCAGCCCGTAGGCGAGAGCTGCGGCATTCGGCTCGTTGATGATGCGCAACACGTTGAGGTCGGCGATGGCTCCGGCGTCCCTGGTGGCCTGCCTCTGTGAGTCGTTGAAGTAGGCTGGCACCGTGATGACGGCGTCGCTTACCTTTTTCCTCAGGTAAGCCTCTGCCGTCTCCTTCATCTTGCTCAGAAGCATGGCGCTGATCTCTTCCGGGTTGAAACGTTTCCTCTCGCCCTTGAACTTGACGCTGATCTAGGGTTTGCCTCCGTCATTCTCCACCTTGAAGGGCCAGTGCCGCAGGTCGTCCTGGATCTTATGGTCGTCATAGCGGCGTCCGATCCGCCTTTTGGCTTCGAACACTGTGGTGTTCGGGTTCATGGCCGCCTTTGCCTTCGCTGCATCGCCGATCAGCCGCTCTGTGTCTGTAAATGCCACGTAGCTCGGCGTCGTCCGGTTGCCCTGGTCGTTGGCGATGATCTCGACGCGGCCGTGCTGGAAGACACCAACGCAAGAGTACTGTCGACAGATTGGGTCGGTTCGGGGTCGTTGCTAGCTCGCTGCTGCTGCTACTCGCTGCTTGACGGAACCATGGTGAAGCTGACGCCC
The DNA here is from genome assembly GCF_055824585.1 of Amblyomma mixtum. Lineage (NCBI taxonomy): Eukaryota > Metazoa > Arthropoda > Arachnida > Ixodida > Ixodidae > Amblyomma > Amblyomma mixtum. Next base: position 27,477,583 of record NC_143020.1, on the reverse strand, counting down.
GATCCCACCACCACCAGGACAGGAGTGCCGCTGAGCGAAGAGGTTGGGTGATGGGAGGAAGATTACAAGAGGGTTTATTGGCATTTTTACATCATGGTTAGAAGTGAGATTGAAGTGAAGTTCAAGTGAGGCTCAAGTGAGGCTGTCTTGACGCATTCGTTGTCGACTTTTACACTGTTCTCCTTCCCTAAATTCCCTAGGTTGAGGACGCCCACGCCTGGGTGGGAGGGGCCCAGATCACAAACAACACAAACTTGTGCGCACAAACACACCACCGCACTTAGGGTCACGGCCCCGTCACATGTTGAGTCTGTGGGAAAGAAGGTTTCCGTCGAAGCAGCGTCGACTGCGGTAGGTGGTGGTTTCCGGCCAGCCCGCGGGTCACCGACATCTATTGTTCATCAAATGACACCCGCCGCTCGGGGCCGGAACGCGATGTCACGAAAAGGCCGCAAAGTGGTCCCTCGTCCTTGGAGATGTTCGAACGATGCCCACGAGCTCGTCGCGGTGCTTGGCACGCCTAAAGAGCCACAGGAAACGAAGGCCTTTGTTCCCCGGCACGGTCACGGCTCTTGGGGAAGATAACGTCCTCCCCGCGGCGGCGGCGGCGGCGTTCGACACGTGCAGGCGCTTCGGAAAGGGGGTCTGGTTTTGCTTAAACTCAGCCCCTTCGTTTTAGTCCTGCACTCCGACCGGCCAAACTCCGTAATTAGAATCAGCTGTCACTGGGTCCTCTCCGGGCGGTCCATGGCGGGATGCCCGAAAGTAATCACACTGAAGTTGCTGGCAGCCATATGTAGTAGAAACAGGTGTGCTGGCTGGTTCCAAACGAGACCCGCTGACGTCGATCTTAATAGTACGTGGTGCCCAGGTCGACGCTTACTGCCGGCACATCTGCCATTGTTCGGCCAGACATGGTGAATGTGTTGTGAAAATTGCGTTCCATTCAAAACACTCGTTCGCTTGATTCAGTCAGTGAAATCTGCCAGAGAGAGAGAGACGACTTTATTCACACCTACATGGGCCTCGGGGCAGGGGCTCAGCCAGAGGGAGGGTCTCCCCCCTGGCGGCCCTCTTGCGCCGTGACCGCAGAGAAGGTCTTGGAGTAAGCCTCCTCCGCCAGGCGTAGGACAATCTTCTGTACATCCGCATTTGGGCTGCGAATGTAGGAATCCCAGGCAACTTGATCAAAGGGATCAGTCTGTTTTGCTCCCGGAGCAAAACTCAGAGCAGCAACTCAGTGCTATAAATGTCAGAGGCATGGCCACATATCAAGACATTGTAACGGCCCCGCGCGCTGCAAAGTGTGTGCTGGCCCCCACTCGCACAAAGAATGCACTTCGAGAGCACAACCTAAATGCGATAACTGCGGTGGCCCTCACCCTGCTTCCTACGGAGGGTGTTATAAAAAGAAAGCAGCCACAGTTGCTCGCACGGCAGAGCAAACACAAGGGAAACCCCCTAAGCGCCATGAACCACCACCTAACCCCGACGTGGTTTTCACGACTACGGCAGCTCTTTCCGAGAATCAGTCAACACAGCGTGGGAAAGCACCTGACAAGACCTACGCTGATGCAGTAAAAAAAAAGCGTGGGAAGTCCGTTGGTTCTTCTCCTTCATCAAAGCTGCTGCAGCGCACTGCACAAGACCCGACAAACAGCGTCGCTCGCTCTGAGCCTAAGGCGCCACAACATGACAGGAAGATCAGCGACAAGCAGCAAACCGGAAACTCTGAACAAGATATCACAAGCCTACTCATTCCGATGCTGTTTGCAGCCATCAAGGCTCTTATCCGTGCAAACCCCTCGTCAGGAGGACTCCCAGAAGTAGAAGCTGTCCTTGCAATGGAGCCGTTGGTGTCGCTCTCCTACGCTCCGCAGGGGCGTAATACCACACTTCAGTAATCATGGCTTCCACAGCGAGAACTTCGCCGCAGCTGACAATCCACAACATCTTTCGTACATGCACCATTTTCCAGTGGAACGCTCGCGGGCTACGCTCTAAACTCTCAGATTTCCGACAGCTCGTGCGAGCGTACCGCTTCCCCTTCATAGTAATCTGTGAATCACGCGTCGAGGAAACTTTCCGACTCCACGGATACTATTTCCATCATCATGGGCGTCCGGAGGGGGGGGGGGGGGGCAAGGGGGGGGCGGCTGCACCCCCCTGGAAAATCACTCACTCGAACCGTGAGTGATGGCCGCACGCCAGGGGCGGTGGTGCGCTCAGTCAAAAGGGTAAAAGCAGCCCCGCATGGTCACATCTGCGAAATGCCGCGTCCGGGCGTGCGTCGTTCCGCCGTTTTCAAACCACGCCATCGTTAGCTCTACTGAAGGGCGACCTGTTCCAGACATACAGCGGCACCGGCGAGCATGTGCTTCGAGCCGCCTTGAGATGGGTGTCTGTTTCTTTGATCTCTAGAGAGATAGCGACACGGCGGCAGACAGTGCACGGGGCATCTTGTTTTCGCCTATCGTTACGCCGGTCACCGATGAATTCTTAAGGAGGGAAGGTAAAATCAGCCGTGTCCACCCCCGCTTTGTCGGGCTGCTCAGGAGCAAGCGGGCGATGAGTTGGCGCCGCCGCCGCTCGCTGTCTCCCCGATCCACGGGTAGCGCAGTTCGGTAGAAGCGCCGCTTTCAGAATCTCCGGCAAAGGGGATTAGCTGCTTTTGTTCACGGCGACGCAGTCTCCCGAGGCGCCCCCACACCAGCGTTCTTTGCGTCTTCTGCGAAAACCAGCGCCTTTGGTCAACGCAGCCCGATGGCGCCTGCCTGGCTCGCCTGTCACCTCTGGCTGGGCCTCAAATCACAACAGCGCCCATGTACTGTGCGTGTCAGTGCATGGTAAAGAGACCCAGGTGGTCGACATTACCCGGAACTCTGTACTACTCCATCCCTCATAGCCTGAGTCGTTTTGGGGCTCTGAACCCCATAAAAACACAAAAACAAATTTTCCGACTGGAGTGGCGAGTGTGAGTGTCCCTTCCCCTCGGAAGTTGCGCTGCGTTCCTTTCACCCCCAAAGTGCGCATTCGGGGATACTGCGGCAAGTAAGCCCTTGCACGTGTGCGCGCCTCTGAGTTTGTGCTTGGGTGTTTTTAGTGGCCGGTTGTCAGCGAAGCTGAGAACAACCAAGACAGCGGACGAGAAAACGACGAGCGGAGAGCAGTGCGTGTGCGGTTGCTCGACTGTGCGGATGCGCAAGCAAGATGGAGCGAGGTGTATTTTCCAATCAATGTGTATGATGAGTGTGCACCGAGAGCGTGTAATGAAGCACAGAAGTGAATTTATCACACGTGTAATTACGCAATTCGCCCAGAAAAATCCGAGGCGCCTACAGTTGCTGTTCAAGGAAGACTGACTGAGTGGCTGTAGTTGCGTGTTTGTGAACATATTGTGCTGTGTGCTGGTCATCAATCCGGGTGAGTCGAGAACCCGTATGCAGCAAGACTGAGCACTCTTCTCCACGAAGTGATATAGCATCTTTTTGCATTTTTATTAATTTTAGTTGTTTCTTCGTTGATAAACTCCAATGTACCTCTCCTAGCCGCGCTTTAATTTGCTGTTTGTAATTTTTCTTTCATGTGTGCATTTTGTTTAATTTTTATTTATATATAAATAAATAAATTTACTCCGCAAATAGCGCCTTTCTGCTACGAACATACCCCCCCCCCCCCCGGGGCACCAACGGGCCCCCCCCCTGCAAAAAATTCTGCGGACGCCCTTGTCCATCATTCACAACGACCAGATAACGTCAGCAGATTGCTGATATGCTTTCGCAAGGATATCCCGGCCTCATCGGTTGATGTCCCGCCTCACAGCGACAATGAATACGTGTGCGCTGTCACAGTTATTGCCGGACAACAGTACACTCTGATTGGAGTATATCTTGAGCCAGGCACGCCATTTGATGCTATGAGACTTGATAACTTGATAGCAAGGACCGCATATTATTTGCGGGGACTTCAATGCTCATAATGAAATTTGGGGCAGCTCACATACATGTGCCCGAGGTGCCAAGCTTGCAAAACTTCTCTCCAAGCATTCGGTTCAGCCATTAAATGATGGCAGCATCACCTACCTCCGAGGCCCGACGACTACCAGCAGCATCGACTTGACATTTGTCACAAGTTCATTCGCCCACAACTTTGGCTGGTGCACTGATTTGGAGACACGCGGAAGCGACCATTACCCAATCCTCATATCGGCTTTCCATGCGCAGAGGAACCCAAAGAAATTCCTTACAAAATCTATAGACTGGGACGCATACAAGGGCGCTGTAAGCAGAGGAATTACTGCGGCAACTCGCAATGAGGAATTAGCATCAACAATGGCGTATTGCCTGAGAGCGAGTACACAAATTACAACTAAAAATGATAGCCTACCTTCAAATGATGACACATTTCAAAGGCTCTGCGCTATACGCCGGCGAGCTGAAAGGAAAGCTCTGCGCACAAAAAGCCTCGATGACCTACGTGCATGCCGACGGGCACAACGTCACATTCGACGCTATATGGATAAACTCAGTCGGCAAAAGTGGCGTGACTTTTGTTCTACGCTGGATGTGCGCCAACCAGTAACCAATATTTGGCGGATAGTTAGAGGTATGCGCACGCCACCTCAACAACTCCACCCCTTCGCTGCGCTCTCCCTTCACGAACAAAAATCTATAAAAGAAGTCTCAGAAGAATACTGCAGGCTACTGTCGGCAGGGTCAGGGCATTCGACACTCTCCGCAAATGGTCAATCAGGCATCCCAAAGGCGGCAGTGCCAGCGTTAGACCTGCCTTTCACAATGGAAGAACTATCCACAGCTATCGGGGAGACAAATAGACACACGTCTCCGGGTCATGATGAAGTGACCTATGAAGCCATTGCAAAGCTACCCCACACCTCCCGTCTTCGACTCCTGGAGTATTACAATTCTTCCTGGATGACTGGTGAGGTCCCCACGGAATGGAAGCTGGCGAAAATTGTGCCTGTTTTGAAACCCTGTAAGCAGCCAACAAGCTACGCATCATTCCGGCCCATTGCCCTTCTGAGCTGCGTAGGTAAGCTCATGGAGCGCATGATCTGCAAACGCATAACTTGGTTCCTAGAAAGCCGAAATGAGTTCCCCCAAGAAATGAACGGGTTCCGTCAAAACAGGTCTGCGACTGACAATATCATCTCCCTCGTCTCATCAATTGAGGAGTACCTTCATGCTGGGTACATCCCGACAGCCGTTTTCCTAGACATCAAGGCCGCCTTTGACTCTGTCTTTCACCATGCAATACTCGCCGCCTTTGCCAGTCTTGGCCTTGGAGGAAAGCTATACAAATGGATTGGGCCTTATTTGAAAGAACGGCAAATTTTTATGACCACTCCAAACGGTCCAACACGCTTTCACGCAGTAGAGAAGGGCGTACCACAGGGAGCGGTGCTCAGCCCTCTCCTGTTCAATATTGCCCTTATACACATAAGAAGAAACCTTCCGCGAGAGGTCCGTATAACAATTTATGCTGATGATATCTGCATCTGGACCGCATCACGTTCGCGCTATATCACCCAGCAACGTCTACAGAGAGCGCTATTGCACATTTCGATGTACCTGGCTTCCAGAGGTCTTCGTCTCTCGCCAGGAAAGAGTGTTGCAATGGCGTTTACAAGAAAAACGATGACCCGATATCCGCTGCTCCTAGGCGGACGATCGCTACCATATGTACAATCTCAGCTATTCCTGGGTGTTGTAATCGACTATAATCTGTCATGGACACCTCAGATCAAAAAACTCCGCGAGAGGATCACTGCAGCATCGCAAGTGTTTAGGTTCATGGCGGGAACAAGGTGGGGTAGCAACTGCCGATCAATGCTTCTGCTTGAAAAAGCCTACGTTGAAGGAACCTTGCGCTACTGTCTACCAGTGTTTCAAAGATTATCTACATCAAGCAATAAGTCTCTCGTTGCCGCACGGAACAACTGCCTGCGAATATGCCTTGGCCTCCCAAAGGGTTCCTCTGCATCAGGAACAGTAGCGGAGGCAGGATGTCTCCCACTAGAGGTGATTGCCGCCCAGGAAACTATGCGTACCCATCTCCGCCATGTTCTTCAAGGGAAGAAGCACTTTCTGCACCGTGTCCACCTAACTCACAGCAACTCTAGCTTTGGCCAGGCAGTGCAGCTCCTGCCCATCCCTACTATTAATCAGCCACAGAAACTACTACCTCTGACCTTTCCTCCATGGACACTCTCTCCTCTAAAGGTGAAGAAGTTTGTTCCAGGTGTGAATGCAAAGAGCCGCATGCCACAGGCAGCTCTTCTCCAAACTACTCTCGCCTACTTAACGGAGGAATATAGGCAGCACACCCATATCTTCACCGATGGTTCAACTACTAAAGAAACCTCTTCATGTGGCCTTTATGTGCCCTCAATAGGCCATGCCCTTTCTTACCGGCTGCAGCGGAGGACATCCTCTACGACAGCTGAGCTTCACGGCATTAAGGAAGCTGTTTCTTACATCCTGCGCCGAACCGCCGACCGTTGGGTTATCTTCACCGATTCGAAAGCATCTCTTCAGATCCTGGCCAACCTGCTGAAGAAAACGAATCACCAGCCAGTTTCCCTGGACATCGGATATCTACATCATTTAGCTATTGCCGCAGGCCACTGCATAACATTTCAGTGGGTACCTGCTCACTGTGGCATTCAGGATAATGAAAAAGCAGATGAAGAGGCCCGTAAGGGCCACCAACATCGGAGATACATTAGAACTTTTTTTACGAAATCTGATGCGTCCCAGGTGGCCAAAAGTTTTGCTTCCGAAGAAATGTATCGGCTTTGGAGTTTGCCGACATATCAGTACCAATTTCTTCACTCAATCGACCCGCATCTTAGATCAAGACTCTCACCCAGAATTCCTCGACATCTGGAAACACTTTATCATCGACTTCGTCTTAATGCTGCATATACAAACGGCTTACGATACCGTTTTAGACAAATGGACAGTCCGCACTGTGACAACTGTGCCGCGATAGAAACTGTGGAGCATATCTTGCTTGAGTGCCCTGCATATGCCAACGAGCGTGCGTACTATGAACATTGCATGCAGAAGCTCTGCTCAGTGCCCCTTACAATGGACAAAGTTTTAGGTCCCTTAGCCTGCCTTAGGCAACAGAGACTTTCAATGACTTTTCTATTCACATATTTAAAAGACATTGGACATCTTGATAAGCTTTAAACTCACTTGCACGTCACCTTCATGCATTCTTCACGCAGTGAACTTCGTCATCCCATTTGACGGACTATGCACTCCATCACTCCATAGGTTACATCAATTCTCGCCATTGAATCTTAGTACCCATTTCATGGCCGCATTTTATCTTCGTTTTTTTTTACCTCTTCCACTCTGCTCTCCTTCTGTCTTTATCTCCCAAATTCCCCTCCCTACGCAGAGTAGCATGCCAGCGATTTTTAAGCGCCGGCTAAATTCTCTGCTCTTCATTAAAGAGTCTCTCTCTCTCTCTCTCCCGGAGATTCGGGGCATTGCAAGATTAGATGATTTTGACTCAGAGGTACGTTGCAGAGATTTCAAGCGTCCGGGTCGCCTGTAAGCTCATTATGCAGAGTTACATAAGGGAAGAAGCGGTTGGCCTGAAGTTTTCGCCAAGCCCTAAATTCTGAGAGTGTTAGGGACCTATCTGGTGATGGGTAGATCCTTCGGCCTAGTCTGGGAGTCTCAGAGAGCTCCTTGTAGGTGATGAGGGGTCTTTGTCTCGGGGTAGCGGGGTTTCTACGCCGCAGCTCGGGTATATATATATCGAGCGAGGTGATGGGCAGCCTCATTGCCTGGTAGACCCTCTTGAGCTGGAACCCAGATGACTGAAACCTCCCGGTTTAACGGGTGCTTCCTCAGTAGGCTGGCCGCCTGCCTGGAAATTAGGCCTTTGCCGAAGTTCCTAATAGCCGCCTTATTATCTGAGAGAATAGTTTTGGCCCGATACCTGTACATGCTTGCGCTATCGCAGCCTCTTCAGCTATTAAAGCGTTACGCGTATTAATGGATGCAATTACCTTCTGGGAGTGGTTCCTATCTACCACAGCTATGACTGCGGCCCCTTCGAATGCGCAGGCAGCATCGCAATAGGCTAAATCCTGAGGAGGGTCTTTCATTAGTTTACTTTAAATAAATTTTGCTCTATGGCCCCTTCGTTCCCTGTCATCGATAGGGTGCATATTCTTAGGAATCGGTGCAATTTTAAATACTTTCCGTGTTTCAAGCTCCAGGGGTTCAGCGACATAAGGTGGTACTCCTGGCGGAAGCCGTAGTTTTTGTAGTATTTTTCGGCCAGTTACATTGGAGTTGAGCCGCCAGATCTACATCTCCCTGGCAGCTTTGGTAATCTCTTCCCAGGCATTATGCATTCACATAGCTAGAAGCTTCTCTGTCGAGGAGTTGGGGGGGGGTTGCCTAAAGCCCTTTTGAATAACGTTCTGATCATTATGTCTAACTTCTTCGCTTCGGCAGGATGAAGATTGAGAAAGGGAGTGGCATAAGGTATCCTGCTGATTATGAAGGCACGAACGAGCCTTATTAGGCAATGCTCCCTGAGGCCTTTGCTCCTTAAGGAGATTCGCTTGAATATCCCCGTTACTTGGTCGATATACGTCTGAAGCTTTTTAAGGATAATGGTGTTTTTCCCATTCTGCTGTAGGAAATACTGCCGAATCCTAATGGTGCTGACTCTTGGTACCGTAATCCCTTCCACGTATACCTCCACTGGTTTATGTAGATGCAGTTGGCGGAATTTTCGGGTTAGCTGTGCTTTGCTGCACATGGAGAACAGTTCAGATTTCTGAGGAGAGCAATATAGCCCTCTATTTCGGGCGCAGTTCTCAACTATAGACGCCGCTTCTTGCCGTCTATTCGAAATATCGGCGCTGGAGCCTCCTTCGGTCCAAATTGTGATGTCATCTGCATAGATACTATGTTTGATGCCTTCTGTTGTATTCAGCTGGGACGAGAGATCTTTCATTGCAAAATTGAAAAGAACGGGGGAGGGGACAGATTCCTGGGGCGTCTCTCTGCCCCCGGTACTGATGGGCTCAGAACTGAGTCTCACGAAGGTAACTTCAGTTTTCCTGAGGGTGAGGAAATCTTTGACATAGTTGAAGCACTTGCTTCCCACTCCAGCCGAGTTGAGGCCTTCGAGAACCGCTCTGTGCTCAAAATTATCAAAAGCCTTAGTGAGATAAAGTCCCAGGATTGCTCTATATGATTTGTCGTCCTCGGGAGCATCCAGGATGTCGTGCTTTAATCTGAGCATGGCATCCTGGACGCTTAATCCTGGCCTGCACCCTCCCATCTCCACTGTCCAGAGTTCCTTGGTTTCCATATGTCTAGAGATTCTCAGTTGTACCACTTTTTCCATGAGCTTACCCAGACAAGAGGCGAGAGATATGGGCCTCATGTTGGATAGTTCAAGTTTCTTGCGCGGTTTAGGAATAAGGACCAATTTTGAGATTTTCCACTCCTGTGGAATTTCAGCCCCTTCCCAAATTTTATTCATTAGTTCGCAAAGGAATTGCAAGGAGTCTTCATCAATATTTTTAAGCACGGTGTTTGTGATATTGTCTGGTTCTGGAGCAGATCTCTTTTTGAGATCCTGCAGGGCCCCCCTAATTTCCGCCATTTCAATTGGAGCATCTGTGGCCTCATTCTCGGGCCCAGTATAGCTAGGTAGAGGAGGGCCGGAATCCTGACATGTATATGTTGTCCTGATTGTATCCAGAATCTCCCCGTTTCCTCCTTTGGACTTATGCTTGATCTTAATCTGGTCTAGTCTGGTCCGTCTCTAGGTGTGATTCGGATCGATGAGGTAGCGGAGCATAGCCCAGGTCTTGGGAAGGTTCATGTTAAGCTCATTTCATCACACATTTCGGCCAAGCTCCTTTCGGACAGATTGACTGCATACTGCTCCATTTCCTTATTGAGCTTGTGGGGACGCCTTCGTCCCCTGCGTTCGCTTTCCCTCAACGCACTACTTCCCTGTAGTTAGCTCCCCCGAAACGCACTCTTCTTAGTTTGGTTACTTTAACTAACAGGGGTGTGCGCTCGCGTCGCAGCGACACCAGCGCCACGGATGGCGTTTTGCCGCGCGCTCGCGGGGAGCGACGGGCTCTATTCTCCTTGAGACCGGGAAGCTCGCGGACGTTTCACGAGCCGCTCCGCTCTTCGCCGGCGGCGACCTCGTGTGGAAACATGTTCTCCTCAGCTCGTCCCGTCTGCTCTCGGAGTTTTTCCCCCTGCCCTACCGTGGTCGAACGTTCGCTCGTAACCGTGGTGGTGAGTCGGACATCCTCGATTCCTCAGTGTATGTTGTTGCTAGCTGGCGTTATTGTTGTTATAGCAATAAATGGCTTGTTTGTGTCAGCCAGGGTGTCGTTCCTTTGTTCCGCAGAGCAAGGCCCGCCGTGGTCGCCGTGCGCTCTGTAGCGTACGCGACCACGGGGTGGGGTCAGCGCGGCTTTGAACTGTGTCAGCCGCGGTTAAGCGGGGAGAACGTATTTATCTCCCAATTTAAGCCCCACAAGCTTAGCAATCCCCCTTCTGTGATTTCTTTTCCATTTTTGAGTTGTTCACTTTCCCTCCAAGTTCCTCTTGGATTTAATAAGATTTAAGAGGTTGGTGTCTAATTTTAGGACTTGGATATTCGTCGCCTGTTCTTTCGTGGCCTCCTTTATATGCCGATTAAATTCTTTTTGCCACTCAGTCAAAGAAGGCCAAGACTTATTCCCCGCAGCCTCCCTGATGGACCTAAATTTATCACAATCTATTATTTTGACTAGTGACAGGGAGTCCCGAAGATGAAGTTTGAGCCGAATTTCTATGACCGTTGGACGCTACCATAGTTTTTTCCTGTGTTGCACCATTCAACAGGGCCACATCTGTGACTTAGTGTAATATCCGTCGTGGTGTCTTTACAGACGCTGTTCCCCATGCGCGTGGGTGTCGCCGCATCTGTTAGTTGAGAGAGCCCATTGGATGATATGGATTCAAGCAGTGTTTTCCCCTTCCGACATTGTGTATTATATCCCCGTTCTTGGTGTTTAGCATAAAGTCCCCGCAAACGGCTGCGCGGCGTGGCGTTTATACAATTCGTGCGCTTTTCTAGAAATGCCAAGAAATTTCGCGAGGAGCGCTAGCCAATCGAAGCAAAGCGGTTTGATGACGTCACGGGAGCTGTTCTGGGATTGGTCGCCAGGGTTAAGAAAGCTCCCGAAAGGTCTCGCGTCGTCTGCTTTAGGCTGACGAAAAGCAACAAAAATGAATTTCAATGCCGCGATGTTGGGCTGCGTCCGCTTTCTTCTGAGCTATATTGTGCCCTTATTGCACTGTAAAAGTCAAGAAACTACGCGGACACTAAAGTCTGTGTGCACTAAGTAGACCACTAAATATTCTTGGAATTCCTGATTTCTTGGATTTCAAGGCTTTCGCAGCCATTCGTAGCCATATCCGCACGAGAGCACGCGAGATCATTCGAGAACTTGCGGGATCATAACAAGCGACCCCCAGGAAGATGGCTGCGCCCACTCGAGCCATCTCGAAGTTTCGATTGTAGTTATTGTTGTGTACTCGTCGGTTTGTCGAACAGAGATTTGGACTGCTGTTTATTGCAAGGCTCCTGAAGTCATATATTATTGCAAAGGTATGATCGTAATGAGTAGGTTTAAGTAGGAATTGCCCGATTCCCATTCGTTCCTTCTTCTCGCCTGGCGACGCGATGAGCCAAGCTCAGGACGTGGTATTTTACCTTCCCTTGCTCCCACTCGAGCTAAAGCCCTAACCCAGGGGACTTCGTGCAATGTTTTTGACCAGCTCGCCTCTCTATATCTCCGGCTCCCTCTTGCAACTTCTTACCCTGCTTACTTGGCCGGACCTAACCCCAATGAGGGCCACCCGTTCACATTCCGGGAGCTCGAAGCGGCTGTGGCTGCTAATACTGGCTGCTCGGCTCCCGGTGAGGGCGCCATTACATGCACTGCACTTCGTAACCTTACTGACCGCGCCGAAGAAGTCCTCCTTCAAGCCTACAATGAGTCCTGGGACAGCGGCTGTCTGCCGAGCTCCTGGGCCTCCTCCCTCATTTCTATGATTCCAAAGCCGGGCAAACCTCCCTCCCTCTCTAACCTCCGCCCAATCTCTCGGACGTCGTGCGTTGCTAAGAACTTTGAGCGAATGGTATTCACTGGCCTCTAATTTTCTTGAGGCGAGGGAGTACTTCCGCGGTTATTTTATATGCCTCCGATGCCGCGTCCGTGCATTGGACGTGTTTCTGACTCTCCAACACCTTTCGCTCAGCTACCCCTCCGAAATTCACGCACTTGTGACCGTCGATGATCCGCAAGGCCTTCGACGGTGTGTGCCGAGGCCACATCCTGTCTCAACTCACCTCGGTGGCCTCTGGCTTCCACATGTAGTCTTTTGCCCGCAGACTGCCATCTGTCCAGCCCCACCACCTCACCTGTGGCACTCCTCAAGGTGATGTTCTCTCCCCTGTGCGCCACCACGAAGCAGTGCGCCACCACGGACCCGAGCCCCCGTGCTTAGCTGTGTGTGGCATTTCCGTGTCCGGGGAAAAGGGGATCCTGGCGGTTGAGCCAATGCCGAGCGTTTGGACCTTTAAGGCTCCTCGGCGGAGGCAGCACACCACTTTGGCCCCAGCTTCCTGTAGACGGCACCTTCGGCCTGACCCGACCGGGGGAAATCGGCAGTCGCCTTTTCCTATTCTCCTTTCCATCTTTCACTTTCCTATCTCCTTTCCTACAACTCTCCTTTCTCCTCCTCTTTTCTTAGTTTTTTTCACTTTTCCTGGCGGCTAGAGCTAACCTTGTGTGGCCAACTACCCAGAGTTGCGTCATATTTGGTCATAGTTGAGGTGTGCAGGTGGCGTGGGCAGACTTGCTAGCAAGTTTCTCTCCCGCCCCCTTGTTGGGCTCTATGGTGGGTGGATGGCACAGTGGCCGAAAAATTAACATTTTTTATGGCTTCCCCTCTTTCCAAACCTGATCGCTCTCTCAAGAGAGGGCGGAACGATGCAGATCATTTCTTCCAAAAAAGAAAAGTCAGTTTTCCTCAATATCATTTCATCTATAGTGAAGTACATGATAAGCAAGCAAGAATCCTGTCTTCCTAACTAGTATCAAAGTGTTTGACAGAAGCCTTGGGCATTGGCTACAAGGTATCAAAGATGGCCAGCGGTGACTTACTGCTCGAACTGCGTGACAACGTGCAGCACTCAAAATTTGTAAACATTGTGTCTGTTGGGGATATTCCTTTCTCTGTGACTTCACACCGATCTCTGAACACCGTCCGGGGCGTAATATCCGAAAATGATTTTATTCACATCACTGAAAAAGAGGTGCTCGAAGGTCTGAGTGACCAAGACGTCATAGACGTTCACGAAATCAAGATCCGGAAGGATAATAAGGAAATAGACACAGAACACATGATCATCACGTTCAACCCCAGCACACTCCCCTTTTATTGTAAAACGCTCAAGGAAGGAAATAAAATAAAAAAAAAATTCAAGAGGAAGCCCGCACCCAAGCAAAGGTTATCACAGACGAACCAACTAAAAAATAAAAAAGGGGCGAACGCCCAAGAGAAATCTTAAGAAAAACGAATTACAAGACAAAAGAAAAAAACAGGCACAAATGATGGGCGGGCAAAAGTGATTTTTAGACGCAGGACGCCCCTGAAGGGTTGAAAATTGTGAAGGACGAAGTGAAAATGAAACAGGGATGGGTCCAGCGTGCTTAGATTCTTCAGACAGGCTGCAGGTGGCCAGGAGGAGGGAAGGTGCGGGGATCTGTAAGAAGGAAGAAGAGACAGGAAAAGAAAGCGAGGAGAAAAAAAACGAACAAACAGGTGATAATGGGCTTAAGAAAGCAGAAGGGGTATATAAAAGAGAGGGGAAATTGAAAAGAGAATCAAGTAAATGACAAAAAGGCAGGTAAAAAAACAAAAAAATAGAACGAGCGAAATGAAAACTAATCAAACAATTAAAACATGAAAAATATAACAGCTAGAGGAAAGAAAACAAATCGAAAATAAAAATAAGTAAAAATAAACATGAAAAAAAAACTCAAACAAAACAAAGACTGCGTGTGCACGCAAGGCGAACAAATATCAAGATCCACATACCATCCACATCCCATCCACATGCCCGTGAGGCAGAGACAGGGCCACGGCCCACCGGAATTGGCCCTATGGTGCCCCCGACCATATGAGACATGAGGAGGCGCAGAAATGGCAAGGAGGTCTACGAGTCATCCGGGCGGGAATAAAGACGAGAGACAGGTGAAAGAAGGGAAGAAACGCGAACAGCAACGCGAATAAGCAACGCACGAGGCCGAGGGGAACCTAACAAAGAGGGGAAGTCATAGAGGGGAAAGAAAGTGCGGATAGCCGGGAAGCCGTGCTGCTATGTCCGCAGTGAGAGGGCAGACACGCAGGTAATGGACAACGTCCCCCACAGCTGCCCCGCATGGACAGAAAGGCGAAGGAAGGAGGGCAAAACGATGGAAATAGGATGGAAAACGACCATGGCAAGTCAGGAGGGGGACCAGAGATCGGGGTGGAGGGAAAAGAGAGCGGGAGACGGTTAATAGAGGGGACAAAAGCAGCCAGGAGGGTGTCCGAATGTTCCGCGGTCCAGGTGTCTGAACAAAGCCTGAGTATGGTGGTATGCATGCGGGTGCGCACTGATAAGGGTGACAGCCATGACGGCCGCAGGAGGCCGCGTGCCGACGCGATTGAGGCGGCCCAGTGAGCGAGCTCGTTGCCCCAGACACCACAATGGGCGGGGTCATGATAAATGAAGACAGGACGCTGAAGAGAAATGACTGCAAAGGTGCGCTTGACGTCTCGGACCTCGGAAGCGTAAGTCGGTGGTGGAAAGAGAGTGAAGAGCCTGAAGGAGAAAAAGGCAATCAGAGTAGACATGCAAGGGTAAAGGAGAAGGGGCATGCCGGGCATAACAACAAGCCTCGTGAAACGCGACAGCCTCTGCGCAGAAGGCACTAGAGGCTGTCTCGATACGAAACCGGGCCACGTTGCGCAGCGCGCCAGAAGGGAATGCGACGTAAGCAGCACCCGCAGAGTGGGACGTATAAGAGCCGTCCGTGAATATATGAAGGCCGGGAAGGGAGGACTGAGAGGGAAAGTGAGAAGGGAGAAGACGGATGAAGGAGAATGAGGAAGCCACAGAGGGATGGTCGCACCAGGGATCAAAGCGGGGCAAGATATCAGATGGTAGATAAGTGTGACCTCCAAAGGTGACGGGATCTACACCGTTTAAAATGATGTACTCCGGACAGAGGCGATCCAATTCCAAGGGAAGATGGGGTACCCGGAGGAGTACCTGAAGCGCAGCCGTGCGTGTTGTGCGGAAAGCCCCTGTGATAGCGAGAAGAGGAACCCGCTGCACAGAAACAACCTTTTCCCGAAGGCGGGATTTGGCGTTGCGAGACCACCAAGCGGGCGCGGCGAAAGTGAGAGCGGGTTGTATTACTTGGAAATAAAGCCTATGTAGAGAACAGGGAGGGAGGGAACGGTGGAACGACAGAAATGAGACCAGACGCGAACTGAGGATCTCTGCCTTGTCGCGGAGGAAGTAAGCATGAGGTAGAAAAGTGAGGAGGCGGTCGAAGAAAACGCCTAAAATTTTGAGTTCCTGTTTGAAACTTAAGGGGCGGCCCGAAAAGCGCACGGTGCGATTACGCTTTTCCATTCCGCCCACGCCGTCGGAAAACAGCATACAAAATGTTTTTGGCCATGAGATCGTCACCCGAGAATCAGAGGCCCAACAGGCTATTCTGTCAAGGACGTCGGCACACAGCTGCTCCAACTTGTGGCGCGTGCGGGCCGGAACCAGCACAATGGTATCATCGGCATACGCCTGTATTGTCATGCCAGGGGGCATTGGACACTCGAGAAGGTCTGCGATTATGTTCCACAAAAGGGGTGAAACGGGGGGATCACTGAGGGCTCCCGAGAGTGGCATTGGCAGAATCCTCCTCACCAGTGCGTGACTACCGTGTGCAGCGAAAGAAAGGAGCGCAAGAGTTGATACAGGTTGGAAGGGAGACCGCGCCTGCGAGAGAAGCGGAGGACGAGGGGGTGCCAAACGCTATCAAACGCACCCTGAAAATCAAGTGATATAAGAACCACGGGCGTGCGGGATATGCGGAAATTTTCCAGGGCCGTTCGCAACGAGGCCAGGGCTTGCACTGCGCTGCGCGAATGGGTAAACCCAAATTGGTTGGGATGGGGATGGCCCCTGGCGTGCAAGAAATAGTAAAGACGGCGGTGAAGTAGGCGTTCTAATAGTTTACGGAGGACTGAGTTCATCACTATTGGCCGGTGGGAAGTAGGGAGGAAAGAGGGACGGTTTGCTCTAGGAAGGAAGATGATCCGCCCCCTGCGCCACACGGAGGGAAAGTGGCCGAGACTGAGGGCACCGTTGAAAAGGAAGAGAAAGAAGGACGGGTGGGCACGCCAGAGGCCCGTAACCAAGGTCGCAGTCAGCCCATCCAGGCCGGAAGCCGTGCCACTATCGAGTGCGTTTACGAGCAACTGAAGCTCGTTACGCGAGAACGGGACGTCAGGCGGTACAGAAGGATGGTAAGGCGTCTCGACGGATGCACGGATACACGCGTGGAATGACCCGAAACGTCGTGTTTTTTCCTGTATTTTACTTGGTTGGCGTCACTTACCTTCTCCTAACACGCGTGGAATGGTGAGTCTGTCAAAGAATTATCAAACGCGACCTGTGTTGGGAGCAAAAGTGCCGCCGACTCGACGACAGAAGTCGTCAGAACGCCGCCTGCTGTGTCCAGAGGTTGTAAGAATACTGGGGCGCGCAGTTTGACAAATGCCTTTTGAAAGGGTGCGCCGAAAAGGTTTTTCCGAGCCGCATCATGACAGGCCTGGCGCAACACCGAGTCCTTCGCCTCCCTGATGTTGCGATGGTAACACGCAAGTGCGGCCTGAAACGCGGTGTGATAGACAGGGCGCATCGATGGTTCTGAACAACGCTGGAAGCGCTGGCGCAAAGCTCGAACGCGGCCCCGCTCGATGCCGAGCTCAGGGGACCACCACGGCTTCAGTGCCGGAGCACTCACAACTGTATGCTTGTGGCGCTCAATCAGCGTGGTAACTCGGCCGTGGAACCGGTTGACGATGGTCTCCAACCCATCGGGAGAGCGCAGATCGGCGCCAGCAACCCGGGGAAACAATGTGTCCCTTGCGAGGCACTGAAGAAGACGAGCCCGGGATGAAACCGTTAGGCGGTGCTGCTTCGGAGAAGGAGGACCATTCGACACCTCAATATAAGAATGCCCAGACAGAGATTCGGCGTCCGAGACAGTCCATGTGTATCCGTAGCTGAGCAGGGATGGGAAAGCGAGCGTGACATCAATCCACGACTCCGCGTAATAGTTGTCGTAAGTGGGGGTGGAAGTAGGATCATTTGAAACTATCAGTTGGTGAGCCAGGGCGAAGTTTGGAGCCACTCGAGTCGGAGGGTGAGGGGCCCCACAATTCATGGTTGTCGTTGAAGTCACCGGCCAGGATGATAGGGCGGCCGGCCGCCAAAGCGACCACTTCTTCTAACGAAGAGTCAAAGAGGGCGCGCGGCGGGCAGTAAACAGAGACAAAGAGGAAGGAAGCAGACTGGGAGGTGCAGAGCACCGCCACGACGAATGTGGAGGCGTAAATAGGAAACAACTCAATAGGAGGATCCTGCGCAAAGATCAGCGAGCGCGGATGTGATTGCGCAGAGGAGACGGCAACCCCACTGGGAAGACCTGAAACCCCACCACCGACCAGGTAAGGTCCGCCACCGCTGCCAGAGAAAACGGAGAAGGGACGAAATGACTCGAGAGGGCAGCCGTCGCACCCCGCGCATCGTGTGCAGGAGGCCTTAGAGGGGTCCGTAGCATGCGGGCACGCCTTATGAGCGTGGCCGTATTGGGCACAGAACGTGCACAACGGGACGTGGAGGTCCTCCTGGACCTCAACCGAAGTCCAGCCCACGGTGCAGCGACGGGCGTCACGAAGCCGGGAAAAAGCGGGAGGGTCAACCTCTAGGACGCGAACACGCTGTCCAGAGCGCTGTGTAAAGGACAATCTGAGATTACATTTCTGCAGATAAAGAAAGTGTGTCAGATTCCGCCGGTTGAGGGCGGTCACGAGATCCTCAGGACGGATATCAGGATCAACCCCGGACAGGGGGACGTGGGGATTGCGTCGCTCAGGCATACGGACATTGATGGAAGCCCGGGTGGCCTCGATACGGGCGATGGCAGCCTGCAGGTGCTCGAGGTTCCCAGGGTTCCGGGATGTAACCACCAGGGCGCGACGGGTGGGTCGGAGTGTGGCGGCTCCTATTCCCTCAGACTCAGGGTCGATGGCCGATTCGATGAGGGTAGCAACCTCGCGACCCACGTTGTCGGAAGCCCCAACAGACGTTGAAAGCATCTGATGGGGCTTCTAGGCCGGAGGAGAGTCCCCGAGCTCGAGGGGCCCTGGGCGTGCCTGTGTCGCAGTGCCTGAATCAAATCCGACAGGTGGAAGAGGGCCGGCACCGCCGCGCAGAGCCGCCGCAAAGGTCCTAGGAACATTTGGTCCGGCCCGCAGAAGGCGAAGTTCCGCCTCGGCCTCGGAAGCCCTGACGGACACTTCGGCATTCCGGGCCCTCAGGAACTTCAGCTAACGATCCCGGGCGATAACTTGGTCCCGCAAAGCACGTACGCGCTCTGTGTCACGGATGGCGCAGGCAAAGAAGTTATGCGCATTAGCATTCATGGCTGAGACCAGGGACATAAGGGTGACCCGGACCCCTGCTTTGATCTTATTCTTTCCGTCATTAATGATGGACAGCAGTTCCTCGTGCGCCGCTAAAGGGAGGTATCCGTGCCCAGCTCTAGGTTGTCGGTGGCGGGGATCTTTGGGGCAGCAGCAGATGGGGAGGAAACTCCAGAGACGCCGGTCACGGGGGTCAAATCTGTGCCCGAAAGAGAACGGGGTTCACCACCCGAAGCGGCACCATGGTCAGTTAGACGATGTTCATCTGGTATGATCGGTAGGTCAACGGTAGGTTCCGTGTGGACGTCAGAGGTTACCTCAGGAGATGGCGGATCCGCACGTAGTAGAGGTGCCAGGGCCAGTCCGGCAGCAGCTGCGCGGTCAGTCATGATGGAGCCAGCAGCCTCCAGGCCTAAGCAGGCCGCAGCCTAGGTGCGAAGTGCGGAGAAAATGAAAATTAAGGTGTTGTCCACCGAGAGGGACGACATTCAGGGGGTCCCCAAGGTGTTACAGGGCCCCTCAGAGCAGAGAATCTCTCTAAGGGGAAATAGGAATCAGCAGGAGCTGAAAACAGTGCGATCCACAGGATGCTAGCCATGTATGTCGATACCGACCACAAGACATGGTGCGTTATCCTGCCTTACATCATCTTCGCATCATACACCACAGTGCAGGAGACCACCCAAATGACGCCTCTTAGGCTCGTCCATGGCAGGGAGGCCACGACCACGCTAGATGCCATGCTGGCCAATATTACCGAAGAAGATAACGTCGATGTCGCCGCCTACCTTCAACACGCAGAAGAAGCGCGAAGACTTGCCAGATTGCAGATCATAGGCCAGCAGCGGGCCGACGCCAGACGCTACAACCTACGAAGACGCAACGCGGAATACAAGCCAGGAGATCGAGGCTGGGTTTGGACGCCCATTCACCGCCGCGCATTGCGTGAAAAACTTTTGCGCCGCTATTTCTGCCCGTACAAGGTTCTTCGTCGGGTAGGTGAACTGGACTATGAAATCGTCTGTGACGAAATGACTGCATCCCAGCGATGCTGCGTACGACCAGAAATTGTCCATGCCTTCCGTCTAGAGCCCTATTATGCGCGTTAAAACACGTTGCGTTTACACTCCTGGTGTTTATTTTTACACAATCCGTTTTAGTTATTTGTGGCGAATTATTTGCTGAAGCATCGGGTCGATAGTCTTTTGAAAGGGGAATAATGCCGCTAATGTTTGAAGTGTTTGTTTGTTGATTCTTCAAAGCTGCCGGCACGCCGCTTTATCTCTTTGTTTGTGAGTCAAGACGCGCATCGATTTATCTCGATCGATCGCATCCAGGCGGAGCCGACTGTACGTTGTTCCCAACGTTACTAGATTACCTGGTCAGTTTGGAAACTCCGCTGCAGCTCGGCGGCCAAACGTGGCCCCATTCGTGTCCCTCTCGCGATGTGGCGTTATCGACGCTGTTGGCCCGGTCCGGCCGGTCTCTCGTCACACGAACCCTCGCTATCAGGCGAGCGCGCCGTGTTTCACGCCACTTTACTCCGGTAATTCCTGTTTAGCGAAAATATCTCCAAGATAGGGCACAAATATTATTCTGAATGTGCAACTACAGTGGCATTAAGGCTTCGCGAACGGTCCTGGGCGGCAAAGGTGCGATCGGGATGTGAGTATGAGTATGAGCATATTTCAAACAAGCATGTTTACATACATGTTTGAGGTGTATGGGAGTAAAAACCGCTCAAGAGCAGCTTGACAACGCTCCCATTACCCTCTCTGAATCATTCTGCTGAATCATTAACTCTTGATGAGACATCTGGATCTTGGTCGGGTATAGTTTTTTGTTTCATTCACTTCCCTAAAAACTAAATGACTCTTTGCTTACGGCGGGCCACGAAACGATAGATGAGTCGCATGTTGCCGAAAATATCGAAACCTATGGCCATGTACGATCGGTTTTAAGCAAGACAGTCAATGATACACACGTGTTTTTTAAAGGGAGATGCAGCAATACCCCCGTGAAACTTCGACGTTATTAACGTGATAAAACGCGAATAATGGCGGTAATAGCAGAGGTCAGATTGAAAGTAGTTTATTCAGTTCACATAAGAAAAAAACACAGTTACAAGAAAACTGTTTCTACTGTTTTTCAAAAAACAGTTACAAGAGACGTGCTGTTTTGTTTGCAACAGCCACCTTCTTCTTGCTCTCCAAACGGTGTTTAACATCTCTAGAGAAAAAGTGCATTCTTGTTGCAGTAACAAAGTTCAGTATCTAACAAGTGAATGCCGACATGCGCTCAGCGCAACCCAAGCGAGCAAGGCTGCACTTGTCTAGCTCTTCCAAAACTTTCCAGAAAATGTTTGCAGCCTTGGTGATGGTCAGTGTGAATTGCGGTCGCACAACGTAGAACGCTTATCTTGCCTTGGTTTCGGAGCAGACAGGTCGACAGCTCGGCCGCACCGACTCACGGACGCATAGCTCGGGTCATAGCCTCCTTTATACTTTCTGTGCCTGTCAACTCCGCGCTCCGCGGCCGTCGTCGCCGCTCCTCCTCCCTTGAGAAGTTACGCCGCTGGCTGCCGAGAGATGGCGATAGCGACGTTGGGGCACCCTCGCGAGGCGAGTGCCGGGTGCGCTGTGTTGAGAGCAGCCCGGATACCCACGCGCTGTTGATCTGTCGTTATGTGGGCTGTTTTGCAGTGTTTGCAGTATTAGAGTGCTTTTTTAAGCTTTGATTTTTGCCACGTCTTGAACAGTTTTGCAGCGCTTTTTTTAAGCTTTAATTATTGCCACGTCTTGAAAAACATCCATTCTCAGTTCCTTGCACGCGACCTTGGAAAGAAGGGAGAGGTTTCGTCATCTCACTTGAAGAAACTCTACGAGATGTAAGAAAGATAGGATTGTAAAACCTGTGAGGAGTCTAACCAGAAAACATGTTTTTCCGAACAATATTGAAAAAATGAACGTCTAACGAGCTGTCCATGTTTTTTCTCCAGACGTTATCATCTGCTCTGGAGTTCTTGAAAGAGCACGCAGGACAGAGCTGCCATACATCATTTGCCTATGCGGAACCAACAACTACTGCACGACACCAGCAACAAGTGCCAACATATCGAGCAAAATTTCCCTGACGTCAGGCACTTTGACGACAAAAAATGATTCCAGGCTGGAATGGCTGGAAGTTACATTTCCGCTATATATCGACCAACTAAAGAAAGATGCAACTTATCCTCGTGCCTTTTTCCCAGCCGAGACGTACGAGGCTCTTATGCTCACAACTTACTCGACTGCTTGCTGCGTTCGCTATCTGGTAGCTGAGGAGAAGTTCTGTTTTGTACTAACGCGGAAATTCAGCAGGGACCCAATTGAAGCGCTGTTTGGAACCCTGAGGCGGTCACTGGGATGCAACGGCAAACTTGACGTGCGGCCGGTACTCTCAGGACTAGAAAAAGTCTTGAAGACGGGAATTGCCGCGATATCTGAACACAGCAACGTACTATATGATGAGAGTCACCACAGCACTGGACTTAGGACTGCAGGGCTATGTGCACTTGGGAGGAGCGATGAGCTTCCAGAGGCTGCTTTGGAAGTCTTGGGACGCTTAGACGTGCAGCATGTCCCTGCTTCTCTACCTACATCGCAGCTGTCGGCCACGTTCTGTGTAGGCGGCTACATCGCTCATGTGATAAGTGACATATGGAATGTGAGCAGTGCTGTTTACTCACAACCAAACCACCTACTATACCCATTCGAGCAGTTCACCCGAGAACAGGACCGTGGTGGGCTGCTTTACCCATCTGACGAATTACTCTATGTCTTAGGCTGGGGCTTTTTGTGGAGACAGCTTAAAAGAGAACCCACGACTTCAAAATCCATTGAAAAACCTGACCGATGCAGCTGTACAGCCATCTGTAAATCAAGGTTGCTGACGTGCCCGGTCAGTGACAGCAGTCACCGTGAACATTTTTCTCTACTTGTGGCAACTAGATTCATCAGACCACTGCTGGTGAACTACGCCTCTTCGATAACAGACAAGACTTATTTGTATAAGCCACTGTTTCGGCAGAAGCCACTCTCACGAAAAGTCATGAACTGTAAACGTAGTTACTCTTGTAGCACAACTGTTGTTGCGAAATGCGTAAGTAAATGGTGGTGCCTTTCTTCTTAAATTTTGTTTTAGCGCAGCGTAGACTATCATTGTAACTGTTCTATTACCATTGACGCTAGCGGAGCAGTCATGCAGTTTTTCGAGCCATGCCCGCATATCTTGAAACTGCATCACATAACATGTCATAGCGTTGGTGTTACTGGCTAACAACTAACGTGATCACTTGTTATCCTTAGAGGACGTCGGCCTCACAAGTAAATATAACGAATATGTACGATTCATGCTTAGTAGCAGTTATCCCGCGAGGGAATAACAGCGCTCCCATCCTCGCGCCGGTATTTGCACCAGTGCGCCTCGACACCTACGTCAGTGGCGCCCTCAGAGGCGGGAGCGGCAGCGCCGCGCAGCTTTACCCGACGGCACCGCTCTGTAGTTTGCGCGGCGCGTTGACAGGCACAGAGAGTATAAAGGAGGCTATCTCGGGTGCACCGACGCTGTTGCGCTTCTGTGTTGAGTTACACCCGGAGCCAACGCCGCACGAGCTACGTCGCACGAAACGCACTTATATAAATGTGGCTAGAACACAGAGGAGCAGCGATCAACTTGCAGCGCAGTTTAACACCAACAAAAAAACGCTTCGCTGTAGAGTTCGCTGACGTGGTCAGCGTGCTACTCTGCCGAGAAGCCGGTCAAACAGCGACGAGAGCGCCCCGCTCGGCGGCACAGGCAAGGGTGACATCCGTGGCGTCGGAGTTTTCAAACTGAAAAAGTAATCTAGTAACGTTGGTTCTTCCAGAGTGTTCTAGTAACTTTCCAAGCTTTATCTCGGAAGTTCGCTATCAGCTTTAAAAAATGGCCTGGCTTAGCTTATGGTTAAGCCTAGAATGCGAAGCATCGCCTTTTATACAATTGCGTGACGTCAGTATCTCCGAGCGGTAGGAGCGGGATTTAGGCCGCCGGTGGAGGCTGCGCGTCCGCAAGCGAGCGCACTAGTTGAGCCCCAGCTTTCACAGCTGTTGTGACGTCATATCACGTGGTGCGCCGATGTAGGTCAAGTGGTAGCTACGCGGCCGCGCGCGGTGCAGCAAAGAAGAGCTCGGTTGTGCGGCTAGTATGCTTCGCATAAAAGAGCACGGCGGAGAGCGGCGGCCATTCTGTTCGACGACCGCCGAGCACGCTTGTAGCTACGCCGCCGCCGAATGATTCGGCTCTTTGCGGGTGCAAGTCAGCCCAAATAAATATTTCCATTTCGAAGACATTCTCGCTGTTTTCCTGTTTCCGGGACTGCAGTCACCACCACTACGTGACAATATGGGGTTTGTTATTTAGCAGTTAGTTTTTGTATGTACGTATGCATGTACAGTATTTGTCAAAAGTAACCAGGCTCCATGGTTTGCTTTTTATTCGTATAACAGAGCCCTCACAGCTTCCCTAAAGATCAAAAAGTTCTTTGAAGGTGCGGACAGGGGTTCTTCTTTCCATACAGACATTTCGAGCTTGAGCGCTGGCATAATAGCTTTAATATACGACTGAGAAAAAAAAACGTGCAGCCTGGTTACTTTTGACTAAGACTGTATGTACTTGTGAATGTATGCATGTGTATGTAAGTGCGTACGTACGTATGTGTGTGTGTGTTCGTGCGCGTGTATACGTACGCACACGTATGTTCGTACGTACTTATGCATGTATGTATGTATGCATGTATATATGTATGTATGCATGTATGTATGCATGCATGTATGTATGTATATGTATGATTGCATGTATGTATGTATGTATTTTTCTGCCATTACTTCAACCTTTTGTTTGTTTTGCAACACACTATACAACTTGTCAGCTCTCCATCGCTCTGTCAGCTTCACTGGGTGCAGGCTTTGTGAAGCCCTTCTTAGGCTTTTTGCTTGCCCACTCCAACTCAAAGCTGTCAGTAGACACGAAATGCTGTTAATAAAGTTTTGAGTTACACTTTGACCTTGTCGCCCGGAGAATTATTTTTTTTAGGCAGGAAAGCAACTACAGCAAACACGTTTCCGCGCAAGACTGGAATGCAACATTGCACCTGAAAGAGAGTACCTATGAGCTCCAAGAGCTTAAAGCCTCAGTTGCCGAACAGAGTGCAGTTAGTTGAGAACACAGTGCTTAGTCGCCAGCAGGCTGATTCAAATCCTTTACTATGTGAAGGAAGAAACGATGCGCATGCAGGCATGGCTGTCTGAAGACTTGTTTATTCATAATAAAGGATTTTTAGCGCAACGGGGACACAACACAAGAAAGACGACAACATGGGCGCTTACTGCAACTGTTTAATCAAGCCACAGCATACGAAATATATAGCCCTCCCAGCGCATGCGCACGCGTACAAGGCACCGAGATACACCATGCATCATTCTTATCACAGTAGGCGCGACAAAAAGTTTTGCTAAGCTTGATATAGAAAAACAGAAGTGTCACTAACACAGTTCTTGTATTAGCTCGTTTCTTTGTTTATACAAAAATATAAATTTTTATATGTATGTATGAGTATAACAACACTTTCCTAGCTTCCGTGCCGAGCAATGTTTCTCCAAAGCCACACCTACACAAGTAGGTAACCGAAAAAAAATGTATAAAGTATTGTAGCGACTATGTTTGTCTCTCTACCCTGTTCATGAAACATGCATTCCTGACGTTAAAAAAACTGAACTAAGAAGCATATGTTTGTACACAGTCGTATGTGAGCAACTGCGTACAGGTTCTAGCTAAAGTGGAAGGATCAAGAAAACAATCGCAGAACTGCTTGGTAGCGCTATGTGACGGTTCCTGGTTCGAGGTATGTGGAGTTAGAAAGTGAAGGCTACGAGTATGGGGTGCAGTTTCTTTTTCAGAGCTGTGTCACCTACGAAAATGCTGGCCTGTGCAGTGAATACATCCCGCAGCCCTCTTTAGCTGCGTTTGCAAGACGACACACAGCGCGAATATTTTTCGCCTCATAGGCCGGCCACTGATTACTCGCTCAGAAAGCATTGCACAATAAGCGTGCAAAAGTTGCACCATTCTAGCCACTCGTAATATTTATGTATGCTGATAACAGGGCCAGAAAGCCGTGCCCAACGGAAATGACCGTATCTCGGTAACACTGCACGTATCTCGACAACAGGCACGATCCGCCAGATAGGGCTTCTGCAGCGGTTTCCTTTGGTTTCCGAGGTCTCTCCATGCCTCCTCACGCCTACAGCTGCTGCTTACCTACAGCGCGCATAGTGCTTTCCAACGCGTTGGGCTTAGAAATGATGTCCATACTCGTCCAGAGCTACTCCCGTACCACAGAAGGAAATAGCAAGCCTTCACTGCGCTGCAGGTCTTAATTAATTGCGAAAGCATTTCCAGGCTATGTCGGCGAGGTCGTGTCCATAGAACGTGACTGCAGCAGTTATGACGTTCTGTGAAGAGGAAGCGACAAAGGTATAGTTGCAATCGAAAGGGGATGATGCGAGGATAGAGCGCAAAAAATTTGCCGATAGGACGAATAGTTAATTATTTAGAGCCAAAATTTTGAAAAAACGTCGAAATCACACGGACGTCGATGTAGTGAGTGGACGGGAAAATGGCCGTGGACAGCAAAATAGCGGGACCATAGGCAAAAAAGTAAAAATAAAGTTGGAAATACACTAAGATATATTTTATGAGTGATAATTAATCGAACAAAAAGTTTCATTGACATAAATTAATTGGTTAATTATCAGCAAAAACCATTGGACGGTTGAATAGGCTTGACAGGGATATAGTCAGTTAGCGGAAAAGCAAAGAAACCAGGGCACCAGATTTCAAAAACCGAAATGGTTGATTGAAGAAAAACAAGGTATAATTAGAGTAAACGAATCGATATTTATTTAAAGCATAGGACAATTACGCAAATTCAGTAGGTAAATAAATTACCAAACATAAAGGAAATGATCAACAGAGACGACGAGTGCTGAGGAGGCGTCAATGCTTGCGCATTCTCCCAATGCGGGTCGCTGCAGTCATCTTTCATTTTAATATCTGGTCATGATGGCCATGCTAAAACGCACTTCTTATCTGCCTTTTTCGTTAGCGCCCATAGACCTGCGTCATCGTTGCTAGTCGTTCCAAAGGAATCGTGGGGAAAGCGCACGCGTATGGCGTCTCAGATGCTTGAAGTTAAAAATGCCAGACTGTGCCCTGAGAAGAGGATGCCAGCGGATGCTCTCACCACTGTCATGCGTCTGGGATTGACCACGCGTCCTGAACCTCTTGAGCAGCGGCATGAGAGCTGGCTTGGGGTATTTGCTCGCGGTGCGTCAAGTAGTGCTTCTCGTAGTCGTCTACGTGCGAAAACGTCTGGTGGCAGTGAGAACATCAATGCGATGGACATCAAAGCGGTGACTCCTCAGGTTGGTACTTTGGGTGAAGCACCGTCCACATTCGGGGCATTTGTACGGCTTCTCACCCGTGTGGACACGCTGGTGTTCTTTGAGACCCGAACGATTCGAGAAGCGCTTGCTGCAAACGTCACACTCGAAAGGACGCTCGCCCGTGTGGGTCCGCTCGTGTCTGGTGACATGAAATCTGTTTGAGAAGAGATGAAAACAGGTAGGCGCGCTAAGCAAGACAATGCCGGCTCAGAGGACGAAGATTGAATTAACCATTGCGTCATAAAAGAACATGCGGCCGTTAGCAGTCTACAGCATCCACTGCAATGAGTTAGCATAGAGAAGCTTCGATGAGCGTTTAAAACTCAAATCTTTCTGTTTGCATTAGATCTGAGACAAATAAAGACTATCAAGCCAGACCAATTGTGTTCTTCATGCATGTGTTGATTGTTGGATACATCAGAACTAGGCCGCGAGCATAGGTCCATTTCCTGACGCAGGACTTCATAGCAACGGGAAAGGAAAACATTTGTGCTCTTGTCGCAGAATCCGCCGATTAGCTTCTATGCTCAACGAAGCTGGTGGTCCCATTCTGCGTCGCAGCTGAACCTTAGGGCGCTGCTTCCGTAACGAACTGCACCATTTACATCAAGCCGAATCGAACAAAACCCGCTTCCGTGCTCCTACGTTTCTACCGTATAGGCAAGCAATTCTGCGTTCTCAGGGAAGACGGCAGGCATGGCTGCTCCGCCGTTGAAGGTGACGACATGCGTCCTGTTCTAACTGCGTATTTGCCTGCTTGAATGACCGGAGTACAAAGGTTATTGCATGCCGCGGCGGCTGAATTTCCATGACGGCGAAATTCTAGAGGCCCGTGTGCTGTGCGATGTCAGTGCAGGTTAAAGAACCCCAGGTGGTCGAAATTTCCGGAGCCTTTCACTACGGAATCTCTCATAGCCTGAGTTTCTTCGGGGCGTTAAACCCTAATAAACCAAACCAACCAGCTTCCTATGTTTAGAGGAACGAAATGATTGAAAATGAGTCTTTTTAGGGTGTCTACATATCTACCGCCGTCAGCACGCTTAACAGAACGCTCGATTGGGCGTCCTCCGCTAATATTATAGCCCCTGAGCGCTGGGCGCAGAGTCCGAGACAATGCTGCACGGTGTGTTTGCGGCGGTTGCAGTCAGCTCGTGCCCTGCTTAGGCGCAGCGGCCGACGCCCAGCGCCGCTAAAGTTATATAGTCAGTGCAAGGCACGCGCTCGAGCGTTCGCGTTAAGCATCCTTACGGCGGTATCTGTGTGACCAATGGGTGCCAAACATTTCTCGATGTTCGCTTCGGTCTAACGCTACCACTGCTGTCAACCGCTACTAAAACAATTGCGAAGCATATAGCGTGGTCAAACGTCGGGCTTACCTGTAATTGCTGGAGTACTCGCATTTGCTGCACTGGTACCTTTTCCTCTGGGGATGTTTTTTCTGAAAGTGCTCTTCAAAAAGATGTCGCGTAGTGAACTGGTCGCCGCATGTGTTGCAGGAGAAGACCGTGGGTGAAGCGGGCGATCTGTTGCTATCGTCAGTGAGCGTATCGAGGACCGATTGAACGTCTTCCTGGCTGAGAACAGGTAAGGGCCATTCCATCGCAGCCTTCGCTGTTAACCGTCAATCATCAAAGGCTCAGGATGTACAGGACAAGAGACGCATTCGTCCGGATCGTTCCTGTTGTTATACTGTCCGGTGTAGCTTGTATCAGGTTCTACCAAAACTGGAGACGTGTGCTAGAAAAAAAAGAACAGCACATATTCGAGGTGCTCTGCCATATCTGTATAGCCTTCTGTTTGTCACTGTCGATTTTGCCACTAACTCAAAAATCGTTGTCCGCATGAACTGTTTGCGATTATGCTATCGTGTCTAGGCGCTCCGAGGTGCAATGTAAGAAAGTTATAGAAATTCTGCAAGCACAATGCTTGATCTTTTACCTGCACATATCAGTTAAATGATGACTGTGTGAGGTGATTCAGGCGAACAAGACGGCTGGCTCTTTTGATGTGCCAGATTACAGACATACGGGCCTAGAAATGCTCAGGAATATTTGCCCTGATTTTCCAAGCAAGTCGATAACTTTAGAAGCAGTCATTGCGGTAGTAAATCTCTGCGACGTGAACACTGAGGAGCAAGCAAGCAGAATTACAAGGAGATACTATGGAAATACTCCTATGGGACCTAAAAGATCCATTGGCTCTTCAACACCTGCACACTGCGCGCTATAGGCTTTCTGCCGCTTTATGAATGCATTACGTACCTATAATTTTATCATCGCCCCTTGAGGACATAGACCAAAGAAAGAAATTAGCCACTGATCCTATATTGAGAAGCTAATGTCTGTAAAAAACGACTTATTTTCGAGATCAGTTGAATAACCACGAACAACATCACTTTAAATTGCTGTTTATTCCCCTTCTTTCGATCTTGCTAACAAGGTCGTAGGAATATTTGATCGTGATATGCAAGGAATGGTTTTGGTTTTTTTCTGCAAACTCTACGCAAACATCGCCAAGGAATGAATTTAGTCCCTCATAGCCTGAGTCGCTTTGTGACGTTAAACCCCGCAAACGAACAAATTTTAATAATGAATTGAGCTTTGGCACGTGGCTAGGTTACCGAACAGGCTGACGGCTGACAAAGGCTGACGGAAAGCCCGAAAAATTTACTGGGGCTAACCAGTGGCCGGCTGCAAACTGCACAAACAATTGGGCGGCGATGATAGCAGCCAGCGCGAACGGCGGACGCCGACGATAAGAATCCCGGTTTCTCTCGACAGCGTTCAGTTTAATGACAGTAACGAAATATCGAGATCAAAGATAGGCGCTCATCTCGAACGAAAAAATGATAAGGACACGTACTTCTCGCGATAAAGAGAGAACTTAAGCTAAGAAACAAAACATGCAGCGTGAGCCCACAGTATGTGGCCATGGACGTTTCAGAGCGATAGCTGTACTTGATACAAAAACCTATCTCTGGGATGTGCGTATGTTTGACCTAGGTGTGACCTTGCAAAGCCGCTTACCAACAGCCTTTGGCACGGACGACCGCCGAAATTTGACCTCGGCCGATTTGTACCAAAAGCTATGTCCAACCATATTTGACCGTGCCCTACACGATGGTCACCTCCAGATCTGGCCCTGGTCATTTGGAAAAATTTACGCCGGGTCACCCCAAAATTTATCATGGCCAATGTGGAAAATTGATGTCTAATCATAAATGACTGTGTCGCTCAATTTCGGTGCGCTCCAAATTTGGCCCGGTCTATTGGCAAAATTTTACTTCGAGGTTTGGGAACGGTTTCGGACTGTAATAACCAAGTTAAAACCCGATAGTATGTGGTAGTCTTCCAAAGGTGCACCATGGTGGCTAGTCCTTGGAACCTTGACCTTGATCTTTCGCCTTAAATGACTTTCATCGAGGTGGCTCTACTCTCAAGCCATCTGACGCGACATCAACGTATGGCGCATTTAAAAACTAGCCATGCTTTTCTCATTAGCTACGCTGCTTAAATTCTAACGAATGAAAATGCATAACCAACTAGCCCCGCAACGTGTTTTACTATGCTGCGGAAGGAGTCGGAACCATCTAGCCATGCCAGTGCTATTGCTCGACCTTTGAGTGTAAGCGTACTTGAACCATGCCTAACATTCTTTTCCTATAGCATTCACTCCGTGGTGTGCTAATGCACTTGCGGTGTAGACATTTTTCTTTGAAAAAAAAATGACATTCAGGCGGCTACATTAATAGGTGGAAAGGTCGACATTGCATGGCCTTTCCTCTATCTTGGTAGTCCGATGTCCAGAACTCTTGCGCAAATATTTCGGACAAATACTGTTATGAACTGTTATGGAAATATTGAAGGTAATGGTCCATTCTTCCGTTTCGCAGCAAAATCTCTCTTATAAAGTTTTTCTGTCGCTCGCATCGAGTGGTTAAAACCGTGATAAAAACCTCTCAGATGCTGAGCTTGTGTTACTATTTCAAACTGATGACATTGTTTACGGAATAGTTCCATAAAGTCATTCTCATTTTGTCCGCTTAATGTGCTCTCATCAACTTGTTCATCGCAGCACTTAAAAATTTTAAGTGTGAAATTACAGGGAAGCAGTCTTCGTTTTCTTGGTTGTCCTTTTAATGAGCAATGATGATATCTGACTGGGCACAGTTTTAAAGCAGTTTGGAATATCTCACATGTACTGTTATGTGTCGCATTTTAGAAAGAATCTCGCAGAACTGTCATCATCCCCATTCGATTACATCCTACATGGAACTTGCAGTATTAACATAAATAATTATAACATAAATACCATAAAACAATTATCTTCAATTTCAAGAGAAATTTTTTTTCCATCTGTAATCGACAAAAAAATGATTAATAGATATTAGCATTCCCCTATCCCTGCCTGGGTCCGAAAAACTAGAGATTTGTGTTAAGGTACCGAGGTATTTAATTTACGAACATTTATCTAAAGTGATCCTGCTTTAATTGTCACAGTCGTCATTCACTAGCTATGTCCATTTTTTTTAACATGGTAGCACGTATGGGACTTGATATTAAATAGTGTCGTTCTATAAAAAAGACAATAATTTTGTGTGATGGAGGTGTAATTTTGATATATAGTAGCTTTATGGGAAAGCACGGGTGCTACAAAGGTTACTACAGCATATTTCCTGATCGTAAGGTCGTGGTTGTGCCGGTTTTCTGTTTGACTCACAGCACTCAAAACAACCCAACAAGAAGGAAAAGGGAGTGCTGCGATTTTCAATAAATATTTAGAAATGGCCGAAAATGAGAAACGGAGATTTTAAGTGAACATTTACTGTCGTAACATGCAATATTCTGCAATAATCAAGGTTTGTAAGCAATGAATTCGTATCATCCCTTGTGTATTTTGTCACTGTTCTCATGTCCAACTTTCTCAGACAGAAATTTTGAAAATCGGGAAATTGTAAGATGTTGCCACGGAAATATTGAACGTAATGGTCCATTTTTCGGATATCTAACACAATCTTTCATTTAAACCGTTTCCATCGATCGCATCGAACAGTTAAGACTGCCATAGAAAGCCAATGGGGAACGCTTTTGATGATAGCAAGAACATTAAGAGAAAAAAAAAATTTAAGGCTGTCGTCGGGTGATCTGTGGATGTATTGACTGTTATATTGAAATCTTCCATTATATGAAAGAAATTGCGTTCATAAACGGTTTTCCGCTCAGTGTACTGTTGATGCTGTGTGTTGCCCTGTTTGATGTGGCTTGGAAACAGATCGATTGTAGGTTCTTGTCATCGACTTCAGCAGGGCATGTTTACACTTTATATGCGTCAACGAGAGATTGCCATAGTGTGTTCTCTTACCTATGGTTCCTTTGTTTGGAGGAGCTGACCTCATATTTGTTTTCATGAATAAATGTTTATAGGAAGACATGCTGCTTTGTGTTTCTATATTTCAGGCTGCTGAAAGCAAGAATCAAGTTCCTAAAACGTAACCAAGACGCCAGCTCATGGAAAAGGCAAAGCTAATTGTAAAAAGTTCTGTCTGTAGCTGATTTCTAGTTGCTTGGTGTGTCAACCGACTCTATAGATATTGCCTGTTTATGTGCCAAAGTACTGGTGCAAATAAATATTGCAACTCTGGATTCTTGGAGAGATGTAATAAAGCTGTGAATGGAGTTAAGTGGGATTGTTGCTGTTTTGTTTTAGCTGTAAAATGCAGCCTGTTGCTGGATGCAGCTGTTCTCGGTCCAAGCATGTGCTCCAATGTAATTGCTGATTACATTCACAAGGCGGTAGGCATATGGTACTGGGGCCATCCCAAAGGCCAACTGAGCTTAACTAAATACTATATACAAATTGAGTAACTGTCTTCAGTCGCCGTGAAGTTAATTGCACATCAGCGTATACCTTTAAAATGTAAACTTTTTTTGTTGTGATAAAAGTTTGGGTGAATGAAAAGCTGATTCAAGATTAGTGCAAGGTCTATGACAAATTGGTAACGTTAGTTTAAATGACAGCAGGTGAGGCACAGAATTTAACGAAATAGTTATGATGGCCTGAATAAATATTGGCGAATTAAATGACAAAGTTTTAATTTGTGATTTTTAAGAAACCAATGGGAGCCAAGAAAAGGAAAAATAAATTTTATTTGTTCCTATCGTTCATAGATGGCGATCAAGAAAAGGCACAGTAAATTTTGTTCCTATCGTTCATAAATGGCGATCAAGAAAAAGAATAAATTTTATTTGTTCCTGTCATTCATAGATGGGTCCAAGAGAAGCCAAAATTAATTTCATTCCTATCGTTCATATATGGCCTCCAAGAAAAGGCAAAGTAAATTTTATTTGTTGCTATCGTTCATAGATAGCATGCGAGAAAAGGCAGAATAAATGTTATTTGTTCCTATGGTTCATAGATGACATCCAGAAAAGGCAGTATAAATTTTTTTGTTCCTATCATTCATAGATGGCGTCCAAAAAAAGGCAAAATAAATTTTATTTCTTCCTGTCGTTCATAGATGTCATACAAGAAAAGGCAGAATAAATGTTATTTGTTCCTATCGTTCATAGATGGCGTCCAAGAAAAGGCAAAATAAATTTTCTTTGTTCCTATTGTTAATAGATGGCGTTCAAGAAAAGGCAGTACAAATTTTATTTGTTCCTATCGTTCATAGATGTCGTCCAAGAAAGGCAAAATAAATTTTATTTGTTCCTATCCTTCATAGATGGCGTCTGTGAATAATAAGAAGCAAAGTGGAAGAGTTTAGGCTTAGGCTTAGGCTTAGAAAAACTTTATTATATCAGATAATCAGGACGGCGGCCTCGCCATCCCGTCCTTGTCAGACTGCCGAGATCCCTTGGGACCGAGCGGCTTCGAAGCCAGAGTTTGGCCTTTCTGTGATATCGCCAGCGCACCTCGTACTTCGAGTCACGTGCACCATGCGGGAAACCAATGAACAGCCTCGGAACTCGGGGAACAGAGAACGAACGGCGCAGCTAACACGTGACAGTGGCCAGCATATTTACGTTCCGCAGAAGCGGCCGTCGTTGACCTGGAGCTGAGTTTTCTTTCAGCGTTACTTTTCAAGTTGCTCTGCGCGGCTGGCTGGTGAGCAGCTTCAATTTCTTGCTTGCCATTCTTATGTTTGTGAATTTAACATGAACTGAATAGGAGAGTGAAATAACTAGAAGAATAAGGATGGGGTGAAGTGCATTTGGCAGGTTCTCTCAAATCATGAATGGGAATTGACCAATATCCCTCAAGAGAAAAGCATACAAGAACTGTATCTTACTGGTACTCACCTATGGGGCAGAAACGTCAATCAGTTATGTGGGGCAAGCAGTCATTTACTACCAGGTGGTAAAATTTCTTTCATGAATGACTTTTCATATATCTACTGACAGAATGTGGAAGACCAAGCACGCAGTTACGCACTATCAGATTGACAGTTCTGTCGACAAAGTCCTTAACAGCAATCACACCCAGCAGTTCATCCCCTTGTCTGGCTTGAAATATGTGTGACAAAAATATCTTTGCTACCAGTAACCAGAGTATGTGATGACTAGTGTCACTAATTATAGGCTCTGAGAAAAACCTCCGCAAATGCTTCCCAAATGCCGTATGTGTGTTCAATGCAGTGAACCAAACGATGGGTTCTTCTGGCTTTGAGTACGTTATCATCTTGGAAGATGTTCCGCTCTCGTCACACTTGCGTCTTTGCGTTAAGCAGCTCTGCCTGACATCATGGCCGCCATTTAGCCTGTGTATGCCGGTGTTGTTGCTGTAACTGCTGTTCCGCAGTGAAATGTGTGTAAGAAGTGCTGCTTTTAGCCTGCAATCATTAGCCGATTTCAGTTTACCTTTAGTCACCGCAAGCAATCCCACGGGCTCTACGGTCACCAGCAGAAAAGCACAATTAATTTTTCTCGTGACAAGTCACTGCCAACCCTCACTAAAACATATATATTTTTCCAGCTTCTCACATTATAGTGAGTAAATTACTCCCCCTTTATAACTCTTGAACGCCGATTGCTGAGGTGTAGCTTGCAGCCAGATGAGAAAGAGTAGACCGGCCCAATATGACTTGTACTTACCAACATGATGAAATTAAATAAGAGAAGAATGTTACACATGAGAAAGCACGCAGCATCTCGCTGTTCCTTTGCTCCTGGCGTGCGCTAGTGCCACGAAGTCTGCTGCTGCACCCAGCACGCAACGCATTTCAAAAGTTTGGCGTCAAGGTGAACTTGCCACCCATTGCCAAACCAGTTGCGCACAAGACAGGTTTAATAAAAAGCGTCCCTCTAATGCAGCGTCTCAGTAAACAACCGCTAGAGTAGAAAAAATAGTTTACATGACTATGTGGGTATGGGCAATAAATTAATATGAAGGGCGAATCAGCGAAGCTTGCTATCAGAGTCTGCGGCTCAGTCCACTTCTTCACCGTGGGTCCCGAATGGTGTGCAGCTGCCTACGCGTGCTTGGGTCCCTGCTGCTGCTGGTAAAGCTTGCTCATGACAGGCATGCATGCCTGCTGCAGCTCCTTGAGCGGGTGGTGTACTCCTTCTTCTCGGCAAGGCTGTTGGCGTCGATCCAGGGACGGTCTCCCAGCACTTGGACAGCACGGACTCGCTGTCGGAGGAAGTAAGCCTGTCCCCAGCCTCTTCGGCGGCCTGCTTGACCTCATAGACGTATGATTCGAGGGAGTTACGAGCGGGCACGCTCTCGCGATGTGCGTCGTCCTCCTGCATGAACCTCTCGGCCTCGGCGAGCATGCGCTCGATGTCCTCCTTGGAGAGGCGGCCCTTGTTGTTGGTGACGCGGATGCTCTCCTGCTTGCCCGTAGTCTTGTCCCTGGCCGACACCTGCAGGATGCCGTTGGCATCCAGGTCGAAGGTCACCTCGATCTGGGGCATGCCGCGGGGCTCCGGTGGGATGCCGTTGAGGTTGAACGTGCCCAGCAGGTGGTTGTCCTTGGTCAGGGCGCGCTCTCCTTCGTACACCTGGATGGTGACCGCGGGCTGGTTGTCCGTGTAAGTGGTGAACGTCTGCGATGTCTTGCAAGGGATACGCGAGCTGCGCTCCACGATGCGCGTCATCACTCCGCCCGCAGTCTCGATGCCCAGCGGCAGCGGCGCCACGTCCACCAGCAGCACGTCGCGGCTCCGTAGGCCACGGCCTCGTCCGGGTTGATGCCCATGGACAGCTCCTTGCCGTTGAAAAAGTCTCGCAGCAGCTTCTGCACCTTGGGGATGCGCGTTGAGCCGCCCACGAACACCACGTCGTGGATCTGGGACTTGTCCATCTTGGCATCACGCAGGGCGCGCTCCACGGGCTCGAGGGTGCTGCGGAACAGGTACATGCAGAACTCCTCAAAGCGGGCGCGGGTAATCTTGCTGCAAAAGTCGATGCCTTCGAATAGGGCATCGATCTCGATGCTCGCCTCGGCCGAGCTGCACAGGGTTCGCTTGGCGCGCTCGCAGGCGTACGCAGTCTCCTCACCGCCCTCGGGTACACCCGCAGGTCCTTGCGGTGCTTGCGCTTAAACTCCTGCACAA
Source organism: Amblyomma mixtum (assembly GCF_055824585.1). Classification (NCBI taxonomy): domain Eukaryota; kingdom Metazoa; phylum Arthropoda; class Arachnida; order Ixodida; family Ixodidae; genus Amblyomma; species Amblyomma mixtum. Next base: position 27,440,656 of record NC_143020.1, on the reverse strand, counting down.
AGTGCCCTGGTCGTTGGCGATGATCTCGACGCGGCCGTGTTGGAAGACACCAACGCAAGAGTACTGTCGACAGATTGGGTCGGTTCGTGGTCGTTGCTAGCTCGCTGCTGCTGCTACTCGCTGCTTGACGGAACCATGGTGAAGCTGACGCCCGATCCCACCACCACCAGGACAGGAGTGCCGCTGAGCGAAGAGGTTGGGTGATGGGAGGAAGATTACAAGAGGGTTTATTGACATTTTTACATCATGGTTAGAAGTGAGACTGAAGTGAAGCTCAAGTGAGGCTCAAGTGAGGCTGTCCTGCCGCATTCGTTGTCGACTTTTACACTGTTCTCCTTCCCTAAATTCCCTAGGTTGAGGACGCCCACGCCTGGGTGGGAGGGGCCCAGATCACAAACACAAACTTGTGCGCACAAACACACCACCGCACTTAGGGTCACGGCCCCGTCACATGTTGAGTCTGTGGGAAAGAAGGTTTCCGTCGAAGCAGCGTCGACTGCGGTAGGTGGTGGTTTCCGGCCAGCCCGCGGGTCACCGACATCTATTGTTCATCAAATGACACCCGCCGCTCGGAGCCGGAACGCGATGTCACGAAAAGGCCGCAAAGTGGTCCCTCGTCCTTGGAGATGTTCGAACGATGCCCACGAGCTCGTCGCGGTGCTTGGCACGCCTAAAGAGCCACAGGAAACGAAGGCCTTTGTTCCCCGGCACGGTCACGGCTCTTGGGGAAGATAACGTCCTCCCCGCGGCGGCGGCGGCGGCGTTCGACACGTGCAGGCGCTTCGGAAAGGGGGTCTGGTTTTGCTTAAACTCAGCCCCTTCGTTTTAGTCCTGCACTCCGACCGGCCAAACTCCGTAATTAGAATCAGCTGTCACTGGGTCCTCTCCGGGCGGTCCATGGCGGTAGGCCCGAAAGTAATCACATTGAAGTTGCTGGCAGCCATATGTAGTAGAAACAGGTGTGCTGGCTGGTTCCAAACGAGACCCGCTGACGTCGATCTTAATAGTACGTGGTGCCCAGGTCGACGCTGAATGCCGGCACATCTGCCATTGTTCGGCCAGACATGGTGAATGTGTTGTTGTGAAAATTGCGTTCCATTCAAAACACTCGTTCGCTTGATTCAGTCAGTGAAATCTGCCAGAGAGAGAGAGACGACTTTATTCACACCTACATAGGCCTCGGGGCAGGGGCTCAGCCAGAGGGAGGGTCTCCCCCTTGGCGGCCCTCCTGCGCCGTGACCGCAGAGAAGGTCTTGGAGTAAGCCTCCTCCGCCAGGCGTAGGACAATCTTCTGTACATCCGCATTTGGACTGCGGATGTAGGAATCCCAGGGAACTTGATCAAAGGGATCAGTCTGTTTTGCTCCCGGAGATTCGGGGCATTGCAAGATTAGATGATTTTGACTCAGAGGTACGTTGCAGACATTTCAAGCGTCCGGGTCGCCTGTAAGCTCATTGTGCAGAGTTACATAAGGGAAGAAGCGGTTGGCCTGAAGTTTTCGCCAAGCCCTACATTCTGAGAGTGTTAGGGACCTATCTGGTGATGGGTAGATCCGTCGGCCTAGTCTGTAGTCTCAGAGAGCTCCTTGTAGGTGATGAGGGGTCTTTGTCTCGGGGTAGCGGGGTTTCTACGCCGAAGCTCGGGTATATATATATCGCGCGAGGTGATGGGCAGCCTCATTGCCTGGTAGACCCTCATGAGCTGGAACCCAGATGACTGAAACCTCCTGGTTTAACGGGTGCTTCCTCAGTAGACTGGCCGCCTGCCTGGAAATTAGGCCTTTGCCAAAGTTCCTAATAGCCGCCTTATTATCTGAGAGAATAGTTTCGGCCCGATACCTGTACATGCTTGCGCTATCGCAGCCTCTTCAGCTATTAAAGCGTTACGCGTATTAATGGATGCAATTACCTTCTGGGAGTGGTTCCTATCTACCACAGCTATGACTGCGGCCCCTTCAAATGCGCAGGCAGCATCGCAATAGGCTAAATCCTGAGGAGGGTCTTTCATTAGTTTACTTTAAATAAATTTTGCTCTATGGCCCCTTCGTTCCCTGTCATCGATAGGGTGCATATTCTTAGGAATCGGTGCAATTTTAAATACTTTCCGTGTTTCAAGCTCCAGGGGTTCAGCGACATAAGGTGGTACTCCTAGCGGAAGCCGTAGTTTTTGTAGTATTTTTCGGCCAGTTACATTGGAGTTCAGCCGCCAGATCTGCATCTCCCTGGCAGCTTTGGTAATCTCTTCCCAGGTATTATGCATTCCCATAGCTAGAAGCTTCTCTGTCGAGGAGTTGGGGGGGAGGGGGGGTGCCTAAAGCCCTTTTGAATAACGTTCTGATCATTATGTCTAACTTCTCCGCTTCGGCAGGATGAAGATTGAGAAAGGGAGTGGCATAAGGTATCCTGCTGATTATGAAGGCACGAACGAGCCTTATTAGGCAATGCTCCTTGAGGCCTTTGCTCCTTAAGGAGATTCGCTTGAATATCCCCGTTACTTGGTCGATATACGTCTGAAGCTTTTTAAGTATAATGGTGTTTTTCCCATTCTGCTGTAGGAAATACTTCCGAATCCTAATGGTGCTGACTCTTGGTACCGTAATCCCTTCCACGTATACCTCCACTGGTTTAGGTAGGTGCAGTAGGCGGAATTTTCGGGTTAGCTGTGCTTTGCTGCACATGGAGAACAGTTCAGATTTTTGAGGAGAGCAATATAGCCCTCTATTTCGGGCGTAGTTCTCAACTATAGACGCCGCTTCTTGCCGTCTATTCGAAATATCGGCGCTGGAGCCTCCTTCGGTCCAAATTGTGATGTCATCTGCATAGATACTATGTTTGATGCCTTCTGTTGTATTCAGCTGGGACGAGAGATCTTTCATTGCAAAATTGAAAAGAACGGGGGAGGGGACAGATTCCTGGGGCGTCTCTCTGCCCCCGGTACTGATGGGCTCAGAACTGAGTCTCACGAAGGTAACTTCAGTTTTCCTGAGGGTGAGGAAATCTTTGACATAGTTGAAGCACTTGCTTCCCACTCCAGCCGAGTTGAGGCCTTCGAGAACCGCTCTGTGCTCAAAATTATCAAAAGCCTTAGTGAGATAAAGTCCCAGGATTGCTCTATATGATTTGTCGTCCTCGGGAGCATCCAGGATGTCGTGGTTTAAACTGAGCATGGCATCCTGGACGCTTAATCCTGGCCTGCACCCTCCCATCTCCACTGTCCAGAGTTCCTTGGTTTCCATATGTCTAAAGATTCTCAGTTGTACCACTTTTTCCATGAGCTTTCCCAGACAAGAGGTGAGAGATATGGGCCTCATGTTGGATAGTTCAAGTTTCTTGCGCGGTTTAGGAATAAGGACCAATTTTGAGATTTTCCACTCCTGTGGAATTTCAGCCCCTTCCCAAATTTTATTCATTAGTTCGCAAAGGAATTGCAAGGAGTCATCATCAATATTTTTAAGCACGGTGTTTGTGATATTGTCTGGTTCTGGAGCAGATCTCTTTTTGAGATCCTGCAGGGCCCCCTAATTTCCGCCATTTCAATTGGAGCATCTGTGGCCTGATTCTCGGGCCCAGTATAGCTAGGTAGAGGAGGGCCGGAATCCTGACATGTATATGTTGTCCTGATTGTATCCAGCATCTCCTCGTTTCCTCCTTTGGACTTATGCTTGATCTTAATCTGGTCGAGTCTGGTCCGTCTCTAGGTGTGATTGGGATCGATGAGGTAGCGGAGGATAGCCCAGGTCTTGGGAAGGTTCATGTTTAAGTTCATTTCATCGCACATTTCGGCCAAGCTCCTTTCGGACAGATTGACTGCATACTGCTCCATTTCCTTATTGAGCTTGTGGGGACGCCTTCGTCCCCTGCGTTCGCTTTCCCTCAACGCACTACTTGCCTGTAGTTAGCTCCCCCGAAACGCACTCTTCTTAGTTTGGTTACTTTAACTAACAGGGGTGGGCGCTCGCGTCGCAGCGACACCAGCGCCACGGATGGCGTTTTGCCGCGCGCTCGCGGGGAGCGACGGGCTCTCTTCTCCTTGGGACCGGGAAGCTCGCGGATGTTTCGCGAGCCGCTCCGCTCTTCGCCGGCGGCGACCTCGTGTGGAAACATGTTCTCCTCAGCTCGTCCCGTCTGCCCTCGGAGTTTTTCCCCCCGCCCTACCGTGGTCGAACGTTCGCTCGTAACCGTGGTGGTGAGTCGGACATCCTCGATTCCTCAGTGTATGTTGTTGCTAGCTGGCGTTATTGTTGTTATAGCAATAAATGGCTTGTTTGTGTCAGCCAGTGTGTCGTTCCTTTGTTCCGCAGAACAAGGCCCGCCGTGGTCGCCGTGCGCTCTGTAGCGTACGCGACCACGAGGTGGGGTCCGCGCGGCTTTGAACTGTGTCAGCCGCGGTTAAGCGGGGAGAACGTATTTATCTCCCAATTTAAGCCCCACAAGCTTAGCAATCCCCCTTCAGAGATTTCTTTTCCATTTGTGAGTTGTCCACTTTCCCTCCAAGTTCCTCTTGGATTTAATAAGATTTAAGAGGTTGGTGTCTAATTTTAGGACTTGGATATTCGTCGCCTGTTCTTTCGTGGCCTCCTTGATATGCCGATTAAATTCTTTTTGCCACTCAGTCAAAGAAGGCCAAGACTTATTCCCCGCAGCCTCCCTGATGGACCTAAATTTATCACAATCTATTATTTTGACTAGTCCCGAAGATGAAGTTTGAGCCGAATTTCTATGACCGTTGGACGCTACCATAGTTTTTTCCTGTGTTGCACCATTCAACAGGGCCACATCTGTGAGTTAGTGTAATATCCGTCGTGGTGTCTTTACAGACGCTGTTCCCCATGCGCGTGGGTGTCCCCGCATCTGTTAGTTGAGAGAGCCCATTGGATGATATGGATTCAAGCAGTGTTTTCCCCTTCCGACATTGTGTATTATATCCCCGTTCTTGGTGTTTAGCATAAAGTCCCCGCAAGCGGCTGCGCGGCGTGGCGTTTATACAATTCGTGCGCTTTTATAGAAATGCCAAGAAATTTCGCGAGGAGCGCTAGCCAATCGAAGCAAAGCGGTTTGATGACGTCACGGGAGCTGTTCTGGGATTGGTCGCCAGGGTTAAGAAAGCTCCCGAAAGGTCTCGCGTCGTCTGCTTTAGGCTTACGAAAAGCAACAAAAATGAATTTCAATGCCGCGATGTTGGGCTGCGTCCGCTTTCTTCTGAGCTATATTGTGCCCTTATTGCACTGTAAAAGTCAAGAAACTACGCGGACACTAAAGTCTGTGTGCAGTAAATAGGCCACTAAATATTCTTGGAATTCCTGATTTCTTGGATTTCAAGGCTTTCGCAGCCATTCGTAGCCATATCCGCACGAGAGCACGCGAGATCACTCGAGAACTTGCGGGATCATAACAAGCGACCCCCAGGAAGATGGCTGCGCCCACTCGAGCCATCTCGAAGTTTGGATTGTAGTTATTGTTTTGTACTCGTCGGTTTGTCGAACAGAGATTTGGACTGCTGTTTATTGCAAGGCTCCTGAAGTCATATATTATTGCAAAGGTATGATCGTAATGAGTAGATTTAAGTAGGAATTGCCCGATTCCCATTCGTTCCTGCTTCTCGCCTGGCGACGCGATGAGCCAAGCTCAGGACGTGGTATTTTACCTTCCCTTGCTCCCACTCGAGCTAAAGCCCTAACCCAGGGGACTTCGTGCAATGGTTTTGACCAGCTCGCCTCTCTATATCTCCGGCTCCCTCTTGCAAATTCTTACCCTGCTTACTTGGCCGGACCTAACCCTAATGAGGGCCACCCGTTCACATTCCGGGAGCTCGAAGCGGCTGTGGCTGCTAATACTGGCTGCTCGGCTCCCGGTGAGGGCGCCATTACATGCACTGCACTTCGTAACCTTACTGACCGCGCCGAATAATTCCTCCTTCAAGCCTACAATGAGTCCTGGGACAGCGGCTGTCTGCCGAGCTCCTGGGCCTCCTCCCTCATTTCTATGATTCCAAAGCCGGGCAAACCTCCCTCCCTCTCTAACCTCCGCCCAATCTCTCGGACGTCGTGCGTTGCTAAGAACTTTGAGCGAATGGTATTCACTGGCCTCTCTAATTTTCTTGAGGCGAGGGAGTACTTCCGCGGTTATTTTATATGCCTCCGATGCCGCGTCCGTGCATTGGACGTGTTTCTGACTCTCCAACACCTTTCGCTCAGCTACCCCTCCGAAATTCACGCACTTGTGACCGTCGATGATCCGCAAGGCCTTCGACGGTGTGTGCCGAGGCCACATCCTGTCTCAACTCGCCTCCGTGGCCTCTGGCTTCCACATGTAGTCTTTTGCCCGCAGACTGCCATCTGTCCAGCCCCACCACCTCACCTGTGGCACTCCTCAAGGTGATGTTCTCTCCCCTGTGCGCCACCACGAAGCAGTGCGTCACCACGGACCCGAGCCCCCGTGCTTAGCTGTGTGTGGCATTTCCGTGTCCGGGGAAAAGGGGATCCTGGCGGTTGAGCCAATGCCGAGCGTTTGGACCTTTAAGGCTCCTCGGCGGAGGCAGCACACCACTTTGGCCCCAGCTTCCTGTAGACGGCACCTCCGCCTGATTCGACCGGGGGAAATCGGCAGTCGCCTTTTCCTATTCTCCTTTCCATCTTTCACTTTCCTATCTCCTTTCCTACAACTCTCCTGTCTCCTCCTCTTTTCTTAGTTTTTTTTTCACTTTTCCTGGCGGCTAGAGCTAACCTTGTGTGGCCAACTACCCAGAGTTGCGTCATATTTGGTTATAGTTAGATGTACAGGTGGCGTGGGCAGACTTGCTCGCAAGTTTCTCTCCCGCCCTCTTGTTGGGCTCCATGGTGGGTGGATGGCACAGTGGCCGAAAAATTAAAATTTTTTATGGCTTCCCCTCTTTCCAAACCTGATCGCTCTCTCAAGAGAGGGCGGAACGATGCAGATCATTTCTTCCAAAAAAGAAAAGTCAGTTTTCCTCAATATCATTTCATCTATAGTGAAGTACATGATAAGCAAGCAAGAATCCTGTCTTCCTAACTAGTATCAAAGTGTTTGACAGAAGCCTTGGGCATTGGCTACAAGGTATCAAAGATGGCCAGCGGTGACTTACTGCTCGAACTGCGTGACAACGTGCAGCACTCAAAATTTGTAAACAGTGTGTCTGTTGGGGATATTCCTTTCTCTGTGACTTCACATCGATCTCTGAACACCGTCCGGGGCGTAATATCCGAAAATGATTTTATTCACATCACTGAAAAAGAGGTGCTCGAAGGTCTGAGTGACCAAGACGTCATAGACGTTCACGAAATCAAGATCCGGAAGGATAATAAGGAAATAGACACAGAACACATGATCATCACGTTCAACCCCAGCACACTCCCCTTTTATTGTAAAACGCTCAAGGAAGGAAATAAAATAAAAAAAAATTCAAGAGGAAGCCCGCACCCAAGCAAAGGTTATCACAGACGAACCAACTAAAAAATAAAAAAGGGGCGAACGCCCAAGAGAAATCTTAAGAAAAACGAATTACAAGACAAAAGAAAAAACAGGCACAAATGATGGGCGGGCAAAAGTGATTTTTAGACGCAAGACGCCCCTGAAGGGTTGAAAATTGGGAAGGACGAAGTGAAAATGAAACAGGGATGGGTCCAGCGTGCTTAGATTCTTCAGACAGGCTGCAGGTGGCCAGGAGGAGGGAAGGTGCGGGGATCTGTAAGAAGGAAGAAGAGACAGGAAAAGAAAGCGAGGAGAAAAAAAACGAACAAACAGGTGATAATGGGCTTAAGAAAGCAGAAGGGGTATATAAAAGAGAGGGGAAATTGAAAAGAGAATCAAGTAAATGACAAAAAGGCAGGTAAAAAAACAAAAAAATAGAACGAGCGAAATGAAAACTAATCAAACAATTAAAACATGAAAAATATAACAGCTAGAGGAAAGAAAACAAATTGAAAATAAAAATAAGTAAAAATAAACGTGAAAAAAACTCAAACAAAACAAAGACTGCGTGTGCACGCAAGGCGAACAAATATCAAGATCCACATACCATCCACATCCCATCCACATGCCCGTGAGGCAGAGACAGGGCCACGGCCCACCGGAATTGGCCCTATGGTGCCCCCGACCATATGAGACATGAGGAGGCGCAGAAATGGCAAGGAGGTCTACGAGTCATCCGGGCGGGAATAAAGACGAGAGACAGGTGAAAGAAGGGAAGAAACGCGAACAGCAACGCGAATAAGCAACGCACGAGGCCGAGGGGAACCTAACAAAGAGGGGAAGTCATAGAGGGGAAGGAAAGTGCGGATAGCCGGGAAGCCGTGCTGCTATGTCCGCAGTGAGAGGGCAGACACGCAGGTAATGGACAACGTCCCCCACAGCTGCCCCGCATGGACAGAAAGGCGAAGGAAGGAGGGCAAAACGATGGAAATAGGATGGAAAACGACCATGGCAAGTCAGGAGGGGGACCAGAGATCGGGGTGGAGGGAAAAGAGAGCGGGAGACGGTTAATAGAGGGGACAAAAGCAGCCAGGAGGGTGTCCGAATGTTCCGCGGTCCAGGTGTCTGAACAAAGCCTGAGTATGGTGGTATGCATGCGGGTGCGCACTGATAAGGGTGACAGCCATGACGGCCGCAGGAGGCCGCGTGCCGACGCGATTGAGGCGGCCCAGTGAGCGAGCTCGTTGCCCCAGACACCACAATGGGCGGGGTCATGATAGATGAAGACAGGACGCTGAAGAGAAATGACTGCAAAGGTGCGCTTGACGTCTCGGACCTCGGAAGCGTAAGTCGGTGGTGGAAAGAGAGTGAAGAGCCTGAAGGAGAGAAAGGCAATCAGAGTAGACATGCAAGGGTAAAGGAGAAGGGGCATGCCGGGCATAACAACAAGCCTCGTGAAACGCGACAGCCTCTGCGCAGAAGGCACTAGAGGCTGTCTCGATACGAAACCGGGCCACGTTGCGCAGCGCGCCAGAAGGGAATGCGACGTAAGCAGCACCCGCAGAGTGGGACGTATAAGAGCCGTCCGTGAATATATGAAGGCCGGGAAGGGAGGACTGAGAGGGAAAGTGAGAAGGGAGAAGACGGATGAAGGAGAATGAGGAAGCCACAGAGGGATGGTCGCACCAGGGATCAAAGCGGGGCAAGATATCAGATGGTAGATAAGTGTGACCTCCAAAGGTGACGGGATCTACACCGTTTAAAATGATGTACTCCGGACAGAGGCGATCCAATTCCGAGGGAAGATGGGGTACCCGGAGGAGTACCTGAAGCGCAGCCGTGCGTGTTGTGCGGAAAGCCCCTGTGATAGCGAGAAGAGGAACCCGCTGCACAGAAACAACCTTCTCCCGAAGGCGGGAATTGGCGTTGCGAGACCACCAAGCGGGCGTGGCGAAAGTGAGAGCGGGTTGTATTACTTGGAAATAAAGCCTATGTAGAGAACAGGGAGGGAGGGAACGGTGGAACGACAGAAATGAGACCAGACGCGAACTGAGGATCTCTGCCTTGTCGCGGAGGAAGTAAGGCATGAGGTAGAAAAGTGAGGAGGCGGTCGAAGAAAACGCCTAAAATTTTGAGTTCCTGTTTGAAACTTAAGGGGCGGCCCGAAAAGCGCACGGTGCGATTACGCTTTTCCATTCCGCCCACGCCATCGGAAAACAGCATACAAAATGTTTTTGGCCATGAGATCGTCACCCGAGAATCAGAGGCCCAACAGGCTATTCTGTCAAGGACGTCGGCACACAGCTGCTCCAACTTGTGGCGCGTGCGGGCCGGAACCAGCACAATGGTATCATCGGCATACGCCTGTATTGTCATGCCAGGGGGCATTGGACACTCGAGAAGGTCTGCGATTATGTTCCACAAAAGGGGTGAAACGGGGGGATCACTGAGGGCTCCCGAGAGTGGCATTGGCCGAATCCTCCTCACCAGTGCGTGACTACCGTGTGCAGCGAAAGAAAGGAGCGCAGGAGTTGATACAGGTTGGAAGGGAGACCGCGCCTGCGAGAGAAGCGAAGGACGAGGGGGTGCCAAACGCTATCAAACGCACCCTGAAAATCAAGTGATATAAGAACCACGGGCGTGCGGGATATGCGGAAATTTTCCAGGGCCGTTCGCAACGAGGCCAGGGCTTGCACTGCGCTGCGCGAATGGGTAAACCCAAATTGGTTGGGATGGGGATGGCCCCTGGCGTGCAAGAAATAGTAAAGACGGCGGTGAAGTAGGCGTTCTAATAGTTTACGGAGGACTGAGTTCATCACTATTGGCCGGTGGGAAGTAGGGAGGAAAGAGGGACGGTTTGCTCTAGGAAGGAAGATGATCCGCCCCCTGCGCCACACGGAGGGAAAGTGGCCGAGACTGAGGGCACCGTTGAAAAGGAAGAGAAAGAAGGACGGGTGGGCACGCCAGAGGCCCGTAACCAAGGTCGCAGTCAGCCCATCCAGGCCGGAAGCCGTGCCACTATCGAGTGCGTTTACGAGCAACTGAAGCTCGTTACGCGAGAACGGGACGTCCGGCGGTACAGAAGGATGGTAAGGCGTCTCGACGGATGCACGGATACACGCGTGGAATGGTGAGTCTATCAAAGAATTATCAAACGCGACCTGTGTTGGGAGCAAAAGTGCCGCCGACTCGACGACAGAAGTCGTCAGAACGCCGCCTGCTCTGTCCAGAGGTTGTAAGAACACTGGGGCGCGCAGTTTGACAAATGCCTTTTGAAAGGGTGCGCCGAAAAGGTTTTTCCGAGCCGCATCATGACAGGCCTGGCGCAACACCGAGTCCTTCGCCTCCCTGATGTTGCGATGGTAACACGCAAGTGCGGCCTGAAACGCGGTGTGATAGACAGGGCGCATCGATGGTTCTGAACAACGCTGGAAGCGCTGGCGCAAAGCTCGAACGCGGCCCCGCTCGATGCCGAGCTCAGGGGACCACCACGGCTTCAGTGCCGGAGCACTCACAACTGTACGCTTGTGGCGCTCAATCAGCGTGGTAACTCGGCCGTGGAACCGGTTGACGATGGTCTCCAACCCATCGGGAGAGCGCAGATCGGCGCCAGCAACCCGGGGAAACAATGTGTCCCTTGCGAGGCACTGAAGCAGACGAGCCCGGGATGAAACCGTTAGGCGGTGCTGCTTCGGAGAAGGAGGACCATTCGACACCTCAATATAAGAATGCCCAGACAGAGATTCGGCGTCCGAGACAGTCCATGTGTATCCGGAGCTGAGCAGGGATGGGAAAGCGAGCTAGACAACAATCCACGACTCCGCGTAATAGTTGTCGTATGTGGGGGTGGAAGTAGGATCATTTAAAACTGTCAGTTGGTGAGCCAGGGCGAAGTTTGGAGCCACTCGAGTCGGAGGGTGAGGTGCCCCACAATTCATGGTTGTCGTTGAAGTCACCGGCCAGGATGATAGGGCGGCCGGCCGCCAAAGCGACCACTTCTTCTAACGAAGAGTCAAAGAGGGCGCGCGGCGGGCAGTAAACAGAGACAAAGAGGAAGGAAGCAGACTGGGAGGTGCAGAGCACCGCCACGACGAATGTGGAGGCGTAAATAGGAAACAACTCAATAGGAGGATCCTGCGCAAAGATCAGCGAGCGCGGATGTGATTGCGCAGAGGAGACGGCAACGCCACTGGGAAGACCTGAAACCCCACCACCGACCAGGTAAGGGTCCGCCACCGCTGCCAGAGAAAACGGAGAAGGGACGAAATGACTCGAGAGGGCAGCCGTCGCACCCCGCGCATCGTGTGCAGGAGGCCTTAGAGGGGTCCGTAGCATGCGGGCACGCCTTATGAGCGTGGCCGTATTGGGCACAGAACGTGCACAACGGGACGTGGAGGTCCTCCTGGACCTCAACCGAAGTCCAGCCCACGGTGCAGCGACGGGCGTCACGAAGCCGGGAAAAAGCGGGAGGGTCAACCTCTAGGACGCGAACACGCTGTCCAGAGCGCTGTGTAAAGGACAATCTGAGATTACATTTCTGCAGATAAAGAAAGTGTGTCAGATTCCGCCGGTTGAGGGCGGTCACGAGATCCTCAGGACGGATATCAGGATCAACCCCGGACAGGGGGACGTGGGGATTGCGTCGCTCAGGCATACGGACATTGATGGAAGCCCGGGTGGCCTCGATACGGGCGATGGCAGCCTGCAGGTGCTCGAGGTTCCCAGGGTTCCGGGATGTAACCACCAGGGCGCGACGGGTGGGTCGGAGTGTGGCGGCTCCTATTCCCTCAAACTCAGGGTCGATGGCCGACTCGATGAGGGTAGCAACCTCGCGACCCACGTTGTCGGAAGCCCCAACAGACGTTGAAAGCATCTGATGGGGCTTCTAGGCCGGAGGAGAGTCCCCGAGCTCGAGGGGCCCTGGGCGTGCCTGTGTCGCAGTGCCTGAATCAACTCCGACAGGTGGAAGAGGGCCGGCAGCGCCGCGCAGAGCCGCCGCAAAGGTCCTAGGAACATTTGGTCCGGCCCGCAGAAGGCGAAGTTCCGCCTCGGCCTCGGAAGCCCTGACGGACACTTCGGCATTCCGGGCCCTCAGGAACTTCAGCTAACGATCCCGGGCGATAACTTGGTCCCGCAAAGCACGTACGCGCTCTGTGTCACGGATGGCGCAGGCAAAGAAGTTATGCGCATTAGCATTCATGGCTGAGACCAGGGACATAAGGGTGACCCGGACCCCTGCTTTGATCTTATTCTTTCCGTCATTAATGATGGACAGCAGTTCCTCGTGCGCCGCTAAAGGGAGGTATCCGTGCCCAGCTCTAGGTTGTGGGTGGCGGGGATCTTTGGGGCAGCAGCAGATGGGGAGGAAACTCCAGGGACGCCGGTCACGGGGGTCAAATCTGTGCCCGAAAGAGAACGGGGTTCACCACCCGAAGCGGCACCATGGTCAGTTAGACGATGTTCATCTGGTATGATCGGTAGGTCAACGGTAGGTTCCGTGTGGACGTCAGAGGTTACCTCAGGAGATGGCGGATCCGCACGTAGTAGAGGTGCCAGGGCCAGTCCGGCAGCAGCTGCGCGGTCAGTCATGATGGAGCCAGCAGCCTCCAGGCCTAAGCAGGCCGCAGCCTAGGTGCGAAGTGCGGAGAAAATGAAAATTAAGGTGTTGTCCACCGAGAGGGAGGACATTCAGGGGGTCCCCAAGGTGTTACAGGGCCCCTCAGAGCAGAGAATCTCTCTAAGGGGAAATAGGAATCAGCAGGAGCTGAAAACAGTGCGATCCACAGGATGCTAGCCATGTATGTCGATACCGACCACAAGACATGGTGCGTTATCCTGCCTTACATCATCTTCGCATCATACACCACAGTGCAGGAGACCACCCAAATGACGCCTCTTAGGCTCGTCCATGGCAGGGAGGCCACGACCACGCTAGATGCCATGCTGGCCAATATTACCGAAGAAGATAACGTCGATGTCGCCGCCTACCTTCAACACGCAGAAGAAGCGCGAAGACTTGCCAGATTGCAGATCATAGGCCAGCAGCGGGCCGACGCCAGACGCTACAACCTACGAAGACGCAACGCGGAATACAAGCCAGGAGATCGAGGCTGGGTTTGGACGCCCATTCACCGCCGCGCATTGCGTGAAAAACTTTTGCGCCGCTATTTCTGCCCGTACAAGGTTCTTCGTCGGGTAGGTGAACTGGACTATGAAATCGTCTGTGACGAAATGACTGCATCCCAGCGATGCTGCGTACGACCAGAAATTGTCCATGCCTTCCGTCTAGAGCCCTATTATGCGCGTTAAAACACGTTGCGTTTACACTCCTGGTGTTTATTTTTACACAATCCGTTTTAGTTATTTGTGGCGAATTATGTGCTGAAGCATCGGGTCGATAGTCTTTTGAAAGGGGAATAATGCCGCTAATGTTTGAAGTGTTTGTTTGTTGATTCTTCAAAGCTGCCGGCACGCCGCTTTATCTCTTTGTTTGTGAGTCAAGACGCGCATCGATTTATCTCGATCGATCGCATCCAGGCGGAGCCGACTGTACGTTGTTCCCAACGTTACTAGATTACCTGGTCAGTTTGGAAACTCCGCTGCAGCTCGGCGGCCAAACGTGGCCCCATTCGTGTCCCTCTCGCGATGTGGCGTTATCGACGCTGTTGGCCCGGTCCGGCCGGTCTCTCGTCACACGAACCCTCGCTATCAGACGAGCGCGCCGTGTTTCACGCCACTTTACTCCGGTAATTCCTGTTTAGCGAAAATATCTCCAAGATAGGGCACAAATATTATTCTGAATGTGCAACTACAGTGGCATTAAGGCTTCGCGAACGGTCCTGGGCGGCAAAGGTGCGATCGGGATGTGAGTATGAGTATGAGCATATTTCAAACAAGCATGTTTACATACATGTTTGAGGTGTATGGGAGTAAAAGCCGCTCAAGAGCAGCTTGACAACGCTCCCATTACCCTCTCTGAATCATTCTGCTGAATCATTAACTCTTTTGATGAGACATCTGGATCTTGGTCGGGTATAGTTTTTTGTTTCATTCACTTCCCTACAAACTAAATGACTCTTTGCTTACGGCGGGCCACGAAACGATAGATGAGTCGCATGTTGCCGAAAATATCGAAACCTATGGCCATGTACGATCGGTTTTAAGCAAGACAGTCAATGATACACACGTGTTTTTTAAAGGGAGATGCAGCAATACCACCGTGAAACTTCGACGTTATTAACGTGATAAAACGCGAATAATGACGGTAATAGCAGAGGACAGATTGAAAGTAGTTTATTCAGTTCACATAAGAAAAAAACACAGTTACAAGAAAACTGTTTCTACTGTTTTTCAAAAAACAGTTACAAGAGACGTGCTGTTTTGTTTGCAACAGCCACCTTCTTCTTGCTCTCCAAACGGTGTTTAACATCTCTAGAGAAAAAGTGCATTCTGGTTGCAGTAACAAAGTTCAGTATCTAACAAGTGAATGCCGACATGCGCTCAGCGCAACCCAAGCGAGCAAGGCTGCACTTGTCTAGCTCTTCCAAAACTTTGCAGAAAATGTTTGCAGCCTTGGTGATGGTCAGTGTGAATTGCGGTCGCACAACGTAGAACGCTTATCTTGCCTTGGTTTCGGAGCAGACAGGTCGACAGCTCGGCCGCACCGACTCACGGACGCATAGCTCGGGTCATAGCCTCCTTTATACTTTCTGTGCCTGTCAACTCCGCGCTCCGCGGCCGTCGTCGCCGCTCCTCCTCCCTTGAGAAGTTACGCCGCTGGCTGCCGAGAGATGGCGATAGCGACGTTGGGGCACCCTCGCGAGGCGAGTGCCGGGTGCGCTGTGTTGAGAGCAGCCCGGATACCCACGCGCTGTTGATCTGTCGTTGTTATGTGGGCTGTTTTGCAGTGTTTGCAGTATTAGAGTGCTTTTTTAAGCTTTGATTTTTGCCACGTCTTGAACAGTTTTGCAGCGCTTTTTTTAAGCTTTGATTATTGCCACGTCTTGAAAAACATCCATTCTCAGTTCCTTGCACGCGACCTTGGAAAGAAGGGAGAGGTTTCGTCATCTCACTTGAAGAAACTCTACGAGATGTAAGAAAGATAGGATTGTAAAACCTGTGAGGAGTCTAACCAGAAAACATGTTTTTCCGAACAATATTGAAAAAATGAACGTCTAACGAGCTGTCCATGTTTTTTCTCCAGACGTTATCATCTGCTCTGGAGTTTTTGAAAGAGCACGCAGGACAGAGCTGCCATACATCATTTGCCTATGCGGAACCAACAACTACTGCACGACACCAGCAACAAGTGCCAACATATCGAGCAAAATTTCCCTGACGTCAGACACTTTGACGACAAAAAATGATTCCAGGCTGGAATGGCTGGAAGTTACATTTCCGCTATATATCGACCAACTAAAGAAAGATGCAACTTATCCTCGTGCCTTTTTCCCAGCCGAGACGTACGAGGCTCTTATGCTCACAACTTACTCGACTGCTTGCTGCGTTCGCTATCTGGTAGCTGAGGAGAAGTTATGTTTTGTACTAACGCGGAAATTCAGCAGGGACCCAATTGAAGCGCTGTTTGGAACCCTGAGGCGGTCACTGGGATGCAACGGCAAACTTGACGTGCGGCCGGTACTCTCAGGACTAGAAAAAGTCTTGAAGACGGGAATTGCCGCGATATCTGAACACAGCAACGTACTATATGATGAGAGTCACCACAGCACTGGACTTAGGACTGCAGGGCTATGTGCACTTGGGAGGAGCGATGAGCTTCCAGAGGCTGCTTTGGAAGTCTTGGGACGCTTAGACGTGCAGCATGTCCCTGCTTCTCTACCTACATCGCAGCTGTCGGCCACGTTCTGTGTAGGCGGCTACATCGCTCATGTGATAAGTGACATATGGAATGTGAGCAGTGCTGTTTACTCACAACCAAACCACCTACTATACCCATTCGAGCAGTTCACCCGAGAACAGGACCGTGGTGGGCTGCTTTACCCATCTGACGAATTACTCTATGTCTTAGGCTGGGGCTTTTTGTGGAGACAGCTTAAAAGAGAACCCACGACTTCAAAATCCATTGAAAAACCTGACCGATGCAGCTGTACAGCCATCTGTAAATCAAGGTTGCTGACGTGCCCGGTCAGTGACAGCAGTCACCGTGAACATTTTTCTCTACTTGTGGCAACTAGATTCATCAGACCACTGCTGGTGAACTACGCCTCTTCGATAACAGACAAGACTTATTTGTATAAGCCACTGTTTCGGCAGAAGCCACTCTCACGAAAAGTCATGAACTGTAAACGTAGTTACTCTTGTAGCACAACTGTTGTTGCGAAATGCGTAAGTAAATGGTGGTGCCTTTCTTCTTAAATTTTGTTTTAGCGCAGCGTAGACTATCATTGTAACTGTTCTATTACCATTGACGCTAGCGGAGCAGTCATGCAGTTTTTCGAGCCATGCCCGCATATCTTGAAACTGCATCACATAACATGTCATAGCGTTGGTGTTACTGGCTAACAACTAACGTGATCACTTGTTATCCTTAGAGGACGTCGGCCTCACAAGTAAATATAACGAATATGTACGATTCATGCTTAGTAGCAGTTATCCCGCGAGGGAATAACAGCGCTCCCATCCTCGCGCCGGTATTTGCACCAGTGCGCCTCGACACCTACGTCAGTGGCGCCCTCAGAGGCGGGAGCGGCAGCGCCGCGCAGCTTTACCCGACGGCACCGCTCTGTAGTTTGCGCGGCGCGTTGACAGGCACAGAGAGTATAAAGGAGGCTATGCTCGGGTGCACCGACGCTGTTGCGCTTCTGTGTTGAGTTGCACCCGGAGCCAACGCCGCACGAGCTACGTCGCACGAAACGCACTTATATAAATGTGGCTAGAACACAGACGAGCAGCGATCAACTTGCAGCGCAGTTTAACACCAACAAAAAAAACGCTTCGCTGTAGAGTTCGCTGACGTGGTCAGCGTGCTACTCTGCCGAGAAGCCGGTCAAACAGCGACGAGAGCGCCCCGCTCGGCGGCACAGGCAAGGGTGACATCCGTGGCGTCGGAGTTTTCAAACTGAAAAAGTAATCTAGTAACGTTGGTTCTTCCAGAGTGTTCTAGTAACTTTCCAAGCTTTATCTCGGAAGTTCGCTATCAGCTTTAAAAAATGGCCTGGCTTAGCTTATGGTTAAGCCTAGAATGCGAAGCATCGCCTTTTATACAATTGCGTGACGTCAGTATCTCCGAGCGGTAGGAGCGGGATTTAGGCCGCCGGTGGAGGCTGCGCGTCCGCAAGCGAGCGCACGAGTTGAGCCCCAGCTTTCACAGCTGTTGTGACGTCATATCACGTGGTGCGCCGATGTAGGTCAAGTGGTAGCTACGCGGCCGCGCGGGGCGCAGCAAAGAAGAGCTCGGTTGTGCGGCTAGTATGCTTCGCATAAAAGAGCACGGCGGAGAGCGGCGGCCATTCTGTTCGACGACCGCCGAGCACGCTTGTAGCTACGCCGCCGCCGAATGATTCGGCTCTTTGCGGGTGCAAGTCAGCCCAAATAAATATTTCCATTTCGAAGACATTCTCGCTGTTTTCCTGTTTCCGGGACTGCAGTCACCACCACTACGTGACAATATGGGGTTTGTTATTTAGCAGTTAGTTTTTGTATGTACGTATGCATGTACAGTATTTGTCAAAAGTAACCAGGCTCCATGGTTTGCTTTTTATTCGTATAACAGAGCCCTCACAGCTTCCCTAAAGATCAAAAAGTTCTCTGAAGGTGCGAACAGGGGTTCTTCTTTCCATACAGACATTTCGAGCTTGAGCGCTGGCATAATAGCTTTAATATACGACTGAGAAAAAAAAAACGTGCAGCCTGGTTACTTTTGACTAAGACTGTATGTACTTGTGAATGTATGCATGTGTATGTAAGTGCGTACGTACGTATGTGTGTGTGTGTTCGTGCGCGTGTATACGTACGCACACGTATGTTCGTACGTACTTATGCATGTATGTATGTATGCATGTATATATGTATGTATGCATGTATGTATGCATGCATGTATGTATGTATATGTATGATTGCATGTATGTATGTATGTATTTTTCTGCCATTACTTCAACCTTTTGTTTGTTTTGCAACACACTATACAACTTGTCAGCTCTCCATCGCTCTGTCAGCTTCACTGGGTGCAGGCTTTGTGAAGCCCTTCTTAGGCTTTTTGCTTGCCCACTCCAACTCAAAGCTGTCAGTAGACACGAAATGCTGTTAATAAAGTTTTGAGTTACACTTTGACCTTGTCGCCCGGAGAATTATTTTTTTTTAGGCAGGAAAGCAACTACAGCAAACACGTTTCCGCGCAAGACTGGAATGCAACATTGCACCTGAAAGAGAGTACCTATGAGCTCCAAGAGCTTAAAGCCTCAGTTGCCGAACAGAGTGCAGTTAGTTGCGAACAGAGTGCTTAGTCGCCAGCAGGCTGATTCAAATCCTTTACTATGTGAAGGAAGAAACGATGCGCATGCAGGCATGGCTGTCTGAAGACTTGTTTATTCATAATAAAGGATTTTTAGCGCAACGGGGACACAACACAAGAAAGACGACAACATGGGCGCTTACTGCAACTGTTTAATCAAGCCACAGCATACGAAATATATAGCCCTCCCAGCGCATGCGCACGCGTACAAGGCACCGAGATACACCATGCATCATTCTTATCACAGTAGGCGCGACAAAAAGTTTTGCTAAGCTTGATATAGAAAAACAGAAGTGTCACTAACACAGTTCTTGTATTAGCTCGTTTCTTTGTTTATACAAAAATATAAATTTTTATATGTATGTATGAGTATAACAACACTTTCCTAGCTTCCGTGCCGAGCAATGTTTCTCCAAAGCCACACCTACTCAAGTAGGTAACCGAAAAAAATGTATAAAGTATTGTAGCGACTATGTTTGTCTCTCTACCCTGTTCATGAAACATGCATTCCTGACGTTAAAAAAAACTGAACTAAGAAGCATATGTTTGTACACAGTCGTGTGTGAGCAACTGCGTACAGGTTCTAGCTAAAGTGGAAGGATCAAGAAAACAATCGCAGAACTGCTTGGTAGCGCTATGTGACGGTTCCTGGTTCGAGGTATGTGGAGTTAGAAAGTGAAGGCTACGAGTATGGGGTGCAGTTTCTTTTTCAGAGCTGTGTCACCTACGAAAATGCTGGCCTGTGCAGTGAATACATCCCGCAGCCCTCTTTAGCTGCGTTTGCAAGACGACACACAGCGCGAATATTTTTCGCCTCATAGGCCGGCCACTGATTACTCGCTCAGAAAGCATTGCACAATAAGCGTGCAAAAGTTGCACCATTCTAGCCACTCGTAATATTTATGTATGCTGATAACACGGCCAGAAAGCCGTGCCCAACGGAAATGACCGTATCTCGGTAACACTGCACGTATCTCGACAACAGGCACGATCCGCCAGATAGGGCTTCTGCAGCGGTTTCCTTTGGTTTCCGAGGTCTCTCCATGCCTCCTCACGCCTACAGCTGCTGCTTACCTACAGCGCGCATAGTGCTTTCCAACGCGCTGGGCTTAGAAATGATGTCCATACTCGTCCAGAGCTACTCCCGTACCACAGAAGGAAATAGCAAGCCTTCACTGCGCTGCAGGTCTTAATTAATTGCGAAAGCATTTCCAGGCTATGTCGGCGAGGTCGTGTCCATAGAACGTGACTGCAGCAGTTATGACGTTCTGTGAAGAGGAAGCGACAAAGGTATAGTTGCAATCGAAAGGGGATGATGCGAGGATAGAGCGCAAAAAATTTGCCGATAGGACGAATAGTTAATTATTTAGAGCCAAAGTTTTGAAAAAACGTCGAAATCACACGGACGTCGATGTAGTGAGTGGACGGGAAAATGGCCGTGGACAGCAAAATAGCGGGAACATAGGCAAAAAAGTAAAAATAAAGTTGGAAATACACTAAGATATATTTTATGAGTGATAATTAATCGAACAAAAAGTTTCATTGACATAAATTAATTGGTTAATTATCAGCAAAAACCATTGGACGGTTGAATAGGCTTGACAGGGATATAGTCAGTTAGCGGAAAAGCAAAGAAACCAGGGCACCAAATTTGAAAAACCAAAATGGTTGGTTGAGGACAAAGAAGGTATATCAGAGTAAACGAATCGATCTTTAATTAAAGCATAAGGTGATTACGCAAATTCAATAGTTAAATAAATTAACAAATATAAAGGGAATGACAAACAGAGGCGACGAGTGCCGAGGAGGCGTCAATGCTTTCGCATTCTTCCAATGCAGGTCGCCGCAGTGATCTCCGATTTTTTTTATCTCGGTCATGACGGCCACTCAAAACGCGCTCCCTATCTGCCTTTTTTGTTAGTGGCCATAGACCTGCGTCATCTTTGCTTGTCGTTCAAGATTAACCGTGGTGAAAGCGCTCGTGTATGGCGTCTCAGATCCTTGAAGTTAAAAATGCCAGACTGTGCCCTGAGAAGAGGATGCCAGCGGATGCTCTCCCCACTGTCATGCGTCTGGGATTGACCTCGCGTCCTGAACCTCTTGCGCAGCGGCATGAGAGCTGGCTTGGGGTATATGCTCGCGGTGCGTCAAGTAGTGCTTCTCGCAGTCGTCTACGTGCGAAAACGTCTGGTGGCAGTGAGGACATCAAAGCGATGGACATCAAAGCGGTGACGATTCAGGCTGGAACTTTGGGTGAAGCACCGTCCACATTCGGGGCATTTGTACGGCTTCTCACCCGTGTGGACACGCTGGTGTTCTTTGAGATCGGAACGTTGCGAGAAGCGCTTGCTGCAATCGTCGCACTCGAAGGGACGCTCGCCCGTGTGGGTCCGCTCGTGTCTGGTGACCATAGATCTGTTTGAGAATAGATGAAAAAAGGAGGGCACGCTAAGCAAGACAATGCCGGCTCAGAGGACGAAGATTGAAATAACCATTGCGTCATAAAAGAAGAACATGCGGCCGTTAGCAGTCTACAGCTGTCACAAAATTCGGCGCATTTTTGAAGCAAACAAAGAAAAACAGCGCCGCGCGGACGCGTCTCGCCGGCACGAGACGAACGGGAGAGGAGGAAACCCCCGCTGGGCGCCTAGTCTGTGTGCGTGTGGACTTTCTCCCCTCCACCACCGCTCACCGACGCGGCGTGCGCCGAGAGAATGAATCATCCATGCGGAAGATTTCTCTAGAACATCCGAGTCGTTTCTACCGTTAACCGGGGGAAAACGGGGAAACCTTGCGTGCGCTAAGACATGTCCCCCTCCTCTGCACTCGGACGTCGGCGACGGCGCCACGCTAGAACACACTGGAACCGTCGCGAAACGACTCCTGACTTTAACCAATGAGGACGCGCGGCCGGCGAGAGAAAGGAAGGGAAACTACACGGGAGATACTGCGTGTATGTGCGCGCCTACTTTGGCGCGTACAACAAACAGACGGGAGAGCGAGCTTATAAAAGAAGGCGTCGACCGCTGTCAATTAGTCCGGACCGCCGTTTAAGCTTCGGAGAAGCGCGCCCGTTCGACTCCCGGGGAAAACACCACTCGGCTAGCATCGGACCAACGAGGCAACGTTCGCCAGTCTGCGGGACGGCATCGTCGTGGAGCTCTGGTCGTCGGACTGCCGCAGTGCCCGGTGAACAAATTGTGTTTTGTTTTTTTTACCTCTCTCTCTTGTGTTAGAGCACTTTAGGTGCAATATTGCCTTGGTATTGCATTCTCTCTCGAGTTTAACTTTGCAAGCGTTGCATTCTTTTGTTAATCACTTTGTATGTGTTTGTACCAGTGATTGTGAAATCCTCTGTATCGTCTCTTTGCTGTATAAACTTTGTTTTGTTTGTGAACCTTTGGCTCTGACCCATTCTCTGGCTTGCGACCAGCGAAAGCTGGGCACCGAACGCCCAAAAACCTCTTGTCACTTGGTTGCTGGTCTCCGCTGAGTTTGCCACGCTGATTCGAGGGCATCCCCTTTGATTCCGAGACCGCTACCCCCACACGCTCTAATGGTGTCTGGGAGCTTCACGCGTAAACGTGCGCGAAGTGTGGGTGACAATATATTCTGGCGTCCGCGACAGGACGTTTGGTGTTTGTAAGCACAGAGAACGGAGAAAGAGTCTGAAGGATTTTACGAAGATGTCGTAAACGAGTGTTATCAGCAGAGCGATATCGTGAGGTGCCGCGCTGAAGCGGTTAGTGAGGTTCACCGTGGAGAGGCATTAGTTGCCTTGAATGTAGAGTTCGGTCTCCAAAGATGAGCTTCAAGGAGCTAAAGGAGCTAATAGAGGTCGGTCTCCAGATGGGGATGACCGGAGCCGAATTGCGAGAATGGGTGGACCAGGAAAGAGAGAGGGCTCGAGAAGAGAGAGAGAGGGAAAGACAGCGCGCTAGAGAAGCCGCTGAGAAAGAGAGGCAAAGGAAACGTGAAGAAGAGAGAGAACGGAAAAGGCGCGAAGAAGCGGCCGAAAGAGCTTTTGATATAGAAATGGCAATCCTTCAGAGGAAGCTTGCAGAAATGCGGCGTTTGAGGAACGTCAGAGATCCAGTGGAGCTTAACCCCGGAGAGGCCGGGTGGAAGACTAACGAGTCTAATTTGTTGACAACCACGGAAGAGGTTGTAACTAGCTCCACTGGTGAGAGTGTGGTTGTGGAACTGCCTGTTCCTGCAGCTGTAACCACAGAGAGTGAAGAACCGACCGGAGTGTCGCTTCCTCAGGAAACTGAAAGTGTAGCAACTGCTGAGGTAGTAAGCACTGAGGACAAGGCCATTCTGACGCTTTATTCAGGGTGCACCTTAAAGAAGTCGCCTGAAGACGACGGAAGAAGTTCGAGCTGTAGCGACAAATCACTGAGCTGCACTCCTGAGGGTGGCAGTAGGGACCGTGAGGAAGAGCGGTCAAATGTCGTAGAAAACGAAGGCTCCAACGGAGTAATAGCTGAAGAGAGGTCACTCAGAGAAAACGCGGAAACCGTTCCTAGAGAACCCTCGAGCAGCGAGGAAACCCTTGCCTATGAGAAGGGCGGGGAAATGTGTGCCTATGAAAAGTGCGAGGAAATTTTCGCCTATAAGGAAGGAGTGGGTGCAGCAGAAGGAAAGCCTTTTTACGGCTGCACACTAAGTGACCAACTGACGGTAAGAATTAAGGAAGGAGAACTGAGCAGTGAAGAGAATAATTCTCCAATGACTCCTGAGCCGAGCTCTGAGCATTGCACTCGAAGAGTAGGCAGAAAGAAGAAAAAGGTTTGGTTTGGTTTATAGGGTTTAACGTCCCAAAGCGACTAAGGCTATGAGAGACGCCGTAGTGGAGGGCTCCGGAAATTTCGGCCACCTGGGGTTCTTTAACGTGCACTGACATCGCACAGTACACGGGCCTCTAGAATTTCTCCTCCAAAGAAATTCTAGCCGCCGCAGCCGGGATCGAACCCGCGTCTTTTGGGTCAGCAGCCGAGCACCATAACCGCTGAGCCACCGCGGCGGCCGAAAGAAAGAAGAAAAAGAAAAAGGACTTGGAAGAAGAAAGCTCAGTGCTCGAAGAACAAGAGAAAGCTGAACGAGTGCCTTCATCACGAGATAACAACTCGGATGACGGCATTGTCAGTGAACCGGGCTTGACCAAAAGGAAAATTTGGAAGAAAGTAAAAAGAAAGAGCAGCGAATCGAGCACCGCCGATGCAGGTGGAATCAAACAGCTGAAACCCTGGAGGAAATTCAGGAACCGAATGAGACGAAACCGAACCAAGCTGAAGACAGCCGAGTCGAATGCAAACAAGCTGCCCGAACATCGCAGCAAAATCAGAAAGAAGCTCAGAGGAACGAGCCCAGCCTACAGCAAGGACTCAGTTTGGAGGCGCAAACGGAATCAGAAGAGCGCACACGGAAAAGAGAGCAAACACCTGAAGCGGAGCCGTCATATGCGAACTGGCGTTAAATTCGTTCGTAGCCGGCGCGCTAACCACAGGAAAAGAGGAGGAGCTCGAGGTCTGGGCGCAGAACCAGACAGGAGTACGAATAGGAAGCGGAGCCAAAACCGCGTTCGGAAGAGAAGCCTCAACACAAGGCGAAAGAAGAGCAGAGCTCGCGACAGACAGAAAATTCAGAGTCGCGTGCGTAAGAGAACTAAAAGCGCGACTGAAACCTTGAGCGAAACAATCCTGTTCCGAGCCCGCTGTGTAGGCCAAACGTGAAAGTACCGGCGAAAGTATGCCTTGTCTTTGTGTTCTCCATGTTTGTAGCCTTGTGTTAACGTTCTGCCCAATCGCGGCGTGTTTTTATCTGGATTGTGAACATTGCATTGAGTTAAGTATGTGGAAACATCATTGCATTGATGTATGTATCTTGGCATTCGCCATTGAAGTTGTGAGCGCATGCATGTGCGCGTGAATTAAACCGCCGAACTGCGGCGTGTTTTGAAGTGCAGTCTGCCCATTGCACTGTGTTATGTATGTGAAAACATCAAGGTATTGATGTATGTATTTTGGCATTCGCCACTGACTTTGTGAGCGCATGCATGTGCGCGCGAATTTTGTGATTTGTGAATATTGTTACACAATATTCTTAAAGGAAGGGGCAGTGTCACAAAATTCGGCGCATTTTTGAAGCAAACAAAGAAAAACAGCGCCGCTCGGAAGCGTCTCGCCGGCACGAGACGAACGGGAGAGGAGGAAACCCCCGCTGGGCGCCTAGCCTGTGTGCGTGTGCACTCTCTCCCCTCCACCACCGCTCACCGACGCGGCGTGCGCCGAGAGAATGAGTCATCCATGCGGAAGATTTCTCTAGAACATCCGAGTCGTTTCTACCGTTAACCGGAGGAAGAGGGGGAAACCTTGCGTGCGCTAAGACACGCACCTCTCCTCTGCACTCGGACGTCGGCGGCGGCGCTACGCTAGAACACGCTGGAACCTTCGCGAAACGACTGCTGACTTTAACCAATGAGGACGCGCGGCCGGCGAGAGAAAGGAAGGGAAACTACACGGGAGATACTGCGTGTATGTGCGCGCCTACTTTGGCGCGTACAACAAACAGACGGGAGAGCGAGCCTATAAAAGAAGGCGTCGACCGCTGTCAATTAGTCCGGACCGCCGTTTAAGCTTCGGAGAAGCGCGCCCGTTCGACTCCCGGGGAAAACACCACTCGGCCAGCATCGGACCAACGAGGCAACGTTCGCCAGTCTGCGGGACGGCATCGTCGTGGAGCTCTGGTCGTCGGACTGCCGCAGTGCCTGGTGAACAAATTGTGTTTTGTTTTTTTACCTCTCTCTCTTGTGTTAGAGCACTTTAGGTGCAATATTGCCTTGGTATTGCATTCTCTCTCGAGTTTAACTTTGCAAGCGTTGCATTCTTTTGTTAATCACTTTGTATGTGTTTGTACCAGTGATTGTGAAATCCTCTGTATCGTCTCTTTGCTGTATAAACTTTGTTTTGTTTGTGAACCTTTGGCTCTGACCCATTCTCTGGCTTGCGACCAGCGAAAGCTGGGCACCGAACGCCCAAAAACCTCTTGTCACTTGGTTGCTGGTCTCCGCTGAGTTTGCCACGCTGAGTCGAGGGCATCTCCTTTGATTCCGAGACCGCTATCCCCACACGCTCTAATGGTGTCTGGGAGCTTCACGCGTAAACGTGCGCGAGGTGTGGGTGACAATATATTCTGGCGCCCGCGACAGGACGTTTGGTGTTTGTAAGCACAGAGAACGGAGAAAGAGTCTGAAGGACTTTACGAAGATGTCGTAAACGAGTGTTATCAGCAGAGCGATATCGTGAGGTGCCGCGCTGAAGCGGTTAGTGAGGTTCACCGTGGAGAGGTATTAGTTGCCTTGAATGTAGAGTTCGGTCTCCAAAGATGAGCTTCAAGGAGCTAAAGGAGCTAATAGAGGTCGGTCTCCAGATGGGGATGACCGGAGCCGAACTGCGAGAATGGGTGGACCAGGAAAGAGAGAGGGCTCGAGAAGAGAGAGAGAGGGAAAGACAGCGCGCTAGAGAAGCCGCTGAGAAAGAGAGGCAAAGGAAACGTGAAGAAGAAGAGAGAGAACGGAAAAGGCGCGAAGAAGCGGCCGAAAGAGCTTTTGATATAGAAATGGCAATCCTTCAGAGGAAGCTTGCAGAAATGCGGCATTTGAGGAACGTCAGAGATCCAGTGGAGCTTAACCCCGGAGAGGCCGGGTGGAAGACTAACGAGTCTAATTTGTTGACAACCACGGAAGAGGTTGTAACTATAGCTCCACTGGTGAGAGTGTGGTTGTGGAACTGCCTGTTCCTGCAGCTGTAACCACAGAGAGTGAAGAACCGACCGGAGTGTCGCTTCCTAAGGAAACTGAAAGTGTAGCAACTGCTGAGGTAGTAAGCACTGAGGACAAGGCCATTCTGACGCTTCATTCAGAGTGCACCTTAAAGAAGTCGCCTGAAGACGACGGAAGAAGTTCGAGCTCTAGCGACAAATCACTGAGCTGCACTCCTGAGGGTGGCAGTAGGGACCGTGAGGAAGAGCGGTCAAATGTCGTAGAGAACGAAGGCTCCAACGGAGTAATAGCTGAAGAGAGGTCACTCAGAGAAAACGCGGAAACCGTTCCTAGAGAACCCTCGAGCAGCGAGGAAACCCTTGCCTATGAGAAGGGCGGGGAAATTTGTGCCTATGAAAAGTGCGAGGAAATTTTCGCCTATGAGGAAGGAGTGGGTGCAGCAGAAGGAAAGCCTTTTTACGGCTGCACACTAAGTGACCAACTGACGGAAAGAATTAAGGAAGGAGAACTGAGCAGTGAAGAGAATAATTCTCCAATGACTCCTGAGCCGAGCTCTGAGCATTGCGCTCGAAGAGTAGGCAGAAAGAAGAAAAAGGTTTGGTTTGGTTTATAGGGTTTAACGTCCCAAAGCGACTAAGGCTATGAGAGACGCCGTAGTGGAGGGCTCCGGAAATTTCGGCCACCTGGGGTTCTTTAACATGCACTGACATCGCACAGTACACGGGCCTCTAGAATTTATCCTCCAAAGAAATTCTAGCCGCCGCAGCCGGGATCGAACCCGCGTCTTTTGGGTCAGCAGCCGAGCACCATAACCGCTGAGCCACCGCGGCGGCCGAAAGAAAGAAGAAAAAGAAAAAGGACTTGGAAGAAGAAAGCTCAGTGCTCGAAGAACAAGAGAAAGCTGAACGAGTGCCTTCATCACGAGATAACAACTCGGATGACGGCATTGTGAGTGAACCGGGCTTGACCAAAAGGAAAATTTGGAAGAAAGTAACAAGAAAGAGCAGCGAATCGAGCACCGCCGATGCAGGTGGAATCAAACAGCTGAAACCCTGGAGGAAATTCAGGAACCGAATGAGCGAAACCGAACCAAGCTGAAGACGGCCGAGTCGAATGCAAACAAGCTGCCCGAACATCGCAGCAAAATCAGAAAGAAGCTCAGAGGAACGAGCCCAGCCTACAGCAAGGACTCAGTTTGGAGGCGCAAACGGAATCAGAAGAGCGCACACGGAAAAGAGAGCAAACACCTGAAGCGGAGCCGTCATATGCGAACTGGCGTTAAATTCGTTCGTAGCCGGCGCGCTAACCACAGGAAAAGAGGAGGAGCTCGAGGTCTGGGCGCAGAACCAGACAGGAGTACGAATAGGAAGCGGAGCCAAAACCGCGTTCGGAAGAGAAGCCTCAACACAAGGCGAAAGAAGAGCAGAGCTCGCGACAGAGAGAAAATTCAGAGTCGCGTGCGTAAGAGAACTAAAAGCGCGACTGAAACCTTGAGCGAAACAATCCTGTTCCGAGCCCGCTGTGTAGGCCAAACGTGAAAGTACCGGCGAAAGTATGCCTTGTCTTTGTGTTCTCCATGTTTGTAGCCTTGTGTTAACGTTCTGCCCAATCGCGGCGTGTTTTTATCTGGATTGTGAACATTGCATTGAGTTAAGTATGTGGAAACATCATTGCATTGATGTATGTATCTTGGCATTCGCCATTGAAGTTGTGAGCGCATGCATGTGCGCGTGAATTAAACCGCCGAACTGCGGCGTGTTTTGAAGTGCAGTCTGCCCATTGCACTGTGTTATGTATGTGAAAACATGAAGGTATTGATGTATGTATTTTGGCATTCGCCACTCACTTTGTGAGCGCATGCATGTGCGCGCGAATTTTGTGATTTGTGAATATTGTTACACAATATTCTTAAAGGAAGGGGCAGTGTCACAAAATTCGGCGCATTTTTGAAGCAAACAAAGAAAAACAGCGCCGCTCGGAAGCGTCTCGCCGGCACGAGACGAACGGGAGAGGAGGAAACTTCCGCTGGGCGCCTAGTCTGTGTGCGTGTGCACTCTCTCCCCTCCACCACCGCTCACCGACGCGGCGTGCGCCGAGAGAATGAGTCATCCATGCTGAAGATTTCTCTAGAACATCCGAGTCGTTTCTACCGTTAACCGGGGGAAGAGGGGGAAACCTTGCGTGCGCTAAGACACGCACCCCTCCTCTGCACTCGGACGTCGGCGGCGGCGCTACGCTAGAACACGCTGGAACCTTCGCGAAACGACTCCTGACTTTAACCAATGAGGACGCGCGGCCGGCGAGAGAAAGGAAGGGAAACTACACGGGAGATACTGCGTATATGTGCACGCCTACTTTGGCGCGTACAACAAACAGACGGGAGAGCGAGCCTATAAAAGAAGGCGTCGACCGCTGTCAATTAGTCCGGACCGCCGTTTAAGCTTCGGAGAAGCGCGCCCGTTCGACTCCCGGGGAAAACACCACTCGGCCAGCATCGGACCAACGAGGCAACGTTCGCCAGTCTGCGGGACGGCATCGTCGTGGAGCTCTGGTCGTCGGACTGCCGCAGTGCCTGGTGAACAAATTGTGTTTCGTTTTTTTACCTCTCTCTCTTGTGTTAGAGAACTTTAGGCGCAATATTGCCTTTGTATTGCATTCTCTCTCGAGTTTAACTTTGCAAGCGTTGCATTCTTTTGTTAATCACTTTGTATGTGTTTGTACCAGTGATTGTGAAATCCTCTCTATCATCTCTTTGCTGTATAAACTTTGTTTTGTTTGTGAACCTTTGGCTCCGACCCATTCTCTGGCTTGCGACAAGCGAAAGCTGGGCACCGAACGCCCAAAAACCTCTTGTCACTTGGTAGCTGGTCTTCGCTGAGTTTGCCACGCTGAGTCGAGGGCATCTCCTTTGAGTCCGAGACCGCTACCCCCACACGCTCTAAGGGTGTCTGGGAGCTTCCCACGTAAAAGTGTGGCGAAGTGTGGGTGACAACAGCATGCACTGCAATGAGTCAGCATAGAGAAGCTTCGATGAGCTTTTAAAACTCAAATCTTTCTGTTTGCATTAGATCTGAGGCAAATAAAGACTATCAAGCCAGACCAATTGTGTTCTTCATGCATGTGTTGGTTGTTGGATACATCAGAACTAGGCCGCGAGCATAGTTCCATTTCCTGACGCAGGACTTCATAGCAACGGGAAAGGAAAACATTTGTGCTCTTGTCGCAGAATCCGCCGATTAGCTTCTATGCGCAACGAAGCTGGTGGTCCCATTCTGTGTCGCAGCTGAACCTTAGGGCGCTGCTTCCGTAACGAACTGCACCATTTACATCACGCCGAATCGAACAAAATCCGCTTCCGTGCTCCTACGTTTCTGCCGTATAAACGCCATGGCAAGCAATTCTGCGTTCTCAGGGAAGACGGCAGGCATGGCTGCTCCGCCGTGGAAGGTGACGACATGCGTGCTGTTCTAACTGCGTATTTGCCTGCTTGAATGACCGGAGTACAAAGTTTATTGCATGCCGCGGCGGCTGAATTTCGATGACGGCGAAATTCTAGAGGCCTGTCTGCTGTGCGATGTCAGTGCACGTTAAAGAACCCCAGGTGGTCGAAATTTCCGGAGCCCTTCACTACGGAATCTCTCATAGCCTGAGTTTCTTCGGGGCGTTAAACCCTAATAAATCAAACCAACCAGCTTCCTATGCTTAGAGGAACGAAATGATTGAAAATGAGTCTTTTTAGGGTGTCTACATATGTACCGCCGTCAGCACGCTTAACAGAACGCTCGATTGGGCGTCCTCCGCTGATATTATAGCCCCTGAGCGCTGGGCGCCGAGTCCGAGACAATGCTGCACTGTGTGTTTGCGGCGGTTGCAGTCAGCTCGTGCCCTGCTTAGGCGCGGCGGCCGACGCCCACCGCCGCTAAAGTTAGTCAGTGCAAGGCACGCGCTCGAGCGTTCGCGTTAAGCATCCTGACGGCGGTATCTGTGTGACCAATGGGTGCCAAACATTTCTCGATGTTCGCTTCGGTCTAACGCTACCACTGCTGTCGACCGCTACGAAAACAATTGCGAAGCATATAGCGTGGTCAAACGTCGGGCTTACCTGTGATTGCTGGAGTACTCGCATTTGCTGCACTGGTACCTTTTCCTCTGGGGATGTTTTTTCTGAAAGTGCTCTTCAAAAAGATGTCGCGTAGTGAACTGGTCGCCGCATGTGTTGCAAGAGAAGACCGTGGGTGAAGCGGGCGATCTGTTGCTATCGTCAGTGAGCGAATCGAGCACCGATTGAACGTCTTCCTGGCTGAGAACAGGTAAGGGCCTTTCCATCGCAGCCTGCGCTGTTAACCGTCAATCATCAAAGGCTCAGGATGTACAGGACAAGAGACGCATTCGTCCGGATCGTTCCTGTTGTTATACTGTCCGGTGTAGCTTGTATCAGGTTCTACCAAAACTGGAGACGTGTGCTAGAAAAAAAAGAACAGCACATATTCGAGGTGCTCTGCCATATCTGTATAGCCTTCTGTTTGTCACTGTCGTCTTTGCCACTGAGTGAAAAATCGTTGTCGGCATGAACTGTTTGCGATTATGCTATCGTGTCTAGGCGCTCTGAGGTGCAATGTAAGAAAGTTATAGAAATTCTGCAGGCACCATGCTTGATCTTTTATCTGCACATGTCTGTTAAATGATGACTGTGTGAAGTGATTTAGGGGAACAAGGCGGCTGGCTCTTTTGATGTGCCAGATTACCGACATACGGGCCTAGAAATGCCCAGGAATATTTGCCCTGATTTTCCAAGCAAGTCGATAACTTTAGAAGCAGCCATTGCGGTAGTAAATCTCGGCGACGTGAACACTGAGGAGCAAGCAAGCAGAATTACAAGGAGATACTGTGGAAATACTCCTATGGGACCTAAAAGATCCATTCGCTCTTCAACACCTGCACACTGCGCGCTATAAGCTTTCTGCCGCTTTATGAATGCATTACGTACCTATTATTTTATCATCGTGCCTTGAGGACATAGACCAAAGAAAGAAATTAGCCACTGATCCTATACTGAGAAGCTAATGTCTGTAAAAAACGACTTATTTTCGAGATCAGTTGAATAACCACAAACAACATCACTTTAAATTTCTGTTTATTCCCCTTATTTCGGTCTTGCTAACAAGGTCGTAAGAATATTTGATGTCGATATGCAAGGAATAGTTTTGGTTTTTGTCTGCAAACTCTACGCAAACATCGCCAAGGAATGAATTTAGTCCCTCAGCCTGAGTCGCTTTGGGTCGTTTAACTCCGCAAACGAACAAATTTTAATAAT
This sequence comes from Amblyomma mixtum, assembly GCF_055824585.1. Lineage (NCBI taxonomy): Eukaryota > Metazoa > Arthropoda > Arachnida > Ixodida > Ixodidae > Amblyomma > Amblyomma mixtum. The sequence continues at coordinate 27,408,662 of NC_143020.1, read as the reverse complement.
GAATTGAGCTTTGGCACGTGGCTAGGTTACCGCACAGACTGATGGCTGACAAAAGGCTGACGGAAAGCCCGAAAAATTTACTGGGCTAACCTGCGGCCGCAAACTGCAGAAACAATTGGGTGGCGACGATAGCAGCCAGCGTGGACGGCGGACGCCGACGATAAGAATCCCGGTTGCTCTCGACAGCATTCAGTCTAATGACAGTAACGAAATATCGAGATCAAAGATCGGCGGTTATCTCGAACGAAAAAATGATAAGGGCACGTACTTTTCGCGATAAAGAGAGAATTTAAGCTAAGAAACAAAACATCCAGCGTGTGCCCACAGTATGTGGCCATGGATGTTTCAGAGCGATAGCTGTACTTGATGCAAGATCTATCTCTGGGATGTGCGTATGTTTGACCTGAGTGTGACCTTGCAAAGCCGCTTAGCAACAGCCTTTGGCCCGGACGACCGCCGAAATTTGACCTCGGCCGATTTGTACCAAAAGTGATGTCCAACCATATTTGACCGTGCCCTACACGATGGTCACCTCCAGATCTGGGCCTGGTCATTTCGAAAAATTTACGCCGGGTCATCCAAAAACTTATCATGGCCAATGTGGAAAATTGACGTCCAATCATAAATGACTGTTTCGCTCAATTTTGGTGAGCTCCAAATTTGGCCCGGACTATTGCCAAAATTTGACTTCGAGATTTGGGAACGGTTTCGGACTGTAATAACCAAGTTAAAACTCGGTAGTATGTGGTAGCCTACCAAACATGCACCATGGTGGCTTGTCCTTCCATTCCTGACCTTTGACCTTGACTTTTCACCTTAAATGAGTTTCATCGAGGTGGTTCTACTCTAAAGTCATCTGACGCGACGTCAACGTACGGCGCATTGAAAAACTAGCCATGCTGGCCCGATTGGCCACGGAAGGAGTCGGAACCGTCCAGCCATGCCAGTGCTATTGCTCGACCTTTCAGTATAACCGCGCTTAAACCATGCCTAACATTCTTTTCCTATAGCATTCACTCCGCGGTGTGCTAATGCACTTGCGGTGTATACATTTTTCTTTGAAAAAAAAAAGACATTTAGGCGGCCACATTATTAGGTGGAAAGTTCGACATTGCATGCCCTTTCCTCTACCTTGGTAGTCCGATGTCCAGCACTCTTGCGCAAATATTTCGGACAAATAGTGTTTGGTACTGTTATGGAAATATTGAAGGCTATGGTCCATTTTTCCGTTTCGTAGCAAAATCTCTCTTATAAAGTTTTTCTGTCGCTCGCATCGAGTGGTTAAAGCTGCCATAAAAACCTCTCAGATACTGAGTTTGTTTTACTATTTCAAACTGATGACATTGTTTACGGAATAGTTCCGTAAAGTCATTCGCATTTTGTTCGCTTGATGTGCTCTCATCAACTTGTTTTTCGGAGCACTTAAAAATTTTAAGTGCTGTTTTAAGTTAGTCTTTTTTTCGGGTACTTCAACTGCTGATCTTGCAAATCGAGCTAATAAAACCTTGAAAGCAATAAATACTGGGACAGTTGATAATCACTTAAGAATTAACGTTAGTAAAACCGCAGCAGTCATGTTTCACAGGTAGTTAAGAAGAACTTCTTGTTGGGCGAGTTGGTGCATACTGTTGTAGGTACGAATTGCGCACAAAAGACACACACAGGAAAACACACGAGAGAGACTGAAAGAGCGCAAACTATCAACTGGTGTTTATTAGATTCAGTGCCGCTTTATAGGCAGTGTGCACACGTGCCTACAAAGAGGGGAAGGAGAGGATAAGGAGGCAAATCAAACCCTGCGCGACAAACCATCAGAAACGCTCCAAAAAATTCCTTTCCGCGTTGTACAGTGAAACGGATGTGTCACTCACACAGTTATCACCTCTTGCCTTTATATGATATGCCTCTAGAAGTTCACGGGAAACTTTGTCCTTGCTCCTGCCCAGAATTCTGATACTTTTTAGCAGTGGCTCACAACCGTTGCATGCAATGCAATGAGCAGGCAAATTAGCTCCTTCTTTGTTCCTAATTGAACGCTGAAGCTCCCCTGCGCGTTCATTCACGCAGCGTCCTGTCTGGCCCACATACACGCGACCACACTTGAGCGGGATGAGATACACAACGCCCGTGGCGCATTTCACAAATTGTGCCGCATGCTTTATCTCGCATGCTCTTCGTCGAGCGCCTTCCGCGCTGATCCTTGGGCACAACCCGGCGAGCTTGCGTGGCGCCGAAAACACCACAGGGACGCCATGCCTATTCGCCACTTTTTTATGTTGTGGGCCACCTTGTGTATATACGGGACGACCGTAGTATTTCTTCGTGGTAATCGCTCCTCGTTGTTGGCGCGGTTTCCTTTTTTTACCTTCCGAAGAAGGTTCTCGGCCACAGCTGAGATGACCTCGCAGGGGAAGCCGGCTGAAAGCAGCCTTTTTATCTGATTATGGAAGCTAGTGTGCATTGCATGCGGGCATGACTTCGTCAGAGAAGATCCCAGGCACGAGCTAACAATAGCTCTCTTGACTATCTTCGAATGGGCAGAGTCATAGGGAAGAAGCCCTTTCTGCGCTCGCGGTGCGGTGCTAATAAACACCAGTTGATAGTTTGCGCTCTTTCAGTCTCTCTCGTGTGTTTTCCTGTGTGTGTCTTTTGCGCGCAATTCGTACCTACAACATCATGTTTCACCCACGTCACAAACACTTTGAACTACCTCTAATTGAATTAAACGATACCAGAATAGAGTTTGTGCAGTCTGTGAAAACTCTGGGCGTTTACTTTGCAGCAGATATGTCATGAAATGACCATATTAATTACGTAGTTCAGAAACTTTCCAGAACAGTTGGTATCATGCGCCGCAATTGCTTTAACTTTCCTACGTCAGTCAACATGTTACTTTACCACTCACTGTTCTCGTCTATAGCTAACTACGGATGTAGGGTGTGGGCAACAACAACAGCTGAAAAAAACTACAAGGAACTTTAGCGGCTAAAGTGGTGAAAGGCGAAAGCCTGAGTGCTGCATTCTGCTACGCGATTGTTCACTGTAAATTTTGTTTCGACCGTTTCGACCAACTGAAAAGCGTGACATTTCTGTCGACAGCTCCTGCTTACAACGATGAGGCATTAAAGGCTTCCGCCTTAATATTAACAAACTCGCAGTGTTACAAATACGTATTATACGCATTGCATGTAAAGTGCCGCATTTCTTCCACACTGCGAGCGTTTTCCATCGACACAACGTCATACCAATGAAGTCCTTGTATAACTATAGGCTGTGCTATAAATATAAACTCGCCATAATGAAAAATGATGACTCCTTACTTACACTAGCGGGGCTAGAGCAAAGCAGAACTGTGCATGATACCCGCGCAGCAGAGCCTTGCAATGTTAAGAAATGCCGCACAAACTATGGCAAACAAATGTTGCAGCATACCTTACTGACACTTCTGAACCAGTTGTAATGCCACAAGAATCATGATGTATCCAATATTTCTCTGAAAGAATGGCCCCAAATGTTCATGTTTTTTTTCTTCGTATTACCACTTTGAGTGCACCTGTCAATTTTGCTGTCATTTATTTTCTCCCCCCTGTGTTTGCCTTTATAGGCTCTTTGATCTAATGTAGTTCTTTTTTCTTTTAAAAGCACAATGTAGTGCGTATTGAACGTACATGTCTCATTCTCTGTACCGAACGTATTTTACTTACATTTTGTTTGATGTCCTATTCCGCCGCCGGCAATGCTGCACTGTAAGAGGAAGCCAGGACCTCTCAAGCTGTATATACAGCTTTTTCCCTGGCTGTCCCCGCAACACCCAGTTGCGGAAATAAACCTTCAACCTTAAGTATTAACATAAATAATTATAACATAAATAACATAAAACAATTATCTTCAATTTGAAGAGGAAATTTTTTTTTCCTGCTCTGATCGACAAAAAAAATGATTAATAGATATTAGCATTCCCCTATCCCTGCCTGGGTCCGAAAAGCTAGAGATTTGTGTGAGGGCACTGAAATATTTAATTTAAGAACATTTCTCTAAATTGATCCAGCTTTAATTGTCGCAGTTGTCATTCACTAGCTATGTCCATTTTTTAACGTGGTAGCACGTATGGAAATTGATATTAAGTAGTGTTTTTCTATAAAAAGGACAATAATTTTGTGTGATGGAGGTGTAATTTTGATATATAGTAGCTTTATGGGAAAGCACGGGTGCTACAATGTGGAGGTCCTCCTGGACCTCAACGGAAGTCCAGCCCACGGGGACGCGACGGGCATCACGAAGCCGGGAATTAGCGGGAGGGTCAACCTCTAGGAAGTGAACACGCTGTCCAGAGCGCCGTGTAAAGGACAATCTGAGCTGACATTTCTGAGGATCAAGAAAGAGTGCCAGATTCCGCCGGTTGAGGGCGGTCACGAGATCCTCAGGATAGATATCAGGATCAACCCCGGACAGGCGGACGTGGGGATTGCGTCGCTGAGGCGTACGGACATTGATGGAAGCCCGGGTGGCCTCGGTACGGGTGATGGCAGCCTGCAAGCGCTCGAGGTTCCCTGGATTCCGGGATGTAACCACCAGGGCGCGACGGGTGGGTCGGAGTGTGACGGCTCCTATTCCCTCAGACTCTGGGTCGATGGCCGACTTGATAAGGGTAGCAACCTCGCGACCCACGTTGTCGGAAGCCCCAACAGACGTTGAAAGCATCTGATGGGGCTTTTAGGCCGGAGTAGAGTCCCCGAGCTCGACGGGCCCTGGGTGTTCCTGTGTCGCAGTGCCTGAATCAACGCCGACAGGTGGAAGAGGGCCGGCACCGCCGCGCAGAGCCGCCGCAAAGGTCCTAGGAACATTCGGTCCGACACGCAGAAGGCGAAGTTCCGCCTCGGCCTCGGAAGCCCTGACGGACACTTCGGCATTCCGGGCCCTTAGGACGTTCAGCTCACGATCCCGGGCGATAACTTGGTCCCGCAAAGTATGGACGCGCTCTCTGTCACGGATGGCGCAGGCGAAGAAATGATGCGCATTAGCATTCATGGTTGAGACCAGGGACATAAGGGTGACCGGGACCCCTGCTTTGATCTTATTCTTTCCGTCATTAATGATGGACAGCAGTTCCTCGTGCGCCGCTAAAAGGGAAGTAACCGTGCCCAGCTCTAGGCTGTCGGGGGCCGGGGTCTTTGGGACAGCAGCAGGTGGCGAGGAAAGTCCAGGGACGCCGGTCACGGGGGTCAAATCTGAGCCCGAAAGAGAACGGGGTTCAGCACCTGAAGCGGCGCCATGGTCAGTTAGACGATGTTCATCTGATATGATCGGTAGGTCAACGGTAGGCTCCGTGTGGACGTCAGAGGTTACCTCAAGAGATGGCGGATCCGCGCGTAGTAGAGGTGCCAGGGCCAGCCCGGCAGCAGCTGCGCGGTCAGTCATGATGGAGCCAGCAGCCTCTAGGCCTAAGCAGGCCGCAGCCTAGGTGCGAAGTGCGGAGAAAATGAAAATTAAGATGTTGTCCACCGAGAGGGTGGACATTCAGGGGGTCCCCAAGGTGTTACAGGGCCCCTCAGAGCAGAGAACCTCTCCAAGGGGAAATAGAAATCAGCAGGAGCTGAAAAAAGTGCGATCCACAGGATACTCGCCATGTATGTCGATACCGACCACAAGACATGGTGCTTTATCCTGCCTTACACCATCTTCGCATCATACACCACAGTGCAGGAGACCACCCAGATGACGCCTTTTAGGCTCGTCCATAGCAGGGAGGGCACGACCACGCTAGATGCCATGCTGGCCAATATTACCGAAGACGATAACGTCGATGTCGCCGCCTAACTTCAACACGCCGAAGAAGCGCGAAGACTTGCTAGATTGCAGATCATAGGCCAGCAGCGGGCCGACGCCAGACGCTACAACCTACGAAGACGCAACGCGGAATACAAGCCAGGGGCCCGATTCTCGACATTGGCCAATCCGCCATGAGCGGGGCGTACCCGTGACGTGTGAATCGGGGCGGTGCGAAAATGCGTAACAGCAGAATAGAATGACGACAATGAAGAATAAAGAAAAAAGTATGACAAAAAAATAAGCTGTCGTCTGCTACTTGGCGCCACGTACAAAAAACACCGCCGAGTTGCGGCGCGAAGGTGAATTAGCAAAGTTGCGGCGTAGAGATGGACGGTGAGATGCGTTGCGGCGGCGGTCTCGGCGTACTCGCCGCACAGTGATGGTGCTGAATGCGACGCTAAAGACCCTCTGGCCGGTCGTCACGGAAATAAGAGTTTAGCGGTAATTGTGCTGCATGAAGCGAACGCTTATTGCCCGAAGCCATCGCGTAGCGTGTCGCGTCTCCGTACTTGTGAGATGCGATCAGCGTCACGGGGATAGGAATTGGCGGAGAAACGGCTGGCTCTCCATCGTAACCTCAACGCGTCAGTGGCGTTGGAAAGCTTTAACTCACCATGTCACTTCTTCAGGTGCATAGAACTTAACACTACCCTTGGTTACGTTTGCAAGCGGCCGCGCACGAAACGCGACTGCGAATCGCGTCAAGTGCAACGCTATGAGCGCGTACGTCTTATTATCAAAAGCGTCAAATGCGAAAGTAAAATAGGGAGATATTGTTTCCCGCCAGTACTTAAAGAAAAACAGACAAAGCTAAAAGTCCACTGTCAACAGAAGCATGTATTTCACAGTGTTGGCGTTTCACTTAATCTCAATAGGACATGGCACTCATCTTTTGCTTTGTGAACATTAACTAAGCCTGCCTGCAAGCAGACTTCACGGACTTTATGTAAAAGCACCTCACGAATGCATGGCGTAAAGTTGCAGGTACATTATTTTATTCAAATAAAGAAAAGCTCCCAATAATGCTATTTAATTTCAATGTTTGAAAAGGCCGTCAATCTCGTTAATTCTGTCTAACAATGAGCACACAGCACCTACCAAGGGCATATAGGCAGGTACACCACTCGTGTGATGCAAGTACGCACCAAAATGTGAGAGGTGAAACAAAATTTGTCATGCCCATCCCTACAATTCCTTTGCTGTAGGACAACAGTAATGCATCCACAGCAGCACCAGGCAGCTCCTTTCAATGCAGCAAGTTTCCTTGTAAGAGGGCAATGTGTGATGTCAAGAGAGGTGAAGTCGGCTGGAAAAAGATATCTTCACATATGCTACTCAACATTGGGGAACGGGATGAATATAGAGGGGGATAATGAAGGTGGAGGGTGATGCCACATCACAAACAGCTAATGCAGTGTGCAAGACACTTGCTTTATTTGCTTCATGCAAGTTATCGGTTTGGTTTATTGGGGTTTAACGTCCCAAAGCGACTCAGGCTATGAGAGACGCCGTTGTGAAGGGCTCCGGAAATTTCGACCACCTGGGGTTCTTTAACGTGCATGCAAGTTATTATCATATCATGCACATACACGCGTATTATCTAGTGCACATGTCATATTAAGCCTGAACATGGCTCGGGGTCAGGTCAAGGAGCTGAAGGATAATAAAAACAACGGTGAGTTAAGAAGGAAGAACAGCAACACAACAAGAAAAGCACAAGCATGCACAGCAGCAAGATAACACACAAATGGGGCAAGAAATGCAAGGCTAACATGATCCACAGTATTTGAGGGAGGCAGCATCACAGACAAGCAGTGGTATTCTAGCAAAAGGTCTATTAATGCAGCATGATAACACTGGATGATGTGGATTGGTTTGGCAAGCCCTGTGCACTCCACGAGCAATCTACAAGAGGCCTCAGTCATGTTTCTAGCCTGATGTGCGAGTGCATGACTTTCCCTCTGTGCACACTCCTGACCACATACATATCAGGGCCATTGTTGGTTTTCTTTGAGGGGTGGATCACAATGCCGTTAGGCAACATTTACACCATACACTGATGCAATAAAGACCCTGTGATGCCACTATTGCGCACTGCAGGAGAGTAATGCTCAATGAAATGCGTTCACTCTCAAAGTATTTTTCCTTAATACTGTGAACTAAAATAGACAACCCTCTATGTACACTCAAAATATGACATCTACAGTTCAGTGAAGGGCACCGTACCAGATGTAGGTGCTGAAATGTCGGCAAATGTCTGAAAGGACACTGAGGACTAATCGAAGTTGCTCTGCAACAGTAGATTACCACATTCCAATAACAAAGGGCCTACCTGTACTGAGAACAAAGCTTGTGTACAGCTCAGAGATTATTTGTTCAAAGAAGCAGTTCAAAATTACCATGGTGAAGTGCATTGGCAGGAAGGCTATTACAGCCCTTGGTTGGTAATAACTTTATTAGTCCCACTTCAGTGGATCAGGTGAGGATTAGTGAAGGGGTGTTGAAGAGGTTGGCGACGGTCCTCAGGCCACTTTAGGTGACCAGGCACTGTTTGGCTGCAGCGACCTTCAAGGCCCAGGCCATGATGCAAAGCTGAAGCTCTGCCTGTGAGCTGCGCAGAGAAGCCTCCCATCGCTCCTGTGATTCCACCTTTTGGAAAGGAGGTTTCGGTTTGTTTGGGCAAGCCTGATATGTGCGTTTAAAATCCGCTCTGGTGCTCGAGCATAAGTGACAGGTTGGAGATTTCTCCCCTCTATGTATGTATTACACTCCACTGCATGAAAAAAAACAGAACACTTAAAATGCCTAGTGGTGTGTGCACATGGAGGGTAAATTGTTTTTTTTGAGCATGATTAAGGCAGCTTGAAAAATGGTAAGCAAGTCTGACTCAGAGTTTCTACGAGGAGAGTGTTAAATTAATGAACAGAAGCTATTCACCACCAATATAATGATAGAACAGGTTGCAAAATGTTGATGAAATTGGAGTTATTGCAAGTGCCTGTGCATAAAATTTAAGCTCCCTGAAAAATTACCGTCTTGTACAGCTTTGCTGGCTAATTTCTCTTAAAGTTCTAGCAGAAGTATGAAACCAAACCAAGTCAGGTGGAAACAGGCTTCTATTCTTTTTTCACACTATAAGAATAATTTTTTTTCTCACTACCACCAAGTAATATTATTAGTGCTGTATTGTATGTGATGGCATCGCAATTAGTGCTAAGAAGTTATTGGGTGCCATGTGCAACCAGAAAAAAAAGGTACGGAAAGCCTGCACACACCACTGTCACGGAGAGAGGCTTCGATTCAGCAGAAAACCCAGTGTTATCCAGCCGGAATTGCGTCAAAAGACAAGCTTCACGCGTGGATGTCCGCAGTGAAAGTCACTGAAAACAGGATTTGTAATCTGAATCAAACGTCAGCACACGTCTGAAACTACTTCACTTTATAAAATAATAGATTTTACGTACAGAAAATTAATAAAGTTCTGCCTTGAAACCCATGACCCCTGGATCGCCAGCCAGGCACGCTACCAACTTTGGGGAGCGAGACAAGTTGCATTGCCTTAGGTGTTGCAATTTGCTTAAAAAAAGTGAGGTGTCTTTTACATGCAGAGTGAAAAGTTTGTGGAAGCCATTATTGGCAAATTAATTTATTTCCATCACTGAACTTCATACATCCTAGAATTCATTATGCAGCCTAACTGCGAATCATTACCTAGTGCAACAATACACATTGAAGAATATGTCTCGTCTACAAAGATAATAATTTTTTTGGGACAGACTCATCTTTCATAACCGTTTGACAGCGGTGTACATGCACATTAGTGTTGCCTAGTTTGCAAACTTAAGTAGCCAGCAGTCGCCTTTGCTAAACAGAAAAATGGCAGCACGTACACTGATATGGTCCAGTCACACTAAGGGTTCAGGGGGTGAGCAGGTCGTCTAGGATTTTTCATAAAATGACCAAACAGCATCCCCAACTTGCATGAAGCAAAACGCAAGGGAACATGTCAATTAAAATGGGATCTAACAGAGTTTCACTGGGAGGACAGGTGGGCAGTGATCTTCCAATGCATGCATTCAAGGTTGATGGCCCAGCACAGAAAAAGAACACAGACTGCAAATCCTGGAAAGAGAAAAAGATCCCAAACCTGGGAAGACCGCCTGAGTAACGCAGAAAGATCAACAAAGTTTACTACTACTACTACGACTATTATGATCCATTTCCAGTTGAATTATTGAACCGGATCATGCCCTTCCAGCTACAAAATTCCATTTGGAGCTTTATTATTGAAACACAAATTACGTCCAGCTGCATAATTTATGCCTCCATTTACCTTCAACTGAATTAATGTACAATTTCTAGGTTTTCGTCACGGGTACAAATTTGAGCTAGAAGATGGGAATGGGTACACGTGTCACAGCGCTGGCCAGGCCTTGCATTTTCATCTGGGAAAATGACCATGAAACAATTACGTGACGTTTCCTTCAGGAAAAATAGTTCACTGCTGTATAACTACAAGCAGCATGTGAAAGAGGCAGTCGAAAGCAAGCACACAGAGGCAACCAGATGCCAGGAGACAAAGCATGTTGTGATCTTATCACACAAACAGTACCACACAAGGCATGTTGCGCCCTGAAGAACAGATGTTGTAAATGACTAGAGACACAGCGACCATGCTGTATGTTGAGGATGTTGTGGACTGCTGGCTCTCAACAAACACCAAAGCAAACAGAAAAGCACTGGTGAACGCATGTGCAGTGAACACCCTGGTGCTAGAAGGAAAACATTTTGGTGGCTTCCTTTCTTTCACTGAACTTAAGCACCAAATAAAATGTGCGTTGTGTACAAGCAGAACACATAGGGAGGCACCACATGAAGGAAAGCACTTCTTCACAATCACCAAAGCATGTGTTGAAGCACGTACTCAGCAAGTTGGCAGACGGTAGGTTGAAAACACTTGGGATACTTCCTGACTCACAAAAAACTGCAGCACCAGACAAAACTGATTTCTACTGTCATGCATACCACCAATATGGTCCAGTTTAATGAAGAACACCAAAAGGATGAAGACTTCACCGGCTTCCTAGCAGTATGCCATCAAACTTGAAGCAGAGCAAATGTACACTGATTACTTGTGGCATAGCTACACGTGGAAACCGTGGCAGTGAGTACAATTCCCGCACGCAGCTGCTGATCATGCACTTCCGGTCTGTCAGGTAGAATACAAATGGTGCTGTGTCCTCCTCCTTGTTTTAGATGTTGGTGCTCCTGCTATTACCACCACTTGCCAGTGATGTCATGGTCCTGCAGCTGAGTGTGGATGAATATGTTGGGTTGCACAATGCAAGCTGTGGTGACCTTCGCAGAGGACTCTTGATCATGCTGCACCATGGCCTTTGCAGACACCTCAGGAGCCCGGTATGGCCACCCAGCTGGGTAACCAGACCAGCTGGGAGGTGACCAAACATGAATCTGGTATCCTGGCTCCAGAGCACATGAGACCCCATGGTGAGGGTGGTCTGCCACATCTGCATAAGATGCACACCATCACTTGCACACTAATCAATGCTGTGCACTGAAATCTCCCAACGAGCTAGACATTGTGTTAAAAAATAGTCTAGTTTTACGTACGTACAAATGTAAAATACGCTCACTGCAAAACCAATCATTAGTATCAAAACAAACTGTTTCTATATAGCTAAAGGTACTTGATGGGAGATTTCCCAAACTGATGCACAGAAATAATTACTACAGTCTTTTTATGCTCAAGAAAACCGCTACAGAATGCACTGCAAGGAAGGGCACAAGTTTAACTGTTTATGACTACCTTGAGTTTTTTAGTATATGCATGCTTTCGCACTTTGCACCAATCGAAATGGGGCTACCTTGACATTGTGGTCACTGAGAGAAATTCAAAACCACAGAATAACACTGCATGTCACGCACACCTATCTCCGCTGTCACTTGAAAAGTGCAGACATGATTAATTTACATTCTTTTCATACGTGGTTCTATTTACACTGTTCTTGCTTGCTGAATAAACTATATATAAATGCAATCAGATATCATTAGCCGTACGCAATCTTACTAAAGGCAAGCATGTTATTCCTTAATGCTTTCCACTACACGCACACTAAGCGCGTGCTCACCAGTTTGACGATTTCCATGCGGGCAGCACATGAAGAGAGATTGCACACAAACGGGTCATGGATGGATTCCGCACAGACTTCGTGTGAGCTGGAACCTTCACCGGCAGGAACAACACGCCTGTAAATAAAATGTACAAGAGTCATACATGTTTGTTTTTCGCGCGCCCTAAGAAAGATGATTTTTTTTCACCCTCCTACGGTCATTTCCACGTGACTGCTGTGTAACTGATGATGTAACGCTGTTATGAAAATTTTACCTTGAATAGCAAAATCACTTTTGTGTGCTTCACTAATAATGCTTAAGCCAGGGTATAGTATTCTTTTAGAGTTTCACGCATTTTTTTTCCACACTTAAGGAAACGACGCCTTCCAGCTGATTTCACCTATGCTGCCAACGTCATCAACACCAAAAACAACGAAATCGACCAAAGTACTAGCATGCTAGAATTTGTTTTCTCAACTTGAGCCGTGTGCAAAAACTGAAAACAGTATGATGAAAAAAGGAACGCGAAATGCCGAATAAAAATTTCCGATTCGCAGCATGCATGCAAAAGGAATGAGAATGACGCTACACACACACACACACGGATGTCTCGTCGAGAAGCCCGACACATTCCTGGAGTTTGTTGCTCGGCCGCGCGAACACCTGTCGTGTCATCCGCTCATCACGCACGTAAAGCCCATCCGTTCTGCGACGTTTCACAGCTGGCGATCGCCCCTCAGAGCTCGAAAGTTCGGCACTGCTTCTCGCCGCAATGCATCCTTGCATAGCCACCACACCATATGCCTCGTCAGGTGATTGCACAGACGAGCTGTCTAGTCAGAGACAACTCGAAAGCATCGCGGTGACCTCGAAAGTCGCTCACCTTTCCCACTTCTAGGGTTTAGCAAGCGACGAATGAATGCAAGCAGCAGCAAATCGCAGCGCCGGCACCGCCATTCGAGCAATTTTCGCGCTTCACTAACCGCAAGTCCGCAAGGACGGATGATTTCTCACTGCGAGCGAAGGGTTTGCAACGGGAGAGCAGTTAGCGACCCTATGCGGCTGTACGCTTAAGCCTTCACTATTAATGCTCTCAAGGGTTGCTTATTTCAGATGTGCTCTTATAACGCCTGTGGGATTACTGGCACGGTTCGGACCCTGAACTCAGAGCCAACGCCACTCCGCTAGCTCGACCACACCTGCGGCCGCGATGAACACACCTCCGAGGAATAAGCCCGCAGGCAAGAGCTTTAATTGGGATCTCCCAATGGCATCCCTCGGTCGCGCGCAAGGAGCACGGCAGGCAACAGGCACAGGACACAGGCACAGGGGACAGGCACAGAGCAGTTCGGGTCACCTGGGCCGCCGCTGGTGTCGCGTCCGCTCTCTCTCAAGGCTCGCTGTCAACTCTCTATCAGACTGTCCCGTGCGCGCGGCGGCGCGGCCCGCGCGGCCGCCGAAGCCGAGAGGGGTGGGTAAGGAGGGCTGCCCACGTGACGACGCGTAGTCGCGGGCGCCTCCCCTCCGCTCCCTCCGCTGCTGCGCCTAGTCGGGGGCCGCGAGAGGAAGAGCCGCGGTAGGCCACGAGAGAGAGAAGGGTGCATCCGGCGGGCGAGGGGCAACATGAATCCCCACACGCCATACCATTACATTGTGCAATCAAAACAAGACTTTTGTAAGCTTAGTTTTGTCTTGAAATAAATACCCGTTAAAGTGCGGCTACCTAATGCCGTACAGATCAACATTTCACTAACTCATTTGCATGATTCGGGTACCTTTCGCCGGGCGAAATGATGGCGGCGAATTTCAGCCATTTTTTGCAATGGCGGCACAACGTAAACGTGATGAAACGTCATTCTGGCATCACTTCAACATGTGTGCCTATCACGTGATTTACGTGATATTGTTCCAACCAATCAGATTTTAGGAAGTTGCCATTTCCGGTGTGCAGCTATTTTATCCAAATTGGCAAGTCGAGCGCAAGTGCTCTCGCGCGGACCACTTGTAGCTTCTTTTCCCTTCACAATCACATATATATACCAGCCGGGCACCAAGAATAGCGCTACAAAAATGCATTTTCAGTGCCACGTCAAATCGACGTCACTGCGAAAAATGCTCGTGTAACCGACCCTGATTGACACGCCCATTGACGGTGATTGACACTTCTGACAGCCAATCAGAGAGGCAATATGGCGCCGACAGGCGAATGCATGGAGGAAGGAAAAAGAGAGGAGAGGCCGTCACGTGACATTTTGTGAAGCCGGAAACCAGCTCGGCGCCATCTTCTCCGGGCTGACGTCATCGCATAAATCCCGCCCTCGACTACTGCGCGCGTGTTTCAAAGCCAACGAAGGAGCATGCTACCGCAGGGGCACAGATCCCCGCGCTGGTGGCGCTTGGCTGCTTACCGGCCGGTTTAGGGCACCCTATGCCGGTGTTCGTCAGCGGAGAAGTTAATAAAGCGGAAATACCCGTGTGAGACAGGCGGCTACTTTCAGTTACTGCTTCGTACTGCGTCGTCTCCGCGCCGTCTCCAACTGCTCGGCCCTGGTCACAATTAGTAGCAGCCGAGAAAAATACTTATCTCAGCTCTTGCAAGCGCGGGAAGTGACCTTCGCTTTCAATTACTGCGGTGGCCCATCTTACGGTGGTTATCTGCGGTGGCCCCCCTTTGGCAACGCCCGTCCCTGGGACTCTGAAGTTGAAGGCTGCATTCGATGAAACTAGTATACTTGCTTGTTTAGCTCAGCGCTCGAAATTAGCCTTCACCGGGTGAGGTGAAGGACAAGCGAGAAACGTGGGCCCCTCGTCGCGCGAAACCACACGACGGCCACCGATGCCCGGGAAGGGCATTCGTCTGGTATCGAAAATCTCCTCCCTGTTCCTCAACTCTTGTAAGCACGGGAAGTGACCGTCGCTTTCAATTACTGCGGTGGGCGAAGGACAACTAAGCACACGCGAGAAGCGCGGGCCCCTAGCCGCGCGAATTCCACACGAGCATTGGTGTAGCAAGAAATTTTTTTCGAGGGGGGCACATGTTTTATTTATTTATTGGAAACGAAAATAATGGAAGCGAAAATAAATGTGGAAACGAAATGTGGAAACGAAAATAAGAGTGCCCATTTATTCTTCACCGTCGCACGGCGTATATGGCACTCCTTTTAATTCTAGGCACAGTTCACCCCATTATTAACAGACCTTTTTACGTCAGTTTACTTTTTAATCCTTTGCATTCTTCTCAAATGAAGGTATCGCGAAAATAAAAAGTGCTTTTTTTTAAAGGACCTGCAGCCGAGCGCAGGTTTGCGTATGGGGTTGAAGTTTTGACAAATGTCATTTCTTTGCAGTTGATGACTTTGTTATAGAGCAGAAGCTTTTGTGTTGTTGTGAAGATATTGTAAATAGCCACGTTTTTTCGTGCGAGTTGTTTTTTTGTGAGAAAATAAATGTTTTTTACAAATGAAGTTCTCGGCATCCTGTGTGCATTCGTATCTTTATGTAGATATTGCAGTGAACAAAACTAACCCTTCGCCTTTATTAAAGAAAAAAAATCTATAAGGTATTGTTTAAGCGCAGGGTCTCTATCTTTTCATTTTTACCGGCGGCGTATAACAGGGGCGTGCAAGCATGCAAAGCGAGCGCAGCGGCTTCCTTTAAAATATCGCCCTCCACCGATGTCATGGCCCCCGCTGCTCACACAAGCGCAATCGCGAAAAACGAAAATAGTTACACTAACACCAGTGACGATCACTAAGAGCGTTGCGAGAGCACGCCTAATAGCAACGAGGTTTCACTGCCGATGGAAACGGGAGCGCGAATGGCACACGCACACTGCACGCACAAGACGCGAAACGTCCGCGCAATACGCCGACGACCTCTCTAGCGCACGGCGTATTGAATCACTGGTAAACGAACAGCGCGAGTGCTCCTCAGTAAGCAGCGGCGGTCTCCCGACGGCTCCGAGCAGTGACGCAGTTGACGAAATGCCCGTGCGATCGTGGTCGAGCACGTTGAAAACAATGCACGCAACAACGAGAGTTTTGCAGCGAATTCCGCCTGAGATATGAGTGAACGGCGCCAACGTAAGCTTGTGAGCACGATCAAAAACAAACTCGAGCAGTTGAGAAAAGTACGCCGCACCGCAACTGCTACGCCGCGGTCGTCTGCTACCGCCCGGCTTGCAAGCAGCAACTACGACGCCGTTGCTAAGCTGCCCGGACTAGGTGGCCTCCCGATCGCGAAAAAAACCACGTGATTTCCTCCACATTTTTCTTCCATGGTGTTGTGTGGAAAGGGCCTCTCCTCTCTTTTCCTTCCTCCATGGGCGAATGTGAATATCGAGAATCGGGCCCCGGAGATCGAGTCTGGGTTTGGACGCCCATTCACCGCCGCGCATTGCGTGAAAAACTTTTGCGCCGCTATTTCGGCTTTTACAAGGTTCTTCGTCGGGTAGGTGAACTGGACTATGAAATCGTCTCTGACGAAATGACTGCATCCCAGCGACGCCGCGTACGACAAGAAGTTGTCCATGCCTTCCGTCTAGAGCCCTATTATGCGCGTTAAAACACGTTGTGTTTACACTCCTGGTGTTTATTTTTACACAATCTGTTTTAGTTATTTGTGGCGAATTAAGTACTGAAGTATCGGGTCGATGCTCTTTTGAGAGGGGAATAATGCCGCTAATGTTTGAAGTGTCTGTTTGTTCATTCTTCAAAGCTGCCGGCACGCCGCTTTATCGCTTTGTTTGTGAGGCAAGACGCGCCTAGATTTGTCTCGATCGATCGCATCCAGGCGGAGCCGACTGTACGTTGTTCCCAACGTTACTAGATTACCTGATTTATTCACAAATGAAAATTGGGTCACTGACCAAGTCGAAAGATGAAAAATGACGTTTCGTGTCCCATACGGGGCCCTTGTTCACAATAAGGCTGTCACAGAAGAAGGAATGGTTATATACGCTTCAGAATCTTCTGCAATATTTTCACGTAAATATGATGTAGCGTGCCCTGATTCTTGTTTAGCGTGTTGGCCGTTGTCTGGATGATTAGGGATTCTAGATGCAGTCTTGCAGATAGGTTTCTTTTCGTTGCCAAGATTTCCACCTCATCCCAGCCTATCTCGTGGCCAGTGGACAGCACGTGCTCTACAACTGCATTTTTTTGCTGCGCGCTTGTTTCTGACGTCGCCCTGGTGCTCCTTCATGCGCCGCTGGAAGTTCCCGGCTTCCCCAATGGAGACGGAGGGGCAGTCGCTGCAAGGTATCCGATAAACAACGCCAGGGAGCTTGGCACGTGGTAGCGGGTCCTTCACGTTGACCACTTCGGCTCGCAGCTTGCTGGTTGGCACGTGTGCAATGTGCACTCCGTGTTTACGGAAAATCCTAGAAAGGGCCTCGCTGATCTCACGCACGTAGGGAATCGCAGCACGCTTTATCTTTTTTGTCAGCTGTTGTGCTCCTCGTGTGTAGGTGGCTTTCTTGGTGACTTTGCTGGTAAAATGTCTAGGGTAGCCGTTTCGCTCAAGATCGTGCTGTATAAGCTTCATCTCGTTGCCAAGGCTGACCGGGTCCGAACAGATGTTTTTAGCACGGTTGACAAGTGACGCAACCACTGAACGCTTGTGAGCCGTAGGATGAGCGGAATCAAAATCCAGGTATCTCCCCGTGTGCGTTGCTTTTCGGAAGACGCTGAAGGCTAACCGATGCGCATCACGTTTGACGAGCACATCCAAGAACGGGATCATGCCGTTCGCTTCCTCTTCCAAAGTGAATTTTATGGATGGCTCTACGGCATTCAGGTGTTCAAGGAAGCTGTGAATATGCTGCTTGTTTAAAATGCAAAAGCAGTCATCAACATACCTCAGAAACACCTTTGGACGATGTGTGAACGAGTTGAGGGCTTTCTGTTCAATAGACTCCATTGTCAGGTTGGCAGCCGTGACTGAAATTGACGCTCCCATTGCGGTTCCGAAGATCTGCTTGTACACTGTGCCGTTGTAAGTAAAATACGTATTGGCTAAGCAGAAATTAAGCAATTCGCTGATCTGGCTGACGTTCAACGGCGTGCGATCGGGAAATGAGGGGTCGCTTTTCAGGAGCTCCTTGCAGGTTTCCACAGCAAGATCGACCGGGACACCTGTGAACAGGGAACATACATCAAAGGACACCAGCACATCGCTTTCTTCGAGGACGATATCCTTGACTTTTTCAATAAAGTCTTGCGAATTCTTGATGTGCGTCGCTGTTTGTCCCACCAACGGAGCCAACACTTTGTGCAGATAACCGGACAGACGGAAAAGAGGCGACCTGGTGAAATCCACGATTGGCCTTAGCGGAGTTCCACTTTTGTGAATTTTCGGCAAGCCATATATTGCGGGAGCGGATCCATTAGTGCAAAGAAGCCTGTAGTACAGCTTTCTTTGAGAAGGCGGAACACCACTGAATATGTGAGACAGGATCATTTGCAAGCGGGACTGTATTTTCGACGTAGGGTCCTTAATGAGCTTACAGTGGGTTGTCGCGTCCTCGAGCATCTCTGACATTTTTGAGTGGTACGCAGACCGATCAAGCACAACAGTCACATTTCATTTGTCTGCGGGCAGAATTGCAAAATCCTCCTTCTTTCTCAGCGACTCCAGGGCCTTCCGTTCACCTTCGGAAAGAATGTGCTCGCGGTGCTGTTTCCGCATTCCTTTAAGAACACCGATCGCATTCATTCTGACATCTTCTTGTACGTCTTTAGCAAGAAGACTAATGGCTCTTTCCACAGCGCAAATCATCTTCCGCGTATCCGGCGGTTTCCCCTGATTGAAATTCAAGCCTCGGCTTAGCACCATTTCTTCGGTGGCACTCATGGTGTACGACGACAAGTTTTTAACCTTGGAGACTGGTCCTCTAGACTCGTTCCTTTTTTCCCCCAGCAAAGTGCATAGTTTGCTCCTTTGCGAAACTTCGTGCTTTTCTGTTGAGCGCCTCGCTTCTTGGTTGGCAGCTAGTTGTACCTCCGCGTAGATTTCTGGCATGCGGAACTCTAGTTGCCGCTTCGCAAAGAAAGCCTCCTGCTGTAGGCGCTTCAAGGTGCACTTGCATTCATCGATGCGGGCTTGTACAAGCTGTCGCTCTGCCTTCGTCACGACGTGGCGTCCAAAGGCGGTGTTCACAGGTCGACGAAGCTTCAGTGATCTTGGGGTCACGTTGTTCGATTTGCACTCCAGGCTGAAGCGCAAGTGGGTGCTGAAGGCTGCTAGGCGTGCAGAGAGGCTTATGAAGCGCCTTACCTGGTCAGTTTGGAAACTCCGCTGCAGCTCGGCGGCCAAACGTGGCCCCATTCGTGTCCCTCTCGCGAGGTGGCGTTATCGACGCTGTTGGCCCGGTCCGGCCGGTCTCTCGTCACACGAACTCTCGCTATCAGACGAGCGCGCCGTGTTTCACGCCACTTTACTCCGGTAATTCCTGTTTAGCGAAGATATTTCCAAGATAGGGCACAAATATTATTCTGAATGTGCAGCTACAGTGGCATTAAGGCTTCGCGAACGGTCCTGGGCGGCAAAGGTGCGATCGGGATGTGAGTATGAGTATGAGTTTATTTCAAACAAGCATGTTTACATACATGTTTGAGGTGTATGGGAGTAAAAGCCGCTCAAGAGCAGCTTGACAAAGCTCCCATTACCCTCTCTGAATCATTCTGCTGAATCATTAGCTCTTTTGATGAGACATCTGGATCTTGGTCGGGTATAGTTTTTTGTTTCATTTACTTCCCTACAAACTAAATGACTCTTTGCTTACGGCGGGCCACGAAACGGTAGATGAGTCGCATGTTGCCGAAAATATCGAAACCTATGGCCATGTACGATCGGTTTGAACCAAGAGGGTCAATGATACATACGTGTTTTTTAAAGGGAGATGCAGCAATACCACCGTGAAACTTCGACGTTATTAACGTCATAAAACGCGAATAATGACGGTAATAGCAGAGGTCAGATTGAAAGTAGTTTATTCAGTTCACATAAGAAAAAAACACAGTTACAAGAATACTGTTTCTACTTTTTTTCAAAAAACAGTTACAAGAGACGTGCTGTTTTGTTTGCAACAGCCACCTTCTTCTTTCTCTCTAAACGGTGTTTAACATCTCTAGAGAAAAAGTGCATTCTTGTTGCAATAACAAAGTTCAGTATCTAACAAGTGAACGCCGACATGCGCTCAGCACAACCCAAGCGAGGAAGGCTGCACTTGTCTAGCTCTTCCAAAACTTTCCAGAAAATGTTTGCAGCCTTGCTGATGGTCAGTGTGAATTGCGGTCGCATAACGTGGAACGCTTATCTTGCCTTGGTTTCGGAGCAGACAGGTCGACAGCTCGGCCGCACCGACTCACGGACGCATAGCTCGGGTGCACGGACGCTGTTGCGCTTCTGTGTTGAGTTGCACCCGGAGCCAACGCCGCACGAGCTACGTCGCTCGAAAAGCACTTATATAAATGTGGCTAGGACACAGAGGAGCAGCGATCAACTTGCAGCGCAGTTTACCATCAACATAAAACGCCTGGCAAAAAAACGCTTCGCTGTAGTGTTCGCTGACGTGGTCAGCGTGGCTACTCTGCCGAGAAGCCGGTCAAACAGCGACGAGAGCGCCCCGCTCGGCGGCACAGGCAAGGGTGACATCCGTGGCGTCGGAGTTTTCAAACTGAAAAAAGTAATCTAGTAACGTTGGTTGTTCCAGAGTGTTCTAGTAACTTTCCAAGCTTTATCTCGGAAGTTTGCTATCAGCTTTAAAAAATGGCCTGGCTTAGCTTATGGTTAAGCCTAGAATGCGAAGCATCCCCTTTTATACAATTGCGTGACGTCAGTATCCCCGAGCGGTAGGAGCGGGAGTTAGGCCGCCGGCAGAGGCTGCGCGTCCGCAAGCGAGCGCACGAGTTGAGCCCCAGCTTTCACAGCTGTTGTGGCGTCAGCGCCCCTAGCGGAAGTAGCAGGAGTTAGGCCACCGGTGGAGGCTGCGCGTCCGCAAGCGAGCGCACGAGTTGAGCCCCAGCTTTCACAGCTGTTGTGAGGTCATATCACGTGGTGCGCCGATGTAGGTCAAGTGGTAGCTACGCGGCCGCGCGCGGCTAGCAAAGAAGAGCTCGGTTGTGCGGCTAGTATGCTTCGCATAAAAGAGCACGGCCGAGAGCGGCGGCCATTCTGTTCGACGACCGCCGAGCACGCTTGTAGCTACGCCGCCGAATGATTCGGCTCTTTGCGGGTGCAATTAAGTCAGCCCAAATAAATATTTCCGTTTCGAAGACATTCTCGCTGTTTTCCTGTTTCCGGAACTGCAGTCAGCACCACTACGTGACACTATGGGGTTTGTTATTTAGCAGTTAGTTTTTGTATGTACGTTTGTAGGTACAGTCTTTGTCAAAAGTAACCAGGCTCCATTGTTTGCTTTTCATTCGTATAACAGAGCCCTCACAGCTTCCCTAAAGATAAAAAAGTTCTTTGAAGGTGCGAACAGGGGTTCTTACCATACAGACATTTCGAGCTTGAGCGCTGGCATAATAGCTTTAATATACGACTGAGAAAAAAAACGTGCAGCCTGGTTACTTTTGACTAAGACTGTATGTACTTATGTATGTATGCATGTGTATGTACGTGCGTACGTATGTGTGTGTGTGTGTTCGTGCGCGTGTATACGTACGCACACGTATGCTCGTACGTATGTATGTATGTATGTATGCTCGTACGTATGTATGTACGTATGTATGCTCGTACGTATGTATGCTCGTACGTATGTACGTATGTATGCTCGTACGCATGTACGCATGCACGCATGCACGTATGTATGTATGTATGTATGTATGTATGTATGTATGTATGTATGTATGTATGTATGTATGTATGTATGTATGTATGTATGTATGTATGTATGTATGTATGTATGTATGTATGTATGTATGTATGTATGTATGTATGTATGTTGGGGGCGTGGAACCGGTACGGACATGGCTGTACCATTCACGCACGCGCTCTTCTTGCTGCAGGCTTTGCTTCGTTCGACTGCAAGCCAACCTTTCCTGGGAAATCAACTTACCGGCTTATCTGCACACCGGTCACCGGACGGGGAATCGTCGCTCACCTGCCCGCCATGGACAACCACCAACTTTGACCGCAACGAAAGGGATGAGGAAATGTGCTTCAACGCTGAATTTGGTAGCTGCCTGCTTCTTCCCAACGAACCCTGGACCGATAATGCAGTCGGGTACAGACTACAAAAGGCGCGGAACATCACTCAGCAGTTGGGGCGTGGAACCGGTACGGACATGGCTGTACCATTCACGCACGCGCTCTTCTTGCTGCAGGCTTTGCTTCGTTCGACTGCAAGCCAACCTTTCCTGGGAAATCAACTTACCGGCTTATCTGCACACCGGTCACCGGACGGGGAATCGTCGCTCACCTGCCCGCCATGGACAACCACCAACTTTGACCGCAACGAAAGGGATGAGGAAATGTGCTTCAACGCTGAATTTGGTAGCTGCCTGCTTCTTCCCAACGAACCCTGGACCGATAATGCAGTCGGGTACAGACTACAAAAGGCGCGGAACATCACTCAGCAGTTGGGGCGTGGAACCGGTACGGACATGGCTGTACCATTCACTCACGCGCTCTTCTTGCTGCAGGCTTTGCTTCGTTCGACTGCAAGCCAACCTTTCCTGGGAAATCAACTTACCGGCTTATCAGCACACCGGTCACCGGACGGGGAATCGTCGCTCACCTGCCCGCCATGGACAACCACCAACTTTGACCGCAACGAAAGGGATGAGGAGATGTGCTTCAACGCTGAATTTGGTAGCTGCCTGCTTCTTCCCAACGAACCCTGGACCGATAATGCAGTCGGGTACAGACTACAAAAGGCGCGGAACATCACTCAGCAGTTGGGGCGTGGAACCGGTACGGACATGGCTGTACCATTCACTCACGCGCTCTTCTTGCTGCAGGCTTTGCTTCGTTCGACTGCAAGCCAACCTTTCCTGGGAAATCAACTTACCGGCTTATCAGCACACCGGTCACCGGACGGGGAATCGTCGCTCACCTGCCCGCCATGGACAACCACCAACTTTGACCGCAACGAAAGGGATGAGGAAATGTGCTTCAACGCTGAATTTGGTAGCTGCCTGCTTCTTCCCAACGAACCCTGGACCGATAATGCAGTCGGGTACAGACTACAAAAGGCGCGGAACATCACTCAGCAGTTGGGGCGTGGAACCGGTACGGACATGGCTGTACCATTCACGCACGCGCTCTTCTTGCTGCAGGCTTTGCTTCGTTCGACTGCAAGCCAACCTTTCCTGGGAAATCAACTTACCGGCTTATCTGCACACCGGTCACCGGACGGGGAATCGTCGCTCACCTGCCCGCCATGGACAACCACCAACTTTGACCGCAACGAAAGGGATGAGGAAATGTGCTTCAACGCTGAATTTGGTAGCTGCCTGCTTCTTCCCAACGAACCCTGGACCGATAATGCAGTCGGGTACAGACTACAAAAGGCGCGGAACATCACTCAGCAGTTGGGGCGTGGAACCGGTACGGACATGGCTGTACCATTCACTCACGCGCTCTTCTTGCTGCAGGCTTTGCTTCGTTCGACTGCAAGCCAACCTTTCCTGGGAAATCAACTTACCGGCTTATCTGCACACCGGTCACCGGACGGGGAATCGTCGCTCACCTGCCCGCCATGGACAACCACCAACTTTGACCGCAACGAAAGGGATGAGGAAATGTGCTTCAACGCTGAATTTGGTAGCTGCCTGCTTCTGCCCAACGAACCCTGGACCGATAATGCAGTCGGGTACAGACTACAACAGGCGCGGAACATCACTCAGCAGTTGGGGCGTGGAACCGGTACGGACATGGCTGTACCATTCACGCACGCGCTCTTCTTGCTGCAGGTTAGTGGCATCGATTTTCATAGTAGGCATTCTGTATATGCTCTGCCGGTTCCACCCCCTGTGCTTTTTTCGAGTCTCATTTCGCATTCGTTCCGCCATAGTTGCTTGCGCCGAAAACGGCACCACTTCATGCTATATCGCCGTTTTGCATTTTATTTCCTTCTGTTGCTTCTGTGCGGAGACGTTGAGCTAAACCCGGGCCCTGGCGATGACACAGTCCTGCAACAGCTGCTAAGTGGTCAGCAGGAGATAAAAAACAAACTGTCTGACATTGAACAATACCAGGCTGAAAATAAGTCTGCAATGGCCAGCCTAAATACCCGCATAACAAAACTAGAATCGGTAATAGCTAAGATAGATGAAATGCAGTACACCGTGTTACAGTGTAAAAAAAGTTGTGAAGCTCGGGATACAAGGCTGCGCACTCTGGAACGTAAACTGGATGACATTGAAAACCGCAGTAGGCGATGCAACTTGTTGTTCTTTGGTATTGAAGATAAAGACGAACGAGAATCACACCACACAGTAGAAAAGAAAGTGAAAGACCTATGCTCTTCCACGCTGAAATGCGACAACATTGCAATTGAAAGGGCACATCGCTTAGGGAAGTTTTCAGAAGATCGACCTCGACCGATTATCGCTAACTTCAATTCGTACAAAGATAAGCAAGCGGTTTTGTCAAACGCGAAGGAGCTTAAAGGATCCAAGATAAGCATATCGGAAGATTTTTCTGCGACCGTTAGAATGAAAAGGAAGCGGTTGTTAGAATATAGCAAGGAGGTTAAAAAAGAAAGTGACAAAATGCATTTAAAGTACGATACCATGTACCTAAACGGTGTCAAGTATATATTTGATGAATCGCTTGACCAGGTAGTTCCTGTTCATTGACAAAAGTCGGCAAATCGGTCTCTTCTTTCGGTCTTGATTGTGAACTGTAGGAGCATTAAGAATAAAACAGATGAATTCGCTGCCCTCCTTGACATGACTCGGCCCTCTGTGGTGCTCGGATCCGAATCCTGGCTTGATGAAACTGTTAGCGATACAGAAATTTTCCCCGGAAATTATGTTTGCTACCGGAAGGACCGAAACTGTCGTGGAGGAGGTGTCTTCATACTAATTGATGAAGCGATTAGCTCTAGGGTACTTGAAATAGAAGTTGGCCGAAGTGAGGCCATCTGGGCTATTCTTAGACTTGAAAATGGCAAAACTGTTTCTTTGTGTTCATTTTACCGCCCGCCGAGTGATCCGGGAAATGCTTTGCATGAGCTGAATGATGCAATTGAGGCTGTGCAAACGGACTACATGGTAATAGGAGGTGACTTCAATCTCCCAGAAGTTGTCTGGGGGGATCAAGGGCCTACTTCGAGAGTACAGAGCGCGTCAACTAACGCAATCATTGAAATTTGCTGCTCTTATGCTCTGACTCAGTTGGTCCATCAGCCTAGGCGTGGAGCTAATATTTTAGATCTGATATTCACGAACGTTCCCATGGCTGCAAGACCTCCAGTTATACTCCCTGGTATTAGTGACCATGATGTTGTTTACTGTGAGATAAATCTGCACTACGCAAAAGTTGCTAATTGTCCTCGGCGACGCATTTACAGCTATCAGAAAGCCCGTACAAATGATATAGCACTTTCCTTAGATGCGTATTACGACGTCTTCGAAACTTTAGCGGAAACCGAAAATGTACAAACGTTGTGGAACATATTTAAAAATAAACTTCTGGAGTTGCGCGATCAATATGTGCCATCATGGATAATGACGCCTCGACGCAGTAGATCAAAGCCTTGGTGTAATCGGGAGGTGCGCAGGATCGCCAGAAAAAGCGCGACTACTTATGCTGCGTATAAGAAATCGCCTTCGTTCAGCTTGGGCCAAAAACTGAAGCAAATAACTAAGGACATGAAACGTGTCTTGAAAATAGAAAAAAGATAAGTTCTTTGAGTCTTTTCCTTCAAGGATGCAGAGGCGCCCAAAGCAACTTTGGCAACTTATCAAATTGAACGCCAAAGATGCAGTATCAGTTCCGCCGCTCGAAGATAACGGCAATTTGATCCATATCGACCATGTAAAAGCAAAACTTTTCAACGAATACTTTAGCTCTGTGTTTGCTGGACGCCTTAGCAGCCATGACTATAACGCGCAGACAACCGATGTGGGCGCAGAACACATGGAAGAC